>NC_072456.1:7602924-8202924 GCF_027596085.1 Anoplopoma fimbria
CGACTTTGTTCAACATACTATACTATGACTTTTTTTGGACATACTATACTATGACTGTTTTTCGACTTTTTTTGGACATACTATACTATGACTGTTTTTCGACTTTTTTGGACATACTATACTATGACTGTTTTCGACTTTGATACTATGACTTTTTTTTTTGGACATACTATACTATGACTGTTTTTCGACTTTGTTCGACATACTATACTATGACTTTTATTTGACATACTATACTATGATTTTTTTTTTTCTACTTTTTTGACATACTATACTATGACTTTTTTCGACATACTATACTATGACTTTTTTCGACTTTGTTCGACATACTATACTATGACTTTTTTCGACTTTTTTCGACATACTATACTATGACTGTTTTTTGACATTTTTCGACATACTATACTATGACTTTTTTTCCAACTTTTTTCGACATACTATACTATGACTTTTTTCGACATACTATACTATGACTTTTTTCAATGACTTTTTTCGACATACTATACTATGACTTTTTTTTGACATAATAAGCTGTGACTTTCTACTTTTTTCAAGGTACTATACAATGACTTTTTTCGACATACTATACTATGACTTTCCTTCAACTTTTTTCGACAAAATATACTATGACTTTTTTTTTTTTGACATACTATACTATGACTGTTTTCGACTTTGTTCGACATACTATACTATGACTTTTTTTTCGACATACTATACTATGACTTTCTTTTAGTATCAAAAAAGTCATAGTATACATACTATACTATACTATGACTTTTTTTTGGACATACTATACTTTGACTGTTTTTCCAACTTTTTTCGACATACTATACTATGACTTTTTTTTCGACATAATAAGCTGTGACTTTCTACTTTTTTCAAGGTACTATACAATGACTTTTTTCGACATACTATACTATGACTTTCCTTCAACTTTTTTCGACAAACTATACTATGACTTTTTTTCGACATACTATACTATGACTTTTTTTGTTCGACATACTATACTATGACTTTTTTTCTACTATACTATGACTTTCTTTTAGTATCAAAAAAGTCATAGTATACATACTATACTATACTATGACTTTTTTTTGGACATACTATACTTTGACTGTTTTTCGACTTTTTTCGACATACTATACTATGACTTTTTTTTTTGGACATACTATACTATGACTGTTTTTTGATACTATTTTTTTTCGACATACTATACTATGACTTTTTTCGACTTTGTTTTTTTTGACATACTATACTATGACTTTTTTGGACATACTATACTATGACTTTTTTTTCGACATACTATACTATGACTGTTTTTCGACTTTGTTCGACATACTATACTATGACTGTTTTTCGACATACTATACTATGACTTTTTTTGGACATACTATACTATGACTTTTTTCTACATACATACTATACTATGACTTTTTTTTACTTTTTTCGACATACTATACTATGACTTTTTTTTTTATACTATGACTTTCTTTCGACTATACTATGACTATGACTTTTTCGACATACTATACTAAGACTGTTTTTTGACATTTTTCGACATACTATACTATGACTTTTTTCAACTTTTTTCACATACTATACTATGACTTTTTTCGACATTTTTTCGACATACTATACTATGACTTTTTTTTGACATAATAAGCTGTGACTTTCTACTTTTTTCAAGGTACTATACAATGACTTTTTCGACATACTATACTATGACTTTTTCTTTCAACTTTTTTCGACAAACTATACTATGACTTTTTTTTTTTTTGGACATACTATACTATGACTTTTTTCGACATACTATACTATGACTTTTTTTTTCACATACTATACTATGACTTTCTTTTAGTATCAAAAAAGTCATAGTATACATACTATACTATACTATGACTTTTTTTGGACATACTATACTTTGACTGTTTTTCCAACTTTTTTCGACATACTATACTATGACTTTTTTTGACATAATAAGCTGTGACTTTCTTTCTACTTTTTTCAACATACAATACAATGACTTTTTTCGACATACTATACTATGACTTTCTTTCAACTTTTTTCGACAAACTATACTATGACTTTTTTTCGACATACTATACTATGACTATTTTCGACTTTTTTTTCGACATACTATACTATGACTTTTTTTTCGACATACTATACTATGACTTTTTTTAGACATACTATACTATGACTGTTTATACTATGACTTTTTTTTCGACATACTATACTATGACTGTTTTTCGACTTTTTTCGACATACTATACTATGACTTTTTTTCGACATACTATACTATGACTTTTTTTGGACATACTAAACTATGACTGTTTTTCGACTTTTTTGGACATACTATACTATGACTGTTTTTCGACTTTGTTCAACATACTATACTATGACTTTTTTTTGGACATACTATACTATGACTGTTTTCGACTTTGTTCAACATACTATACTATGACTGACTTTTTTCGACTTTTTTGGACATACTATACTATGACTGTTTTCGACATACTATACTGTGACTGTTTTTCGACTTTTTTCGACATACTATACTATGACTTTTTTTTTTTGACATACTATACTATGACTGTTTTTTTGATATACAAAGTTGTGACTTTTTTTCTACTTTTTTCGACATACTATACTATGACCTTTTTTCGACATACTATACTATGACTTTTTTTCTACCTTTTTCGACATACTATACTATGACTTTTTTTCGACATACTATACTATGACTTTTTTTCGACTTTGTTCGACATACTATACTATGACTTTTTTGGACATACTATACTATGACTGTTTTTCTACTTTTTTCAACATACAATACAATGACTTTTTTCGACATACTATACTATGACTGTTTTTTGACATTTTTCGACATACTATACTATGACTTTTTTTCCAACTTTTTTCGACATACTATACTATGACCTTTTTTCGACATACTATACAATGACTTTTTTTGACATACTATACTATGACTTTCTTTCGACTTTGTTCGACATACTATACTATGACTTTTTTCGACATACTATACTATGACTGTTTTTCGACTTTGTTCGACATACTATACTATGACTTTTTTTTGACATAATAAGCTGTGACTTTCTACTTTTTTCAAGGTACTATACAATGACTTTTTTCGACATACTATACTATGACTTTCCTTCAACCTTTTTCGACAAACTATACTATGACTTTTTTTTCGACATACTATACTATGACTGTTTTCGACTTTGTTCGACATACTATACTATGACTTTTTTTTTCGACATACTATACTATGACTTTTTTTTTTCGACATACTATACTATGACTTTTTTCGACTTTGTTCGACATACTATACTATGACTGTTTTTCGACTTTTTTCACATACTATACTATGACTTTTTTTTTTTGGACATACTATACTATGACTGTTTTTCTACTTTTTCAACATACTATACTATGACTTTTTTTTGACATACTATACTATGACTTTCTTTGACTTTTTCGACATACTATACTATGACTTTTTTTTTTTCGACATACTATACTATGACTGTTTTTTGACATTTTTCGACATACTATACTATGACTTTTTTTTGACATACTATACTATGACTTTTTTTTTTTCGACATACTATACTATGACTTTTTTTGGACATACTATACTATGACTTTTTTCGACTTTGTTCGACATACTATACTATGACTTTTTTGGACATACTATACTATGACTTTTTTATACTACTTTTTTCACATACTATACTATGATGTTTTTCGACTTTGTTGGACATACTATACTATGACTTTTTTTTTTGACATACTATACTATGACTGTTTTTCGACTTTGTTCGACATACTATACTATGACTTTTTTTCGACATACTATACTATGACTGTTTTTCGACTTTTTCGACATACTATACTATGACTTTTTTTATACTACTTTTTTCGACATACTATACTATGACTTTTTTTTCGACATACTATACTATGACTGTTTTTCGACTTTGTTCGACATACTATACTATGACTTTTTTTTGTTCGACATACTATACTATGACTGTTTTTTTTTTTCGACATACTATACTATGACTGTTTTTCTACTTTTTTCGACATACTATACTATGACTTTTTTCGATTTACTATACTATGACTTTTTTGGACATACTATACTATGACTGTTTTTCTACTTTTTTCAACATAAATATACTATGACTTTTTTTCGACATACTATACTATGACTTTTTTCGACTTTGTTCGACATACTATACTATGACTTTTTTTCGACATACTATACTATTTTTTCGACATACTATACTAAGACTGTTTTTTGACATTTTTCGACATACTATACTATGACTTTTTCCACTTTTTTCGACATACTATACTATGACTTTTTTCGACTTTGTTCGACATACTATACTATGACTTTTTTGGACATACTATACTAAGACTGTTTTTCGACATTTTTCGACATACTATACTATGACTTTTTTTCTACTTTTTTCGACATACTATACTATGACTTTTTTTCCGACATACTATACTTTGACTGTTTTTCGACTTTGTTCGACATACTATACTATGACTTTTTTTGGACATACTATACTATGACTTTTTTTTTGACATACTATACTATGACTGTTTTCGACTTTGACTTTTTTTTTTCGACATACTATACTATGACTGTTTTTCATACTATACTATGACTTTTTTGGACATACTATACTATGACTGTTTTTCTACTTTTTTCAACATACAATACAATGACTTTTTTCGACATACTATACTATGACTTTCTTTCGACTTTGTTCGACATACTATACTATGACTTTTTTCGACATACTATACTATGACTGTTTTTTGACATTTTTCGACATACTATACTATGACTTTTTTTTTACCTTTTTCGACATACTATACTATGACTTTTTTTCGACTTTGTTCGACATACTATACTATGACTTTTTTGGACATACTATACTGTGACTGTTTTTCTACTTTTTTCGACATACTATACTATGACTGTTTTTCGACTTTGTTGGACATACTATACTATGACTTTTTTTCGACATACTATACTATGACTGTTTTTTTTGTTCGACATAATATACTATGACTTTTCTTTCGACATACTATACTATGACTGTTTTTCGACATTTTTCGACATACTATACTATGACTTTTTTTCTACTTTTTTCGACATACTATACTATGACTTTTTTTTCGACATACTATACTATGACTGTTTTTCGACTTTGTTCGACATACTATACTATGACTTTTTTTCTACTTTTTCAACATACTATACTTTGACTTTTTTTGGCATACTATGCTATGACTTTTTTTTTTCAACATACTATACTATGACTTTTTTCTACTTTTTTTGACATACTATACTATGATGACTTTTTTCCGACATACTATACTATGACTGTTTTTTTTGTTCGACATACTATACTATGACTGTTTTTTTGATACATACTATACTTTGACTTTTTTCGACTTTTTTCGACATACTATACTATGACTTTTTTTTTTTCGACATACTATACTCTGACTTTTTTTCGACATACTATACTATGACTTTTTTGGACATACTATACTATGACTTTTTTTCTACATACTATACTATGACTATTTTCTTTTTTCACATACTATACTATGACTTTTTTTTGGACATACTATACTATGACTGTTTTTCTACTTTTTTCAACATACTATACTATGACTTTTTTCGACATACTATACTATGACTTTTTTCTATACACTTTTTTCGACATACTATACTATGACTTTTTTTCCATACTATACTATTTTTTTTTTATACTATACTATGACTTTTTTCAACTTTTTTTCGACATACTATACTATGACTTTTTTTTTTTTGACATACTATACTATGACTTTTTTTCGACATACTATACTATGACTTTTTTTTTCTCGACATACTATACTATGACTTTCTTTTAGTATAAAAAAAGTTTATACATACTATACTATACTATGACTTTTTTTTGGACATACTATACTTTGACTGTTTTTCCAACCTTTTTCGACATACTATACTATGACTTTTTTTTTACATAATAAGCTGTGACTTTCTACTTTTTTCAAGGTACTATACAATGACTTTTTTCGACATACTATACTATGACTTTCCTTCAACTTTTTTCGACAAACTATACTATGACTTTTTTTTCTCGACATACTATACTATGACTGTTTTCGACTTTGTTCGACATACTATTCTATGACTTTTTTTTCGACATACTATACTATGACTTTCTTTTAGTATCAAAAAAGTCATAGTATACATACTATACTATACTATGACTTTTTTTTGGACATACTATACTTTGACTGTTTTTCCAACTTTTTTCGACATACTATACTATGACTTTTTTTTGACATAATAAGCTGTGACTTTCTACTTTTTTCAAGGTACTATACAATGACTTTTTTTCGACATACTATACTATGACTTTTTTCGACATACTATACTATGACTTTTTTTCGACAACTATACTATGACTTTTTTTCGACATACTATACTATGACTTTTTTTTTTCGACATACTATACTATGACTTTTTTTCAACACGTTTTTCGACACACTATACTCTGACCTTTTTTCAACTTTTTCAACATATTATACTATAACTTATTTTGGACATACTATACTATGACTGTTTTTCGACTTTTTTCGACATACTATACTATGACTGTTTTTCGACATACTATACTATGACTGTTTTTCGACATACTATACTATGACTTTTTTTCGACATACTATACTTTGACTGTTTTTCCAACTTTTTTCGACATACTATACTATGACTTTTTTTTGACATAATAAGCTGTGACTTTCTACTTTTTTCAAGGTACTATACAATGACTTTTTTTCGACATACTATACTATGACTTTTTTCTTTTTTCGACATACTACTATTTTTTTTCGACATACTATACTATGACTTTTTTCGACATACTATACTATGACTTTTTTTGACATACTATACTATGACTGTTTTTCGACTTTTTTCACATACTATACTATGACTTTTTTTTCGACATACTATACTATGACTTTTTTTGGACATACTAAACTATGACTGTTTTTCGACTTTTTTGGACATACTATACTATGACTGTTTTCGACTTTGTTCAACATACTATACTATGACTTTTTTTTGGACATACTATACTATGACTGTTTTTCGACTTTTTTGGACATACTATACTATGACTGTTTTTCGACTTTTTTGGACATACTATACTATGACTGTTTTCGACATACTATACTGTGACTGTTTTTCGACTTTTTTTTTCGACATACTATACTATGACTTTTTTTTCGACATACTATACTATGACTGTTTTTTTGATATACAAAGTTGTGACTTTTTTCTACCTTTTTCGACATACTATACTATGACTTTTTTTCGACATACTATACTATGACTTTCTTTCGACTTTTTCGACATACTATACTATGACTTTTTTGACATACTATACTATGACTGTTTTTTGACATTTTTCGACATACTATACTATGACTTTTTTTCCAACTTTTTTCGACATACTATACTATGACTGTTTTTTTTTTTTCGACATACTATACATGACTTTTTTCGACATACTATACTATGACTTTTTTTTTGTTCGACATACTATACTATGACTTTTTTCGACATACTATACTATGACTTTTTTCGACTTTGTTCGACATACTATACTATGACTTTTTTTTTTGACATAATAAGCTGTGACTTTCTACTTTTTTCAAGGTACTATACAATGACTTTTTTCGACATACTATACTATGACTTTCCTTCAACTTTTTTCGACAAAATATACTATGACTTTTTTTCGACATACTATACTATGACTGTTTTCGACTTTGTTCGACATACTATACTATGACTTTTTTTTTTAGTATCAAAAAAGTCATAGTATACATACTATACTATGACTTTTTTTTGGACATACTATACTTTGACTGTTTTTCCAACTTTTTTTTTACATACTAT
Source organism: Anoplopoma fimbria (assembly GCF_027596085.1). Lineage (NCBI taxonomy): Eukaryota > Metazoa > Chordata > Actinopteri > Perciformes > Anoplopomatidae > Anoplopoma > Anoplopoma fimbria. Next base: position 7,610,954 of record NC_072456.1, read on the forward strand.
ACTATGACTTTTTTTAGTATCAAAAAAGTCATACTTTCTACATACATACTATACTATGACTTTTTTTTCGACATACTATACTATGACTGTTTTTCGACTTTGTTCGACATACTATACTATGACTTTTTTTGACGACTTTTTTCGACATACTATACTATGACTTTTTTTTTTCAACATACTATACTATGACTTTTTTTCGACATACTATACTATGACTGTTTTTCGACTTTTTTGGACATACTATACTCTGACTGTTTTCGACTTTGTTCAACATACTATACTATGACTTTTTTTTGGACATACTATACTATGACTGTTTTTCGACTTTTTTCGACATACTATACTATGACTGTTTTCGACTTTTTTGGACATACTATACTATGACTGTTTTTCGACATACTATACTATGACTGTTTTTCGACTTTTTTCGACATACTATACGATGGCTTTTTTTCGACATACTATACTATGACTGTTTTTTTGATATACAAAGTTGTGACTTTTTTCTACCTTTTTCGACATACTATACTATGACTTTTTCGACATACTTTGACTTTTTTTTTTCGACATACTATACTATGACTTTTTTGGACATACTATACTATGACTGTTTTTCTACTTTTTTCAACATACAATACAATGACTTTTTTTTTCGACATACTATACTAAGACTGTTTTTTGACATTTTTCGACATACTATACTATGACTTTTTTTCCAACTTTTTTCGACATACTATACTATGACCTTTTTTCGACATACTATACAATGACTTTTTTCGACATACTATACTATGACTTTCTTTCGACTTTGTTCGACATACTATACTATGACTTTTTTCGACATACTATACTATGACTATTTTTCGACTTTGTTTGACATACTATACTATGACTTTTTTTTTTTGACATAATAAGCTGTGACTTTCTACTTTTTTCAAGGTACTATACAATGACTTTTTTCGACATACTATACTATGACTTTCCTTCAACTTTTTTCGACAAAATATACTATGACTTTTTTTCGATATACTATACTATGACTGTTTTCGACTTTGTTCGACATACTATACTATGACTTTTTTTTCGACATACTATACTATGACTTTCTTTTAGTATCAAAAAAGTCATAGTATACATACTATACTATACTATGACTTTTTTTGGACATACTAAACTATGACTTTTTTTCGACATACTAAACTATGACTTTTTTTGACATACTATACTATGACTGTTTTTACTACTTTTTTTTTGACATACTATACTATGACTGTTTTTCGACTTTTTTCGACATACTATACTATGACTTTTTTTTATACTATGACTTTTTTTTTGTTCGACATACTATACTATGACTTTTTTACGACATACTATACTATGACTGTTTTTCGACTTTTTTGGACATACTATACTATGACTGTTTTTTTTTTCGACATACTATACTATGACTTTTTTTTACTATACTATGACTTTTTTGGACATACTATACTATGACTTTTTTCTACTTTTTTCAACATACTATACTATGACTTTTTTCGACATACTATACTATGACTTTTTTCGACTTTGTTCGACATACTATACTATGACTTTTTTTTTTTTGACATACTATACTAAGACTGTTTTTTGACATTTTTTCGACATACTATACTATGACTTTTTTTTTTCAACATTTACTATGACTTTTTTCGACATACTATACTATGACTTTTTTTTTTTGACGACATACTATACTATGACTTTTTTTGACATACTATACTATGACTTTTTTCGACTTTGTTCGACATACTATACTATGACTTTTTTTTTTTTTACATAATAAGCTGTGACTTTCTACTTTTTTCAAGGTACTATACAATGACTTTTTTCGACATACTATACTATGACTTTCCTTCAACTTTTTCGACAAACTATACTATGACTTTTTTTCGACATACTATACTATGACTGTTTTCGACTTTGTTCGACATACTATACTATGACTTTTTTTCGACATACTATACTATGACTTTCTTTTAGTATCAAAAAAGTCATAGTATACATACTATACTATGACTTTTTTTTTTTTTTGGACATACTATACTTTGACTGTTTTTCGACTTTTTTCGACATACTATACTATGACTTTTTTTTTACATACTATACTATGACTTTTTTCTACTTTTTTTCACATACTATACTATGACTTTTTTTGACATACTATACTATGACTGTTTTTCGACTTTTTTTTGACATACTATACTATGACTGTTTTCGACTTTGTTCGACATACTATACTATGACTGTTTTTTCGATATACTATACTATGACTTTTTTGGACATACTATACTATGACTTTTTTCTACTTTTTTCAACATACTATATTATGACTTTTTTTTCCGACATTCTATACAATGACTTTTTTCGACTTTGTTCGACATACTATACTATGACTTTTTTCGACATACTATACTATGACTGTTTTTTGACTTTTTTCGACATACTATACTATGACTTTTTTTCCAACTTTTTTCGACATACTATACTATGACTTTTTTTCGACATACTATACTATGACTTTTTTCGACATACTATACTATGACTTTCTTTGACTTTGTTCGACATACTATACTATGACTTTTTTTCGACATAATATACTATGACTGTTTTTCGACTTTGTTCGACATACTATACTATGACTTTTTTTGACATACTATACTATGACTTTTTTTTTTCAACATACTAAGCTGTGACTTTTTTTTACTTTTTTTGACATGCTATACTATGACTATTTTTCGACATACTATACTATGACTCTTTTTTTATTTTTTTTCGACATACTATACTATGACTTTTTTTGACATACTATACTATTACTTTTTTTCAACTTTTTTTTAGACATACTATACTATGACTTTTTTTCTACTTTTTTTTTTTTGACATACTATACTATGACTTTTTTTTTATACTATACTATGACTGTTTTTTTTTTTCGACATACTATACTATGACTTTTTTTCTACTTTTTTGACATACTATACTATGACTTTTTTTTCGACATACTATACTATGACTTTTTTGGACATACTATACTATGACTGTTTTTCGACTTTTTTCGACATACTATACTATGACTTTTTTTGGACATACTCTACTATGACTTTTTTTACTTGACTGTTACTTCTATGACTTTTTTTCGACATACTATACTATGACTGTTTTTCTTTTTTTGGACATACTATACTATGACTGTTTTTCTACTTTTTTCAACATACTATACTATGACTTTTTTTCGACATACTATACTATGACTTTTTTCGACTTTGTTCGACATACTATACTATGACTTTTTTTCAAACCGTTTTTCGACATACTATACTATGACCTTTTTTCGACATACTATACAATGACTTTTTTTCGACATACTATACTATGACTTTCTTTCGACTTTGTTCGACATACTATACTATGACTTTTTTCGACATACTATACTATGACTGTTTTTCGACTTTGTTCGACATACTATACTATGACTTTTTTTGACATAATAAGCTGTGACTTTCTACTTTTTTCAAGGTACTATACAATGACTTTTTTCGACATACTATACTATGACTTTGACTTTTTTTTCGACATACTATACTATGACTTTTTTCTACTTTGACTTTTTTCGACATACTATACTATGACTTTTTTTTCGACATACTATACTATGACTGTTTTTCGACTTTGTTCGACATACTATACTATGACTTTTTTTCGACATACTATACTATGACTTTCTTTTAGTATCAAAAAAGTCATAGTATACATACTATACTATACTATGACTTTTTTTTGGACATACTATACTATGACTGTTTTTCGACTTTGTTCGACATACTATACTATGACTTTTATTTGACATACTATACTATGATTTTTTTTTCAACATACTAAGCTGTGACTTTTTTGACATACTTACTATGACTGTTTTTCGACTTTTTCGACATACTATACTATGACTTTTTCGACTTTGTTCGTTTTACTATGACTGTTTTTTCGACTTTTTTTGACATACTATACTATGACTTTTTTTGACATACTATACTATGACTTTTTTCTACTATTTTTTTTTTCGACATACTATACTATGACCTTTTTTCAACTTTTTCAACATATTATACTATAACTTATTTTTGACATACTATACTATTACTTTTTTTCAACACTTTTTTCGACATACTATACTATGACTTTTTTTCTTTTTCGACATACTATACTATGACTGTTTTACTATGACTTTTTTTTGACATACTATACTTGTGACTTTTTTTTTTTCGACATACTTTATGACTTTTTTCGACATACTATACTATGACTTTTTTTCGACATACTATACTATGACTTTTTTTCGACATACTATACTATGACTTTTTTTGACATACTATACTATGACTTTTTTCGACTTTTTCGACATACTATACTATGACTTTTTTTCTACTTTTTTCGACATACTATACTATGACTTTTTTTCGACATACTATACTATGACTGTTTTTTTTGATATACAAAGTTGTGACTTTTTTTCTACTTTTTTCGACATACTATACTATGACTCTTTTTCGACATACTATACTATGACATTTTTTCGACCTTTTTTGACATACTATACTATGACTTTTTTTCGACTTTTTTCGATATACTATACTATGATTGTTTTCGACTTTGTTCGACATACTATACTATGACTTTTCTTTCGACATACTATACTAAGACTGTTTTTCTACTTTTTTCAACATACAATACAATGACTTTTTTCGACATACTATACTATGACTTTCTTTCGACTTTGTTCGACATACTATACTATGACTTTTTTCGACATACTATACTATGACTGTTTTTCGACTTTGTTCGACATACTATACTATGACTTTTTTTGACATACTTTTTTGACATACTATACTATGACTTTTTTCGACTTTGTTCGACATACTATACTATGATTTTTTTTCGAGAAACTATACGATGAATTTTTTTCGACCTTTTTCGACATACTATACTATGACTTTTTTTGATTTGTTCGACATACTATACTATGACTTTTTTCGACTTTTTTCGACATACTATACTATGACTGTTTTTCGACTTTGTTCGACATACTATACTATGACTTTTTTTTTATACTTGACTGTTTTTCGACATACTATACTATGACTTTTTTTGACTTTTTTGGACATACTATACTATGACTGTTTTTCGATACTTTTTTTTCGACATACTATACTATGACTTTTTTCGACTTTGTTCGACATACTATACTATGACTTTTTTCGACATACTATACTATGACTTTTTTTCGACATTTTTCGACATACTATACTATGACTTTTTTTTTCGACATACTTTGTTCGACATACTATACTATGACTGTTTTTCGACTTTGTTCGACATACTATACTATGACTTTTTTCGACACATACTATACTATGACTGTTTTTGACTTTGTTCACATACTATACTATGACTTTTTTTTGACCATAGACATACTATACTATGACTTTTTTCTACTTTTTTTCAACATACTATACTATGACTTTTTTTCTTTGTTGACATACTATACTATGACTGTTTTTGACTTTGTTCGACATACTATACTATGACTTTTTTTCAACTTTAGGCCTCGACATACTATATGACTTTTTTTCGATGACTTTTTTTCGGAGTTTGTTCTGACATACTATACTATGACTTTTTTTCGATACTATACTATGACTGTTTTTTGAACTTTGTTCGACATACTATACTATGACTTTTTTTTCGACATACTATACTATGACTTTCTTTTTCTAAAAAAAGTCATAGTATATACTATGACTTTTTTTTTTTTGACATACTATACTTTGACTGTTTTTCGACTTTGTTCGACATACTATACTATGACTGTTTTTCGACTTTGTTCGACATACTATACTATGACTGTTTTTTGTACGATTTTTTTTTTTTTAGACATACTATACTATGACTGTTTTCGACTTTGTTCAACATACTATACTATGACTTTTTTTTTGTTCGACATACTACATACTATACTATGACTGTTTTTCGACTTTGTTCGACATACTATACTATGACTGTTTTTCGACTTTTTTGGACATACTATACTATGACTGTTTTTCGACTTTTTTTTTTGACATACTATACTATGATTGTTTTCGACTTTGTTCGACATACTATACTATGACTGTTTTCGACTTTGTTCGACATACTATACTATGACTTTCTTTCGACTTTTTCGACATACTATACTATAACTTATTTTTGACATACTATAGTATGACTTTTTTCGACATACTATACTATGACTTTTTTTCGACTTTTTTTGACATACTATAGTACGACTAATGGCATTACTAAAAATGCATGAGGTACGAGTAAATTACGCATCTCAATATTCAATTCAATCACGTAAGCTATTGTACCTTGTATCTGTTTAGCGTCTTTCTTAAGGAGACGCACTCTCACAGCGGATCTCACCGCAGTATTGGTGAGATCCCTGCAAGTATAATAAACAATTGAAAAATGCCCCACGTCTCAAAATACTCTAAAAATAAATTATAAAATTTAGAATTATCCTTTTTGGCTAAAGCAGCTTAAATAAGCGCCCTGAATAAGTTTTGCCAGCTGGGTTGGTTCCTCAGCTGATGTTGCTAGGATTTGAGCTGAGCTTGACTTTGTGGTCTGCCTGAACTTATGATGCGCTCAGTTTATTTGATTAAGCATATTGTTCGTGTTAGCTTCAAAGTTAAGATTCAAAATTCACTCTTGACTTTGGAAAAGACTATGTGGTGATTTTTGAGACTTTAATGGTGCTGCTTCTGAAAAAAGGATTGACGTTTGAAGATCTTGAAGATGTAATGATTCAGCTGCCCATGAGATGGAACTGTTTAGCCAAGTATGATTAACCAGACTGTGTAGCAAATTTCTTTTTAGTTTTATAGAGGAAGGTATCTATACTATATTGGAAAACAAAGGTAAAGGTTTCAAATAATATAGACAAGCAACATCTCTTAAACTCTTTATTTACAACCAAGGAATGTGCTGTATATTGTAATAAATAGAGGACAGTATGTGTTGGATACTGACAGTGAGAGCAACACATAAGGAAAAACTGAACACCACTTTTTCCATTCAATCCCAGAGAGAAAATGGTCTAAATCACTCCGTTGTCAAGATGAAAAGGCACACTATACTGCAGTGTTGTTGGCAATGTTTTGGGCCAACTATACAATGTGTCCTCAGACCAGCATTTCACTCTACTGGGACTGTATGGACATTTAAGACACTGTTTGATGTTTAATATACTATGAAATGTCTCTTTTTTAATTAATTCTGATGTTCAACACATTTCAATGAGCAATAAACTTTATAAATACGATAAAAGAGTTCAATAACAGTGTTTAAGGGAGCACAAAAATGACCTTGAAACCGACAAACACATCATTAGCCTATAAAACAAGTCGGCAACCATGCTAGAGGCTCTGTGAGGCTGTGCTTGAGCTAAATGATAAGACTCAAAATAAAAATGTATAGAGGTCATGTTAAACTTAGTTGAGGAGTTAAGCATTCTTAGTACTAAACACAAAGCACAGCTTAGACTACGGAAATGTCATTATGCAGGTACATAAACCAAAACATTGAACAATTTTGACCTGATGCTGGAGCCTGAGTGGAACGTGAATATCTGTAAGAAAAGTTTAATGACAATCCATCCAATAGATATTTCAGTCTCGACCCAAGCAGTTGACTGACTAACTGATATTCCCTATAGTCACCGCAGTATCATGGACCTTAAAGTGCACAAAATATAAGGAATCAAGAAAAAAAAAAGTGTGTATTGACATGTTTTTAAAACAAACAAAAATTCAAAATAGCTGCGACCACCTAGGTTCACACACACACACACACACACACACACACACACACACACACACACACACACACACACACACACACACACACACACACACACACACACACACACACACACACACACACACACACAACCTCACAAACACTTGATCTCTATGAAAAGCATGATTTATGAAGCGGGGCATGACTAACCCACACCAACGAAAGAGAAAGCCTCTGCTGAGATCAATGATGCCTTCCACAAGTGTGTCCCACTAGTTAATTGGTCGGCCCAAGGTTAGCGTTGGGTCACTGTTGAGCATCTGTGCAATCTCTAAGTGAGACATATCACTTTGCATGTCAGTTTGTTTATGTAGATTTTACACTATGGGCATGGTGTGATCCATGCAGCAGTTGAACTTTTCCAATGAAGAGCAGAGAAGTAAAGACAGGTCAGCTCTGCGTTTTGCAGCATTTAACATCTGATTTTGTCCATTTGTAAAACACAGAGTGCACTCTGCTCCCTGAAAGCTTCTCAGGCATTGAGTGAATTGATTAACTGACTGTGCTGCTTTTTTTGTTTTGTTTATTTTTGTATGGCACTCAATTACTTTAACTCAGTTCCTCAGGGAACCGAGGCTAATGGAAAAATAATTCAGGCTTCATATCTAGCCAAAAGCAACAGGAAAATCAGATATTTTCCCCCCTGTGGAAATCTGATTCCAAAAAAGACAAATTGCTTTTGAAACATATAAAACAATCATACTTAACTGACAGGTTTCTGTTTCTATTCCCTGAAAAAAAATACACTTAAAGGAGTTCAAAACACTGCATTTAATGGCTTGTTAAAATAACTGTTTTTCCAGTAGAGCCACTGAGGCCTGTTTCATTGCACAGACAGATGTAATGTAGCTGCAGTTAACAGCCTGTCTGTCTGATTGTCTGTCTGCGGGCACATCCCACCACTCCCATCCTGTTTAGAGGGCTTTCTTTTAAGAGCCTCGTCCCATAAAGGAGGCCCTGTCTGGGCTTTGAGAGGCTGCAATAGCCCCGTAGATGACAGATGGATGGACCGATGGTTGAGGTAAGGACAGAGGAGGCTGTAAATTAGATGGATACAGCATACCCTTTTTTCTAAAGACTCACACTGTGTCTTGTTCAGTCATGAGTGAACAAAAAACAAAAGTCAAAGTCAGGCAGAAACACTGTGAGAGACAGGAGCAATTACTGTCTGAGAGATAGAGGAAGGCAGACAGGACGAGAGGAGCAAGAAGAGGAGGAAAAAAGGAAAGGAAGGAAAAACAGAGGGATTTCTGACACTTCCACTAGATCTGATCAAGTGGCAAACAAAGGCAGCAACACACAAAAAAAACAAGCAAGCGTCGATAGGCAAAAAACAAACCCCTTAAATTCGATAACTTTCTTTCTTGTTCTTGCCGTGGATTAAAAACTTTTTACTAAATAAGATCATTGGTGACCTCTATGCCATGCCTGCAGTAGGGTTCATTCTATAGTTTGTTTTCAGACTTTATGTACAGTAGCTATAAAAGAAGGCAGTGTGCTGAACTGAACCCTTTTCCTCACATAAGACTTCAACAGAGGATTCAACAAACTCTCATTGCAAGTCTCCACAGCTAAAATCAAAGATCCAGTCTCCTGCAGTGTTCCCCTTTACACTTCTCATGGAATTTGAAGATGGTCTCTACAAAATATGAGTTCAAGAAAAATAGTACATTTGCTGCAATTGATGAACATAACAGTAAGTATGAGTTCTGTGTCTGTATCATAGCAAGCAACTGATTATATGCAACAAGGTTTTCATAATAAATAAAATAATATACAAGGATGCAGAGAACATTTCCTTTTTCTAGTCTTGTTTCTTGTGTCAAAAATCACAAAAGATTGCTACAAATACTGATAAAGAATATTGGTTCTGTTATACAATCCTAATAAACTCCTGCCGACCGATCAAAAACAGGTATTTTCTATAAAAACGATAGTTCACAGCGTGCTAACAAGAACACACTGCTTTGTGCTGTTTTGTCGCTTATTTCCCCAATTTTGTTAACAGTTCATACAAATTGAATTGATTTTCCAGGCTTTGGTAGAACACATGATTGTTGTTGTCGGTAGCAGCTTTAATTATTTAATTGTGATTTAATGCTGATTGAGGCTTTCTGGTGCTAGATTGGCTCTCAAGTTGGAACTCTCACATATGCACAAAAACACAGGGCCGCAATCTTTCCCTGTGATAAACAATTAACCTGAACTTAAATAGCACCACCATAAATAGCACCACAGGTAAGGGCACAACCTGACTAGGTAAACTACTAGCTTGAAGCTAGTATTTGCTACAAATTTAGGAAAGACTTTCCCCATTAAGGTATTGGTGCGTCCAAATTATCTGCACAGCGAGAAGGAAGTTTTATCTTTGAGTCTTCTTTTGACATTTATCCGTCTCTAATTCTACTTCCTCATCTGTATTTACAGTCACAAACGCGTACAGCTTACGATGGCCTTCAGAAAGATAAACTGTCTGTAATCATAACACTGTTGTTCTCATCTTCGCATCAGTTTGACATTCACCTCCTCATCTGGTGTTTCACCTCGGTGAGCAGCCTCCCCTCGCTCTGTCTGGGCGGCAGAAAGCATGTGGAGAGAGAGAGAGGTGGCTGGCTGTCTCATCACATAATAACATGTATTAAATATACATTACATCAGATACACATTGGTTTATTAAACTCAGAAACAGCCTCAAACTCATTTTGAGGCTGCTCATTTGAAACTCATATTTCTTACAGCAACAAAGAACATCTAATTATTAGTTTTCACACTGCTCTGAAAACGACTCATCGAAGAGCTCATTTACTTCGTTTGCTGTCCGTATGCCTGTTTGCTGTGCGGTTTAATAAAGCTTTCAGATCAATCCCTGCTTGGTACCAATATAAATATTATTATGACATAAATAACAGCACACGTGGAGCATAAGTACGAATTGAAATACACATTACAAAGTATCTTACAGGGCCAGTCCAAGTGTTTCTGGGGCCTTACATTCCACACAGGATGCAGCACTGACCTCTGTGGATTAAAAATCTTAAGGTCTGTTGCACATCTGACCATGGATATTTTTCCACTGTTCTTCTCTAGAATCCAATTGGACGCATGTGGTGGAGGTCAATATATTTGGGGTCAAATGAAAAAACATGGGGAAAGTCATGTGTATAAGCCTTGTTCACGAAGTGGGAGCAAGATTATTAGACTAGGTGCAGTTACTCTTTAAGGATTTGTTAAATCAGGTAAAACTGTTCAGTAATCATACTGTGAATAATGTATACCGTATATACAAAAAAACTATGAAAAAACAGGAGAGTAAACGTTAGGATACACTCTGACATCTTTAAAGCCCTCACTGATCAATATATTTTTTTAATTCTTTGCTCACTAAATGATGCCAATTGATCAAATTTAACCCCTGAATCATTTGATCAAGTCCTCTAGAAATGAAATATATGAGATTACAGAAGCTCTTGTTGCAATTTCACTGCGATTTTCAAATCCTTTGCGGCCCGTGGTGGCTGAGGGACTGCTCATCTTGTTTAAAGACAAACTTTACAGATTCTACACATGAAGTTCAGTTTAGTTGTCATGATAAGTACTACTCAGCCATATAAAACACCTGGATAATAGCTTTAAGGTTGCAAAAGAGAGCTTCCCAAAGTTTGAGTCAAAGTTTTGAGTCAAAGTTTTAGATTTTGATCCTCCTTATTTATTTTATAAATATGTCACTTGCGAGTCTCTCAATCTGGTAGATGTCATTACCAAATCTCTGGAGTAGCCTTTTAAACAAATCTTTGGGTAAGTGTGAGTCTCAGTTCTGGGGAACTTCTCACAAATAAGCCAAGAAACTTATTTCAGGAAATGTAAACAGAAAGTTGTTTAAACAATGTTAGGCTGCACAGACTTCATCCAGCCTTCGAACTGTGCCCCACACTTGGTGATTTATTATGCAAAGAAGCCTAGTTTCATTTGTAAAGAATGAATAAATGCATCATGTTTGAATAATTTAACAGTTACAAGACCTGTGTGTCTTAGCTGATTGGATGTTTACACCACTGATGTGAAAGTTGGGTAAATAAAACAGCCTCATCGTGAAGTCCTCCATCTAATTCCTGGTGGGTTTCGGCTCAAATCGACACATCAACAAACACGAGGCCGGCGACATGCGGAGATGCCAAGAGGAAGACCAAGATATCCATGAATGAGGACAAACAGAGATGAATTAAACATCAGAGCAGCTTCCACTCTTGAATCCCCACCACCGCCGTCTCTCAGTGTTTGGTTCTCCAAAAACAGACGATCTATCAACCAGAGGCAGGACAAACAAGGGCCCATTTGAAGACTGACACAGATTCAGATGGAAAAATAACTGACGAGGACATCGGCTTCATCAAAACAGGAAGTGTACTGGCGAGTGGGAGGCTGGCTGCTGTCGGCGCAGGAACGAGACGAAGGAAACACATAAAAGACAGGATATGCCCAGAATAAATGAAGAGAGGCTTTTTCTACACAGAGAAAAAAAGTGATATTAATCTTTAAAAAGACAAATTGACACAAAACACAAGTCATGATTAGGTCTATTTTTGTTTAAATGATTACAGCCATTACAGTAGTAGATCCCCACTTAAAAAAAAGATATATTAGGAAAATAAAAAACAAAAAAATTTAACATTGATCACTTTGATTTATGAAGCATATTTTCATCATGTATAAAAAACTTTAAGATTTAATTTGCAGCACATTTAGAGTATAAATCGATAAAAAGTCCCAGGTTTGCTTTAGCGGTCCATTTGCGCCTTGTGTTCCAAAAGCCTTCATGTGCAGTGTTTAACTTCCTTCATTCATCACAATTGCTGAAATTATGTCGACTGGCTTCACAAAGACAAACACAAAAGAATTAACAACATAAAAAATAGGAAACACAATATTTTTTTTTCTTTTATCAAATTAATTGAAGCAACTAAATAACACAGATTTCTATTACTACGTTCTATAACTGAATATCAAAATAAATCACTTTCCTTCATTTGTTAGAGCAAGACCCAATTTGCATATTCACAGAGATTGTAAAAAAAAAAGAGCGATAGAATATTTCCATAAAATGTACACCACTGTCCTTCATCAGAAAATACAATATAAAATCTACTTTAGTGGTTTTTTAAAAGATGCATGATACTGGATAGAGCTGCTCTGATTGTTTAAAATTAGCTTCTTTTCTTTACACATGATTTTGCCAAAAGAAAGAAACAAGGCGTTTCAGACATTCTGACGTCCTCTGAGCGACCGTTCATCTTGTTGCTTTTACCATCTGACTAAAAAGCAGCTGTCGCCAGTCAGATGTGTGTTTGGTTTTGGTCTGTACGGTAAGAACCTCTCTGATACCTGGTTCATCCAGGTGTGTAGCAATTATCTGAATGCCCTCAGTGTTGCTTCAAATATATCCAAGAATCAAATGAGAGATTACAAGGTAAAACACTTTTTGACTTTCAAGGGCATGGAAACATATTTTATGTGATGGGGTCCAACATGAACCAAACATTTCTGCCAGAGTTTGAACTCTTTAAAATGAGATAATCCTGATGTGATGTCATTTACTTCCATGCACCAATCAGGAATTAGCAATATTGCAAAGGCCGTCAGTCAAATGTGATCAAATAACAGAAATGTTTTTGAGCATTAAACTCTCACTAAATAACACTTTTTTTTTTTTTTTTTTTTTACTTTAACTTTAATTGTTGCCCATTAAGTCATTTATATTTCATGTTATGGAAAAAACTGAAGTAATTTGAAAACAGGTTTTCAAGGGCTCTAAAATATTAAAGTTCAATTAGTAAAAACAAAAAACACAACTGAGGCATCAAAAAGATGTTAAAACGTTTTTATGTTCTATTTTTCAATATGGCTGAATGATTACGTTTTGGAGATTATCGGTATCAGATCATTTAGTTTAGGTCTCTACTTTTGGTTGCTTTACTGCATTTATTTTCATAATATAATTAAACTCTTCGCCCAAAACTTCAAAATATTCCCACATACAGCAATGCAAATCATACTGTTTTGGAGATTTCCACTGCTGAAACATCTGCCACCCCAATACAGTGGAGATGTTACATTTAAAAAGTTCAACAGCAGCATGTGTTTCCACAAACAATCCACAGACCTGCCTGCATCTAAATTCAATTAACAACATAAAGTTGAAAATAGAAATACAAAGTAAAACTGTCCACAGAAAGGTCTGAGGATCGCTTGATACAACAATTTGGGAAAAATATTTTTTTGTAATTTGGTTTGTCCTGTGTTTTCCAGCTGTTTTGCCTCTGCTTTAAAATAAATGGGGACATTTGCAGTATGTAAGACAAAGTCAGAGAGACAGGAAACAGACTGAGAGAGACAAAGCTTCCTTTCTCTTACAGAGCAGCTCCACATTCCTCTCATTCTGCTGGGCACGACCTAACCGCAACTACAGCTGGCTCTGTGTCCGTCTCAGGGTCTTCTGGGAATTTTTTGCCCTTTTTTGAAGTTAGGAAATCCCTGCAAGGACCCACTTGGGGATCTCTCAGAAAATCTGATTATTTTTAGGGTCTGGTTTTGACATCTGTAAGCTTGCTTTCCATGTGTGTCAGATGCTCTGATAATAGTGTTATAAAAATAAAGATTTCCACTTTGATTGTGCTAAAAATAACCATTGCAGCCAGATCCTTCAATGACACACTGATGACATTAACACGTTATTTCCTGTTAATGTCGGCTCACCTTTGAGAAGCAAAACACATCTGACTGAGTCAGGAAAGTCCGGAGATCTTAAACAAGCATGTGAATTGCTTTTAAATTGTTTAAAATGCTTTGACTTTGGTTTTAACTTTTTCCTTAAAAGATGAAGTGAAAATAAAAGAGAAATAATCATATCTTCTGTATGAGTTATTGCTTCTCTTTTCACAAAGTAACAATATGACAAAAAAACAAACACTTCCTGACAGAGCTGCTAATTCATGTCTTTGGTCTGGCGTTTAATGATTCTGCTAGAATAGAATTTCCGGCTTTCATCTCTCTCTGTTGACAGCTCATTATCTTCTCGGTCTTTTGCTCAAAAACAACTTTTCACCAGCCCACCCTCCATATGTCGCCTGTGCGCCCATCCATCCTTTCATCCCGACTCTCTGTTAGGTTTTTTGGGGGAGAAAAAAGAATCTACTTTAAGTTTAGCCAGCTCAGAACACAATTTTTGTCAGCAGAAAGAAAGACTGGAAGCCATTCTGGCTAAATCACCTGAGTCTGATTGCTCAGTTTAGTTTCTACTAATATTTGCTTAATCAAAGATTAAAGATGAACCCATTTTTACTGTTGCGAATTTACACTATCTGGGATTAATAGGTAAAGCTTTAATATTTGTGATTATGATAGATTTTTGCCCCAAAAATTACAATTATTTTTAGAATTAGTATCTGTATGTACTGGCACACACACCAATGTAGGAAAGGACAAGATCTTAAAATCCTACTGGACCAAAAGGGGGTCAGGAATGATTTAATATGAATGAAGCTACGGGTCAAAAGGCTTCCAGTCCTGACAAACACTGCAGGATATTTTGTACCGACTGAACTGAAAGTGAACTACCCCAAAAACCAGTCCATCTCTGACACGTCCACATTCCCTTCAGCCTCTCCCTCTCGTTTCCTTCAATTCAAGAAACTGTCCATACTGGAAATACTATTACACTGATGAAAATTCTGCTAAAACTTAGTATTGTAATTATGTCGAAAGCAAATTACATTTCTATATAACACGTATTGGTTGTAGTTTGTAATTGGTTGCATTTTAGCAGCTTTTGTATGATATGGACAAACAGTGGGACATGAAACAAAGATTTTAAAGTTTTTTTGCCCATTTAGAGGGATATTTCATGACATTGATTACATTCGTTATTAAATTATCTGGTATTATTGCATTCATAAAGCAGACATGACATGTTATAAAATCTTAGAAGAGCTAAAACATGATCAATACACTATGCTGATAAAATAATATTTCTTAATAGTCGTGTGTTTCATGGTTGAAATGTTAATATTTTAAATCTCACTGCACCATAACGAGGTCAGAGTTAACTCACTTCATTTGACATTTGAACTCCTCCACACATCTAAAAAGATGCTCAAGTGTTAAAAAAGAAACAGATCCGGCCCCTGCTCTGATTCCCGGAAGCCCTTGTTCCCTTTTCCTAAGGCAAACCCTGGAGCGGGGAGAGTTAAATATTTAAAGTGGCAGTGAATATTTGATCCACAGTACTTATCATCAGTCTGTTTGAATTACCCCTCGAGCCTCTCCAGTTGAAATTAAGAGCAGAACTTTCAAACTTTTTGAGACATACTGGACTGGTATCTGACTCTGCTCGTTACTCAAACGACAGCAGGTCCGGGTGGGTCTCTGAGTCATCAGCGCTCACTCCGGTGCCTTTACTGTAGGGGGCGCCGTTACCCAGCAGGATATCCTCGCCCAGGCTGATGCGGCAGGAAGTTTTCCCCGAGCGGGGGTGGAGGCCAGCCGTGAGTCCGGCCCCGGTGCCTTCTGCCACACGTCGGAGGGCTTAACTCTGGGCTCCAGGGGGGGATCTTTGTTGATGAGGTCTGGCACAGAGAGCTGCAGCTGGGACTGATGTTTCTCTTCACCTCCTCCATTGCTCCCATTTTCCACTACATCTTCTTCTTCACCTATCACTTCATCAACTTTGCCGTTGCTTCCTGTCGTCTCCCAACAATCAGCAGCAGATTTCTTCTCTGCTGGGCCTGGAGGCAATGTGAGCTCTTCTGATCCCTCGACCTCCTTCACGGCCTGCTGCTGCTCCTCGCTGTTCCTCGGCTCCTCCTTGGCGATGAGAGGCGTCTTGTCAGGAGACGAGGGGAAGGAGGAAGAGTCAGCAGGGTCCGGAGAGGAGACCACGGGGTCGGAGGAGATCATCATGTCCTGTGTGGTCTTCAGGGCCCGCGGGAGGCGCTTCTTCCCCGATGGGGGTGGTGGGTCCAGCCGGGGGAAGGAGTCAAAGGAGGAGATGTGACTGGAGGAGAGGGAAAATTGGGAGGTGGAGAGTGATGGGGAAGGAGGAGAAAGTGGGAGACATAGAAGCAATTAGTTAAACAGAGTTTAAAAGTAAGTACTGTCCCACCAAAAGTTCTGGTACTGGTACACATGCTGCGGTCTTATTTACCCTGTTCTGTCTAAAAAAAATGTACAGTCCTCTTTTTTTTTCTATATTTCTTCATCTTGGCATGTAACTCTTGGAAAGAAAGCAAATAAGCTTTTGCGTAAAGCAAATAAACCTTAAGCACACAATCTTTTGGAGCTGATGGAACCACTACAAAAACCATGTCAAATCTATGCTGAAAGCTGATTGGCTGACGGAAATAAGGATAACTAAATTGTAAATTAGAAACTGTAGGTGCACTGTGAATTAATGAATTGGTTAAATGTTGATTGAATTAGACAATGGTGTGCAGCTGTTGAAAGAGCAAAAAACCCGGATGTGGGAGAAGCTAGGGATGACCATGGAGAAGGACTTTCAGTTGGCCTCAAGGAAGTTGTGGCAAACCGTTATACGACTCAGAAAGGGAAAGCAGGGCTTGGCTCAGGTTTTGTCCGGCAGCAGAGGAGAACTACGGACCCCGACCAACATGGCCTCCAGGGAGGAGGCAGAGTTTGAAGACTCGGGGAAGACTCATTCCAAATCCCTGGCAGAGGTTCTTGAGGTAGTCAAAAACCTCCTCAGCTGCAAGGCGCCAGGTTTGGATGAGATTCACACTGAGATGCTGAAGGCTCTAGACATTGTTTGGCCGTCTTGGCTCACATCATTCAGTGTCGGGGACAGTGCCTGTGGAGTGGTACCCAGGTTTGGTGGTTCACATTTTTAGGAGTGCGCTCCAATTATCGGGGGTATCACACTGCTCAGCCTCCCTGGAAAAGTTTATTCTAGGATGTTGAAAAGGAGGCTTCAAAGGATTTTCAAAAACTCTGATCCAGTGAGGTAATGTGGATTCTGTCCTGGCCAGAGTGGTTGCAACTAGCCACCATGTCCTTGTATAACCAAAGTGAGAGCTTTGTCTGTATACTTACAAAGCCAAACACGTTCCCAGTGGGAGTTGGCCTCTGTCAGAGTTAGATAAGCGGAAGATAATGGATGGATGGATGGATGATCGTTCACTGGAGCAGTTGGGGATGCACTCAAAGACAATTCATTTCAATAAGCACTGCTGTGCTGTAGAGAATGTGAAGAGCACAGAAAGTCTCTCAGATTCATGTTTATGAAAAATAGGCTGGTGTCTGTATAGTAGGAGCGTTTATCTCGTTTAACCAGGTGATTACATACGTATCTAGATACTATCTAGAAAATCTGCTACAAAATAATGCAAAAGTGTTACTTAAATAAATCAATGGTTTCTGCAATTTTTACTTCAAATACAAAATCAAAAATACCACAGAAATGATGTCTTAAGCTGGACTGGTGCATGTTCTTATAGGAACAACACAGGCTTCATTGACCGTTTTCCTTCAACTCGGGCAGTGGGATGTAGTATTAGCTGCTATTCTTGTGTAACTTTAAAAATATCTGAGGAGAACTTTTATAAAACTTCATGGATTTTATTGTAATGCATCTCAACTTGTAAACTTAACAACCTATGTCATTTGTAGATCTTCATGAATATTACTATACTGCTCAGACTTGTTTACATCTTTTACTGTCTTTTTATATACAAACATTTGTAACAAGTTGTGTGGTGACGTCAGCATTTCTATCATACTGCTGCATCTTTTGAAGACTGACAAGGTCAGGCAGTGTTATATAAGATGGTCTGACATTTCTTTCTGTGTGGGATTGTTCTGGATGTCTGGCAGCAGGTGGCCTACTTGATTAGAAAACATACCTACAGTAGGAGAGGAGCAGGTTGCACATACTGACACACACAGAGACTACAGGCACAAGACTGTTTGGACGGACAATTACTTAGAAAAATATAGTTTTTTTCTGAATTTCATGCAGAATTTGGGTCATATCTGTCGTATTGATATAGCCAAACTTCTGATAATGCCATTAACCATCCAAATAGTTGGAATAAATTCAAATAAAAATGATATATGAGGTCATGCTCCTTTAATTTTCAGACGATTAAAAAAATGCTCCTGAATGTTCTAAGCTCGAGTCCACTGCATCTCTTGCATCCAGGTTTCAACAGTCAGTCAGTCATTAGGTAAAATATCTCTGAGCTCCACTAGTCCGGACCAGTCGGCGGTCCAACAAAATCCTCACAGATCATCACTGGCTCATTATACTTAATCTATTCACAGTCCAGCACATGGAGACAAATGGGAGCAGAGCTTCTGAAAATGACTTCTGCTTGACTGAACTTCAGTTGGAGAGACAACTGATCAATGCTTTCTGGAACAAATCCCCGGATACAAACACACAGAAACAACCTGGAATTTGTGTGTGCATGTAAGAGGGTAGTGAATACTCAATTAAAAGGCATTTCCATTTTGACTGAATAAGAAGCAGAGAAGTTCAGTCTTATTCAATGTCAGACTTCTCCCAGGAAACTTTGATGTGTCATTATTAATTTAAACCTCCTTTCACAGGAAAATCTTAAATCATTCACCTTTTCTCCCTGCTATAATTTACAGTAAAAGACCCTTCTCTCAGCACAGGTAATTCAATCTTTTTGCCACAATAAGATAATTACTACCTGTGGTTATATCATTAAATTAAATGAGTGAAAAGTTCTGTGGATTTTACATATTCATCCTAAAAAAATGAATACATAGAGTACAAAAGTGTTATAAAAGGATTCATTGAATCAGAGAGGTCAAAGGGACACCAAACTGCGTCAAACGAGCAACCTTTGATGAACAAGTTTGAAAATTAATTTGGGATGATCTTGGCTTCAGTATTAGGGTTAAAATTAAATTCAGAAGAGGATAAGTTCTAACGGATCA
Organism: Anoplopoma fimbria; assembly: GCF_027596085.1. Lineage (NCBI taxonomy): Eukaryota > Metazoa > Chordata > Actinopteri > Perciformes > Anoplopomatidae > Anoplopoma > Anoplopoma fimbria. The sequence continues at coordinate 7,630,862 of NC_072456.1, forward strand.
CATTAAAGTACTTTCTTTACAACACACACATACAGGGGAGATATGGGAGTGTGTACCTGTTTGCAGTGGTCTGATTGAGTTGGTCCATACAGCTCCACACAGAATCAACGTTCTTGTTGACCTCAGTGACCCCGATGTCTCCGAGGTGACTGGGCTCCTTTCTTCTTAACAAGTCATTGACCTGATAGAGAGAAAGAAAGAAAGAAACTCTACTGATGCAACAATAAAGAAATGAAATTTGCATTAAAACACAAATATCAAGAGTAGAAGAAGATAACTTGATGCTTGTGCTGTGCTAACCTTTGCGCCGACAGCCTTGCCCAGATTAATGGCATTTTTAAGCCTCTGTTGGCCACCAGATGATGGAGAGTCCACAGAGCTGGACCCCAGGTTATGATTAGCTGATGCTGCGGAGCGTCGGGTTGAGGGCTGGCCCGGCCTTGAGGTCTGAGGACTCTGCTGCTGGGCAGTGGAGTTCTCAAACATACTTTGATCAACTGTGAAAAATGGAGAGAAACAGGAGAAAGATAGAAAGAGGTTAATACAGAGCAGGATATAACAGAAATCGTGCATCTGCTTTTAATGTTGTTTCAAAGCTGCAGACCCTTCAACCATTAGACAATACAAATGGGATGCTTGCTTTGAGAATGAGATGCAAAAATTCTGATCTTGAGGGGAAGTGAAAGGAATACTCCACTGAAACTACAGGAATGCTGTTGATTGGTTATTCACACTCTCTGCAACATTGCTCAGTACACTTCTTCTGTCCTGCCAACCATTATATCAGTAAAACTCTGCTAGAAGAATTAGCAATTTGTGGTGGAGTAACAATTGTTTGGATTATATCAAACAAATAGAACATCAGTGAAGGAGTGAATTAAACTGCAGAAGCGGTTTGAATGGTTTCCATTGTAGTTTCTAAGTGTCAATTGGAATCCATTGTAACTGTTGTGAATCAAAGCTGACTACAGCTGCAGTCCTCCACAAATGAAGCAATCTACAACCCTTTGAAGGCCAGCTCTCGAGCCTAAAGGGGAGCAAGTATTTGATACATTTTGGTGAAGTATTCCTTTAAATGACCATGTCATGTTCCTCTGGAGTCACTCTACAGCTTTGCTCTAAACAGACTAATGTTGCATCATCACAGCACATTTCAGAGGGATTTCATGAGAATGAATAAAGTGAATTGAGCCAGATGGCAGAGCAGTAACATTGTATGTAATTATCACAGAATAATATATAAAACATTTATGGAAATTGCAATGATACATGCACATAAATAGACAACACGGGTGAAAATAAAGCAGAAATTAACCAAAATGCAGTATCAAAAACAGCAAAACATAAAGGGGAGCTCAGGTGGATGTCAATCCACTTAAGAAAGAAGATCTTACCTCTTGTAGAGAAATGTTTCTCGGAAGGCATTTAATGAGACAGAAGTATCAGATTTCAGATAACTTTATATCTAAATATGCAGATTATTGAGCGGTTTGTGCTTAAATGCAGCTGATTCATGTCTTCCTTTTAAAAGACAAGTCAGGGGAGGTTATGGGTAAGAGCCTTGACCTGCATACACATATCCGAAAGGTACATTGTATTGGTCAGATAAATGGAAAAAATATATGGCCAATTGGAATCAGATGGAGCATCAAACGAGGGGGGAGCAGCCAACCTTGACTTCGCTTTGTACATACAAGCATTTCACTTTCTGTACCAATCAAGAGATCTACAAAAGCACAGTAGATCAAAGTGATACAGAGGGCAATTAGAGTAACTTCAAGGAGATAGAGAGAGAGAGAGAGAGAGAGAGAGAGAGAGAGAGAGAGAGAGAGAAGAGAGAGAGAGAGAACAGACAGAAAGATATGCGCTAACTTTAGAGGTAGCAACATGCAGGCTCTTTTTTAAAGAGTTATCAAATAAATTGCTACAGCAGAAAGATGCAAAGAAAACAATAGTGGATCTTGCAATTAATGTAATTATATAGCAAACTGTGTGTCTGTGTCTTGTTCTTAGAATGCAAAGAATATTGTATTGGCATGCCCTCTGTGTCAATGAAGCTGATTTTTTCACACAGTACTGATATATGTTTGAAGATGGCCTTGGTGCTATTACGCTACTGGAAAAAAGCACTGCATTTAAAAATGTAAAGGACTGCATTGGTCAGAGGTAAGATGAGATATGATCCAGTTAGTCCAGTTAGAATAATACCTCCAGGAGTTTGAGTCCTCATTGAAATGACCCAGTGCAGAAAAATCAAAAGCACCTCATTGTGATGAAGCATTTTCCAGCTGGCTAGCATGCTAGCCATTAGCTTGCCAGCTACAGTAGTTTAACAACGAGCCCTGCAAAAAGTCTTTTTTTTGCGAAGTCTAGTAACTGTCTTTTCGCTTTTTTAATTTTGCTGTGTCACTTTCTGTTACGGTATTTATTATTTTTTTCAGCAAATGCATCTCTTTCCTATTAACTAGCTAGGACACTTTATTTATCTGTTGGTTAAAAGTTGTAACGTGCATGGGTTTGACACTTCTTTTCTGTTAGCAAGTTAAGTTTTCAGCGATGAAACTTGACAAAATATCCAATAGCCTTGTTTTAATTAGATTTTTTCATTATTTTAGCTAACAGTTTGGCCAACATAACTCGTTGAGAGGACGGTATATGTAAATACCTTATTGCCTGTTTCTTACTGTGATACAAATAGCACTTAATTGACATTTAAGTCTTTGAACACCTTTCTGCTTGACTGCCAATGTCATTCAGGGTGTACTGACTACACATCAAGGTCATCGAGTGATCTCAGGATCAATAGTTTGACATTGCACAGGCTATGAAACATCCTTATTGATCCCACCACCCAAAGAGGTCACATATTCCTCCCACTTTAACTCCTAATGGAAAGGTAATGGATGGACATTGTAATGTAGTACACCCAAAGGAGGTCTTTATGAAGGACACAGAAGGGGAAAGCTGTTAATGTGACCTGCCCAATGTGACCAGGGACATTTTTCTTTAACTCAAAAAATGTACTGTTCGGATGCTTTTCTCTTAACGTGTCAACTAGCATCGCATGCTGTTGAAAATAGGAAATGTGCTGTTTGGAAAGGAGCCCAGGTGTCTGGCTCATTTACACACATCACTATTTATGACCATTTCTCTGCTGGATGGTCCCTTAGCCAGCCTTCAAGCTCTTTCCTCTTAAGGCTTCAGTATACTCCAACCGAATGCATAAAAATCTGTCGAGTAATGTGCTGTGTGCAGAATACCCACAGTGACTGGAGGGCAGTTCGTCCACACTAAAAGGAGTTGCAGTGAAGGAGGTGCCGTTGGACATATTCCAATCATGTAATCCAAAAAGAAAGACAACACCAGGGATATTTGCAGCCAATTATACAGGAGGAAGATGCTACAGCAGTGGTTCCACTGGCTTTTTGCCTTCATTTGATTATGATGGGAGGGATACAGGTGTGAAATGGCAGGGAACGAGTAAGGGGGCTATGACATGCAACAAAGGTTTCCAGACAGAGTCACACTGGGGATGTTGAGGCAATATATTATGTGTTTTAACCACTTGGCTACCAGACGGCTCATGGTAGCAGTTTTTATAGCAACAAAACAAAAAATGGACAGGTTTTCCTCTAAATCAATCAATCCAACTTTCATGTCCAAAAAGCAATCCATTGCAAGTCAGTACATTACTTTACTTCCATGCAGTAACACCTGTCTGCTTCTCCAAGCTGCAAGCACCCCAGCCATCATCTACTGTAGGTCATACACAGACTATGGATAAGTACATCATACAAACCCACTTCAAAACAACCAAACTATCCCTTTAATCTTTGTCCTGCCAACTATTAAGGACACAGCCCTCTGTGCTGCAGCCCCACTGTGATTTAGGCTGACAAAACAGGTGGATTTTCTTGCCTACTGAAGCATTAAAATGAAAGTAATTGTTACATCCCCCTGCACTGCAACTTCAGCAGAGGTAATATTTCAATGATGACTGCCCTAAATCAAGCAGTGCCGCGCATGATTTAGCACAGTCTATCACACAATCAGTTTTTTAAACGCAGCACTCACTGTGAATTAAATTAAGTATTAACCTGATGAAAGGTTTTTAAAATCACTAACACAGCACTGTGCCCTAGTTCGATTGTCAGATACGTTTGAGTGTGCAGTAAGTTAAAAAAATCAGGCACATTTAAAAATACCAACATGCATATCGAAATCAGTCAATCAGATGTTTGACTGTGGGAGAACAGATCATAAAACAAGTGATTAAGTATGAATATTAATTATAATATAATAAATAATAAAAAGACTAAAATGTTAAATAATAGCTCCATAAGAACAAAATTGTGTACTGTCAGTATTAGTATACACTGGAGGAGTTTAGTGTCAGACACTGTGAGCCCTTTTTCTTAAACCTATATGTTGACATTTTGGCAAATTAGCTTCATTAAAAGTATATGCCAAATTAGCTTTCTGCACTTCTTATATGACATGTGCCCATGGATGACAGCTATCACTGGATTACTTTGAAACAGAAAAAAACCTCATAAAAAGGTGATGATTGTCCAGTTCTTGAGATAAAAGAAGCGTCTTTTGCATATGATTCCTAAATAGGTTTATTGATGTTTATTCAAGATAGACATCGGAAATAATGATATCCTTGAGAAGTGCCAGTCCAATTGGGTCTTAAAATATGTGCGTCCTGTCTGTGTGTTCATCATTGAGTTATATTTTAGAGAAGAGGTAGCTTAAATTCCATAATTCGGGCCAAACCAATGAATCAAACTACAATAACTCCCTTCCTGATGTTTTTTCAGAACATGAGCATTAACTGGTCCGTTTCAACTAATACAGCATCTTAGTACCATTCAAAAACCACTGCACTGCATTGAGACAGAGGTTAAGATTTAGCTGCTGTGGACTTCATTTTCTGAACAAAATAATCTTTAATTAGGGTGAATGTAACCAGAGAACTTCTGCAACCTGTTAGCTTACTTCTGCAAGACTGTGTAACAGCAGATTACAGAATGTAATCCATATCTAGTGTATGTGATTCTGTGTGTTATGTTATCTCCTAATTACAAACACGCCAGAAGTGTTTAGCAATAATTATCATTCATTAATGTGGATTTCTTTCTTTCTGCCTTTCTACGGGAGCTTCTGTGGATAAACTGCATTATTCCAACAGTAAGATTACAAACAAACAAAGACAGAGAAGGTTCATGTTGTAATAAAAGCAGAGTCGAGAAGGCAATTTTCAGTGTGTAATCCGACGTGTAATCCCTCCAAACTCTCACATGTAATCAGTCACTTCTGCACTCTGCAGAATAAGCAATACAGAAAGCAGGGAGAGAAACATAGCAGTGAAAAGAGTGATTTTAGGGGCACAGAACAAAATGGTTAACAAAACTAAAGAAGCGAGCTCTCACTCCCACTCATGTACCAGCAGCGGGCAGCCAGGCTGAATCAACTGTAATGATAACGCAACCTTCTGCAACACTAACCAAAATGGAAAGCCTACCCTAGAAGGAACATTGAGATTACTCCTGCAGTATAATTATAATTTGGTCTATTCTTTTACTGTGTTTGAACTTGCTCTAAAATGTTTGACTGAGATTTGCTTTTCGTCATGGACAAAACTGTGAATGACTAAAGCACAGTCTTAAAGGCATTGTTAAGTGGTCGTGTCTGAAACAGGTGAACTATCAGAGCGGCTGACCTTTACAAAGTGAAAAACAATGTACCCTGCAAGAACACTAATGTCTCTCTCAAGACAGAAATTTGTTATTTCAGTGTTAAACTGGATATCATCAATAGCTACAGCTGAATAGTGTATATTTTTCACTCCAGGGTCATTTTCTCTATCTTAACAAGGAATAATGAGCACTCACGATGTAATTATGATTACAGTTTCCATCATGTGGAACTGGTAATTGGCCAAATCAACTCAAAACGCCCTCCCTCTCTGTGACTTGTGCTCGACTCTGCCAGGCAGCCAGTGTGAGGTTGTAATTAACTCGGTTTGGCTTTGGCATCACCGATCAAAGTGCCAAACTCTTGGCTTTGTTCTTAGCCGAGGGTAACCCACTTCTGTCACTGAGACGGAACACACACACTGAGCCATGCACGTACACACACACACACACACACACACACACACACACACACACACACACACACACACACACACACACACACACACACACACACACACACACACACACACACACAGACTTCTTCAGTGATATGTAATGTATATACAAGTCAAATTTTTGGTTTACAAAATTATTTTCTTTAAAAAGTCAGAATTCTGTAATATCACTGATCTAAAGGTCTTAAATATGGAATGAGGACATTTTTTTCTTAAATTGAGATTGTTTTGTCAACTATAGTTTCCAAGCTCAATCTTTAAGTCAACATCGATGACAAGACCTATAGGAACATCTACAGTTCCATGGCAACTGGGCCACTCTATAAACTTCTGATGAAGACGGTTGAAAGTGAAATGAACCTTGAATTGAGATTATCAAAAACATAATGACACATTTTCTTGCGACTAGTGCATTAATCAGCTTGTTGTTATGCCATTAGCACAATCTATCTTTGTTTACGTCAAACACATTTTGAGGACTCATTAGGAGATTAAAGCTGTGCAAAGATTTACCTTAACGTCTCAAACAAAAGAGAAAAAGTGCAAACATATTCAAGTGGTATGTCAGTGTAACAAAAGAAACTGCCACGCTCTAAGAACTCCCCTGTGCATATTAAGTATGTTACAGCCTTCAATCAATTTATGAACAGTAAAAAAGTTCTCCTTCCTTATGCAAAATGTTGAAAATTGTTTAATGTAAACAGTGACAGCACAGGAAGTCCTTTTGCGAAAAGAAGAAAAAATGAAACAACAATTAGATTTTTTAAGTATAAATTCAAATTCATTAATTGATTGAGGCCTTTATGTCGACCAGAGAAGCAGAGTGCAATGATGTTCTGGTTTGCTACGGAACAGGACAAAGCTGCATCAGAGCGGATGCTGTAAATTCAGAATATGTGAGAGAAAAAGTGCCGGGCTGAGAGGATGAGTAAACTTAAACACACTAATCCTCAGGCCGGACAGGATCAGTATCACTGATGTATTAAATTAGAGCTTTTCGCTACATTAAGATATGCATGCGTTTGTGTGTGTGTGTGTGTGAGGAAAAGTTTGAGAGCAGGGAAGAAAAAAATACCCTCTGCTTCCCATCTTACACACACACACACACACACACACACACACACACACACACACACACACACACACACACACACACACACACACACACACACACACACACACACACACACACACACACACACACACACACGTGCAACGACACACAGAGGTAGAGCCCCTCATCAATTTTTTACCTGGGTTCATTATAACATGAATGATTAAAGTGGTCGGGCTGTGGTCGGGGTCTTCCACAGACTGATGAGGGACCGTATGCAGGACCGGATTAATGGAAGACGTTTCTGATTTAGTAGCCTGAACTCTGACTGACATGCTGCCTGTCACATCATCACTTTGTGCCGGCTTTTAGTCATTTTCTTCTTGGAAAGTGGGTCCCGTCTGGATTTCACTTCCAATTTTATGGAGGATCTGATGTAACATTCATGACTTTCTTTACACAGGAAACTCTTAATATGGAAGATCAGTGTGAATATATTTTCTTCTAAGGCTGGGTTACATCAACAAGGTTTTTTTTTTTTAACCTGATTGAATCATAGTTACAATTAAGAGAGATTACATTGAAACCTCTCTTTAAACATCAGTTTAGTTTTTCTATAAACCTAGATTAAACTTAATTCTGTTGAAGCAAAACTTTAAACTCCAATTTAAAATGGGATTTACCTTTAAACTTACGCTTGAGGAGCTTTACATTCCAAAATAATGGCCTTTTAGAGATGGATTGAACTAAATGATCAAGTACCTCAAAGAAAGTTAAGGGACAGACTCAGTTGATTTTTATTTCTCTCAGGAATATCTCTCAAGAAAGTTGTTCAAAAAGGACATTATTAAGCAGCTATAGTCTCTTGTTTTTCTTACTGAGCTGTTGTCCGTTTTCTTTGTCTTATATGATTTGGTAAGTTTGCTCCAACAAGTTTTTCTCAAAGGAAAAAAAAACAAGAGTTTCCCAGCCGAGCCATCACAAGTAACATGAGGCTAACTAGCTGATATTTTAGCCAGCTTGCTGGCAAACAATGTAACATTACGTCAGCACATACAATTAATTATCAAGGAGCTGAAATGATTAATTTATTGATTGATAAGTCAATCATCAAAATACTGATCTGCAGCTACTGTATCTGTTGATCAAATAATCGTTTAATTAGCAAAAAGCACTAATGCAAGGATTTGCAGCTTTTAAAAAATGAAAAATAATTGTTACATGGAACCCTAAAGGATTTTAGGTTAGGAAAAGATTGTGGCAGTGGTAAAAAGCAAACAGTGCTGACAGTAGGAGACGGGATGCAAACCACGATAGTCCACCTTAACCACATCCTTAAGACGATTTGCGGTGCTGTAACAACACGCTTCTTCCACTTTTGGTTCTGAGAGACAATAGTCATCATTCACTCAGCCGAATTGCTCGCTTGTAAGGAGAATGTAACCCGTAATCCCGATTGTAAAATGAGGCCTGCATTACTGTGTTTTCCCTCCTATCAGCTTGGCCTGTAGAAAAGGTAAAATAAGTCAAACTTGATATATCGAATATATCTTGAAATGAAGACGCCTGACATATGTATCCCCCGGATGACTGTCAATGTGCAGTTGTTTTAATTAATTGTATTATCTTCAGCTCTCTGTGTCCATCTTATCTACAGGCAGCCTGTCAGGCTAATTTCCCACTAGGACATCATTTCAGTTATATCTAATCTAATTAGCCAAATTTGCTTTTTCTCCTGCACTCAGCTGTGCATCAGGAGGAACTGACAGCACAGGAGGAAACTTTAAAGCTGACCTCTTGTGTCGCAGCCGACCTGCCCTCCTCTTCTTTAACAGGTGCCATTAACACAGCAGGGCAGCAAATCAAACATCTCTCCCAGCATCTATCTTGTCATGACAGGCTGAGCCTCCCAGTCTGGCCCTCAGTCTCAGGGGAAAACAGAAGCCCCATTAACACAACTGACTTGTCTCCTCCTCCCATGCTTCTACCTTTTACTCCTCTACCTAAAGTAACCTTTCCAGAAACTATACCTCTGTTTTTGGCCATTGGGCTTGATTAATTGTCAGAAGCAGTGTTTAAGCTACACGGCACCAAATCTGTCAAAGCCTACTAATGAAACTTGAATGAAACTTTTACTAATGAGGCCCTGCTATAGAATTTAGACCATGCAATGAATGATCCCACATAATCTCCTCTGAATCCAATACTGATTGCATTCTTGTCAATAGGGTGCGGTGAGTCCACCTGCCCTGACTGTTCAATAGAAGAGCAATTACAGCAGCAGACCTCAGTCGCAGCCTCTTGCCTTCAAATCATCTTAAGGGCACCTCAGAGCGTCAGCCAGAGAGGCTGCAGGGTTTGACAGGCAGATCTCGTCCACAAAATAATTTTCTTTCTTTAGTACTATGTATGGTGTTAAAGAAGGTCGGAGGTCGGCATATTGCGATGTAAAACTTTCCAAACTGTCCCCGAAAAGTTTAACGTTCCCATCGTTGCTTTGTAGTAATATTTACCAGGACTATCACTGTTAATCAGCAGTTAATCACACAAAGTGGCAAAAAAGCATTGGCAGTGAGAATTACATGTAGCTTAGAAATAAAACAAGCAGCATACAGATAGTGGGGGATTGACATATGGAAAATGAATAACCAGAAAAATAGTTAACAAACAGGTCTGATGATGTACTGCTTCGCGATGACCCACACATAATAGTAGCATTTGTTTTGGTTACCTTAACAAGCTCAAGAAAACATTGGAAAATCTCAGTTCAAATAACCTCTTAGCTGGTCCACTCAATGTTCCCATCATCATTACAGCAGTCTAATGTTTCGGTTAATTATTTTTGCTGCTGCCTCGCAAGCAATTCACCTCACATCCTTCCGTGACCTTGCAGACCTCATTAGATACCTGAGCCGCACTTCCTCTGTTTAGAAAAGAAATGATTCAATAATGATGTTATTCCCCACAAACTCTAAAAGAGCAGCCACAGTGACACAAACATGGACACTGGCATTAGTGTGTCCTCTAGACGACGAGTTAGTCATACAGGATAGTTAATACAGGAGAGTGAACAGCAATCATAGAGGTGATTATTTTGTGCAAAAGTTAAAATTTGCCCATACAAGAGAGTTTCTACCAGGTCTGCAAGAAATACTGGAGGCAAACATTCTTAACAAGCAATGTTTACCAACTCACCGAAAAATGAAATTTTTGCCTGATTGATGATTGTGCTAGATTAAAAGAGAATGGATCACCATAGTAACTGCAATTTATCTCAAGGGGGACATGAATTTGTTTACCAACCTTCGTGGCAATTCATCAAATAGTTGACGAGACATTTCACATAAAACCTCAAACTTTACGGTGGCATAAGACAGCCAGATACATTGTCAAGGAGCCATGAATGTCCGTAGAAAATGTTGTGCCAATCCATCTAGGAGACGTTGAGATACATTTTATGTGAAAACCTTCATCTGGTGGTCGCAATGGATAAAAAGTCAGAGGATCAAGTGATTCGCCCTCTGGTCATCATGTTTATATGTACAAAAATGAATGGTTGTCCAGCCAAGAGTTTCTGAGTTTAAGTTTTCCTGACATGCAATATACTCTGTCTACACATTCCATTTCCATTGCAGCCTAAATCATAAAAGTGTTGGCACAACAGCATCAACGGTACTGCCAGCTCTTTTGACGGCCTTTTCAGACAAACTTTGTTTGTTTCAAATGATTTCAAAACAAATGCATATTGGTAGCAACCCATCATAAAATATGCTGAGATACTGTGCCAGCTTCTCCACTTACTGCGGCTTCATCAGACCACAATGCATTGCAGCCACGGCACACGTCATGTACTAATTAAAGGGAACACATGTCAGTTTTTCTCAGCTGGAGAGCTTGCTTTCTTTAACTTGTTGCTCCCTGTCAACATGCATGTAAAACCCAAAACACAAAGAATGAGTTCCCTCCACATGTTGGAACTTGTTCACACACATTCTTTGATATTACTGACCAAACTAGAAGCAGTAAATTACAAAATCTTATCTGAAAATAATGAAATATGTTAAACATCATAACTGAGCTACAAGTCTTTGTCAGACATTTACAAACACAAAACTAACTTGATCTAAAACTTTATTCTCAGCCAGGAAAATAGGGCCGAGAAAAAGGACACAAAAATATAGGATGGCATAAAAACAGCAAACTATATACTGCAGGGTGCAACCAGACATGTTTGGGCGCCTTCAGTCTCTCCTCACTATCAAAGTCATCAGATCAATAATTAATTCAGCCATTTGCCAAATCGCTGTCTGTCTGACCCCAAGGCTCCCTAGAGTGAGAGCGTCTGAGACACAGAAGCACATGTAGCCTGCAGGAAAAGAATGTGTCTGTCGTACAGGACATCGTGTCACTCTCTGCCTTCCTCTTTTCTGATTCTCTTTGTGTCTGTCTGTGTGGTTTTGGTTTAATCCTTGTCGTGATTTGTTTGTGAAAAAGAGAAATCATGCTGCCAACACCGGGTTTTCCAGAGGGTGAATTCAGGATTTTAGGATTAGAATTTAGATTTAATTGAGCAAGGATTAGGTTTACAAAAACAGTTCAGGTTAGTGTTATGTGTAGGATAAGTTACAGTACATGGCCAAAAGTATGTGATATGTGATAAATGATGTCATTTCAAAACCAGCAACAGAAAGAGGTTTTGAACCTTCTGGCCACAGGTGTGAATGGGAGGAGTGAATGGTTGTCTGTCTCGATAAGTCAGCCCTGTGATTGTCTGGCAACCTGTCCAGGGTGTCAGCTGGGATTGACCCTGTAAAGGATTAGCGGTTACAGATAATGGATAGATGGATGGGTTTCAAAACTATGGGCATTTATCTACTGCCTCCTCTCTCTTTCCATGATTTTGGAACGTTGCTGCCGGGGATTTGCTCCCATTCAGCCACAAGAGGTTGGCCACTGATGATCATGATAAGGTCTGGCTCACAGTCAGCTTTGTACTACATCCCAAAGGTGTTGGATGGGGGATGAGGTCTTTCTGCAGCTGACATTGTGTAGGGGGGTTTTGTCATTTTGAAACAAAAAGACAACAAACAAGCTTGAACCATGAAAAAAAAAGAAGCGAGACAGTTAATCAAAGGCATGAAAGGCCTCATAAGTGAGACAAACTTTTTGTTTTCTGTCTGTTTAACACTATCTGTCAATCTGAGTTTGTTCTTAACGAGACAGAGTAAACACAGGGAGCTTCAACGTGTCTTATCGTGTCTTAATATGACAATTCAAACACTAAGCAAGTTGAAATATTACTGAATAAGAGCTAAAAGTGATCAAAGGCATCTCTTGTCTTTCCCCTTCAGTTCTTGCTTGCGTCAGTTGTCCTCTTTAAGGCAGATGCTGACATTAACCTCCTTTTTAAATTAAACGCGTGTATGTTGTCAACTGTCTTTTGTCAGCTCATATATGAAGAAATACAAAAAGTTAGCTGTGTAAAAAGACAAGAAATGGGACCAGACAGATGGGCTTACAGAGAGACGTGGCTGAGACAGGCCCTCAGCTGTGCCGCAATTCAAGACCACTTTGCTCTTTTAGACCTTCACATCTGGAGCTCCACATGTTCCAGATTACGTACAATGCCAAGTCGTCGCTCAGCACGGCCTCTAGCTCTGCACCATGGGAACATCAAAGCAGAAATATAGTCAGAACGCCAGGGCAGTTTTCTCAAGTCCCCCCTGCCTCTAAACGTGCTTGCATGTTTGATTGAACGGTGAGGCAAATGCAAAAAAAGCCTCCAAGAAAAGGTCTAATCTAACTCTGCAGTGACAGTCAGAGGGTTAGAGATGTGAGTGGACGGTCGCCAGTTCAAATTCCAATTACCTGATGGGAATATGCGGTCAGGGGATTTGTGACTGTAATGCTGTAGAGAGCAGCAACCAGTAAACAGTAGCAGACTGTGCTTACACTGGAGAGACACAAAGTGCACATGGGCTGCAATTAAGGATTAGTTTCATTTTCCATTCATTTGTCAATTAAACTATTAATCATAAGAGTCAGAAATGTTGAAAAATGCCTTAAGCAAATTCTTAATCCATTAAGGTTATGGCCTAAAAGCCTTGTTTTGTCCAAAACTAAAATATATTCAATTTACAATGATATATCACAGAGAAAACACAGCAAGTTTTGGCCATTTTTGCTTAATAAATAACATAAACCATTATTAAATAATCCAAATTGTACTTAATTTTTCAACTGATGGTTTCAGCCATAAAAGACACTGAAAGCTAAGAACTTAGGTCAGGGATGGCCTGGATTCTAAAGCACACATTTATACTAAAATAAATGTTATAAGATTGTTATATTCTCAGTGTTTGATGATCAGAGTCAAACAGGAGTTTGACTCTGATCATTTATGCCGAGGTGAGAGGATTAACAGCTTGGCTTTTAAAGTCCTTTATTCCCTCTGCTCTTCTGCTGCAGACATGGTCATTACGTTCAGCAGCGTGATGGTCTGTTTGTGAGTGTTTGTTATTACGTGACCCCACTAGCTCCTCACGTCTCTGTCAGCACTACTTCACATTAACAAAACAACCTCAGGCACCTCCTCGCGAGCACAGGGCACACTTAGTTAATACACTGTAGCTGTTTGTGGATGTGTGGTGCATGTTGTGTCAAACTCAATTTTGGGGGGGTAATCTCAGTTGTATAATGTAATCGTAAAGATTACCATACGTACATGTTTGGTCTGTCTCTCATTGTTTTGTATTGTAATTTATTTTAACACTATTCATTATTTTGTGTGTGTGTGTGTGAAGCATTTTGTAACTGTGTTTAAAAAAAAAAAAGTTATATAAATAAGGTTAACTTACTACTTACTTACTTCAGCCATTTGTATCTGATATTACATGATAAGTATGAGGATTCAGCTAGTGAGATGAAACCCATTTGTCAACTGTCAGATATTCTGTCATACGGGTTATACTGTTGTAGCGATCCCTTTAAAAATCTCTGCATGTATTTTAGGCCATTGTGGGAATCAATTAGCAGGCCTGCTGTAATGCAATATTTGATTTTTGAAAGTATGGTTATTGCATGCATTAACAATTTATCTGTCGATTTTCCAGAAAATTTATTATTTTATGGGACTGTCAAGTTTTACCTTGTATGCGTTGAAGCTTTTTCGCCTTTGGTCTTCAGCAGAGAAACACAATATCGGTTGGATTGAGGTCATGTGACTGTATCAATCAGTAAAGAACAAATCTGTTTGGACTCTTAAAAACTTCTTGGTTTCCTTGTTTGTGTGTTTAGGATCATTGACCTGCTGAGGTTAACCTCATCGTAAAGTTCCCATCCAATTTGCTGGAGTACAGAACCAAAAAAAACTTTTCGTCCTTAAAGACTGAACTGAGCAGGTCATAACCAAGAATGTGTAGGTATGTCAGACAATGGCTAGGTGTAGGCCCGGATAGTGTGTCCCTGCAGGTGACAGACTGAGCTTGTAAAGAAGTGTATTGATTTGTGCTGCTCCCAAGCTGTCCCGGTGGTTAACCCCAGTTTCAACAACATATGCCTGTGACGGGGAAATCGATACAAGTCGCCATAGCCTGCTCTGCTTGGATGGACTGGTTGGCAACGTGGCTCTCAGAAGGCAACGTCAAGCCCCATCAGACAATTAATTAATGCTGAGAGGAGCCGCAGTGTGTGACAGAGACAAACTGAGACACAGATAAAGACTGAGACGGGACTGGAATGGCAATTCAGCAGTTTAAAGGATAGCGAGTGAAATCGAATTGGTTAAACGACCTTTTGGAGAGAGAATATGTTGTGATGTTTGTACTGTGAGTGACGTAGCGATTCCACATTAGTCCCTCCGCTAATCTTACTTTACAAGATGCATCATTTTTGTTCCAGGATGTTGAGTTTAATAAGATCAAAACTAACAATGAAAGTTTGTGACAAAATTTGGGCAATTTAGGGGATTTACATCAGATATGATTTGAAAGTTTTTCTATCAAGTAGAAATAGATTTTTTTCTTTTCTTGCAGTATTATCAGAAAACTACAGGAACATTTTCCGGAAGCTACAAAGAAGATCTTGATTGCTGTTACCCTGAGACCAGAGCGTCTGCTTGGGTGCTAAAAGCCAATTATGGTGACTCTGAAGTAGTGGTAGATGAACACAACTCACTTCATTCTCACATATGCACACCAGCAACCACAAATACACACACACTTGCCACAATTCAACTGTATCCCATGAATTCACTAGAGGCTGAATCAATAACTAGTTAAAGATGTAGGAATGAGTTCAAACTTTCAGACTATACAGAACCTTCCACACAAATATCTCACAAAGAAACCAATCTCCCCTCTGCCTTTTCGTGTGTTCTCACTATAAACCCCTGAACATGGGGCCTTCACACGGCGGTTACAGACCTCCAGCATCTCCCCTTGTAGTTATTTTTGGAACCACACAGCATGAATCACTAATATATAAATCAGCAACAAGAGACCGTTTACTGTAGGTCTGGCATTTTGGAGAGGTCTGAAGAAGAGCTGGGTTCTAGAGATGACAGGAGAATAAGGTCAAACACATGTGAGAGAAATATAGATGATATGAAAGGGAGTATTAACATCAAAGGCTGGAGTAGAAAAAAAGTGTAAAGAGCAGGCTGGGAAAAGGAAGAGAGAGAAGGTTAAGAGTAAAGAAATGCTACTTATAATGGAATAATGGAAATAACACAAGGTTAGGATGCAGAAACAGAAAACAGAGATAGTACTCTTTGTTTTACTTCTATACTTATGATACTTATGTCCTGACAGGAACTGAAATATTAGGACAATAATGTCAAGTCTTTACATTTTTAAAGGACCAATTCACGGTTAAGACTAAACGCAGTTGCACCACTGGTTTGAACCAATGTTTGATGCAAAATTTGAGCAAATTTCAAATAAGAACAGTGTGCAATAAATAAAAAATGTGCAACAAGAAGAAGAAATTTTTTTTAAACTTTGATGTGTTCGACTTTGTTTTGTTTTCACACAACTTGTGAACAATGGAGTAGAGATGTTGAGTTTCCCCAATTGGCAGCACATTTAAAGCAGGACTTTAACGTTATTTGTGCGGTGTGCTATAAGAAGTATAAACACCAAGATTTCAATTTCTTGTTCACTGAAAATGATCTATTCTAAAAGGCTGACAAGTGACGAGTAAGTCATTCATTGTAATTATGAAAAGTACTTTGTGGTATTATCCCTTACATATTAACTGCGTGATCCTGCGTGAATATCGTACATTATTGGTGACATGCCGTGGAAATATTTTTAGGTTAAGGCTTAAGCATTTAGGTATTTAAAGACGCATCAAACACCTTATTGACATCTGTGTCAAATTTGAAAAAAATAAAATTGTACTGTGTGTGTACTTTGTGTTCGGTACTGTGTGGGCACCAACTTCCCAAAAACTCAGGAGCTTTGTCAGACACCACTCTCTACGTTTTAAATAGTCACATTTGCGGGCTGAGGACACAAGGAGGACTTAAGTAATTACAAATTAAAAAAAACGTACTGATAGCACCTTCACATAATGACTTTCATAATGCACGTTCTCCAGACACGCCCTTGTCTCCAGACTTCCAGGCAACCTCTCTTTGCATAAGTCAAAAATGTGATTGGGCCTGATATAAAAGTAATTTCTGACCTGATAATGTAATATCTTCTTTGATTAAATGCGATTATTGAATCGAGAGATGGGGGTCACCTTTTTAAATCGTTGTAATATCAGTGTGAAGATGTGTTAAACTGGTGATCTGTTGCAACAGTCTGAATATATTTTAGGTCAATTTCAAGGGCTGTTTCATTAGATTCTAAATGATCATATTATCTGACTTGTTTTTACACCAGGTGCTGAAATGTGATTTAAATGGCATTTTTAAAATTCTGTTGCTGGTTGGAGATAAAATATCTGTTTCTTAATTATATTTCAGCAGTGAGCTCATTTCTTATTCTTTTGCCCTGATGTTGTGCTGTCTAATACACCCGTCCCTTCAAATGGAGAAGGTGCAGCGCCATATTTTATGTGTTAATGTCATAGTTATAATTGTCATGTTATAAAAAAATAGAATAGAAAACAAAACGAGAGAAGGAAAAAGGTAGATGATGAGACAAGGGAAGATGATGTGTAGCAGAGGATGTCAAACATAGAGAACAACCTTCTCACTGACACACATATCTGATCTACGTGCTTTCCTGTCATCTGGGTCAAACAGAAAAGCTTCAGACTTCAGAGGAACCGACAAACTCTGACGGATAGCAACAGAAGGAGAGAAAGCTTAGAGTGCAGTGGTTGTCAATAAGTGTTCAGGGAATTTTTGAGCGTGTTTGAGAAGATTTCTGGCAAATGTTTCAATTTTACCCTAGAGGACTATAAGGCACTGACCATGAACCATGACATCCACTGTTTTCGTCGGCTGGGGACCTTTCATGGTTGTCTATTACCATCTGTCTCTCCCCTCATATCCTGTAATTTCTGTTATAAAGACCATATCAAGAGTGGACATATACATCATTTAAGCTTATAATTCTTTTGAGGCATTTCCACCCTTTTTGAAGGTGGCTGCTCGTTAACTCATGGAGTATCAGCCTGCTATTGGTGTTAGTGTTAAACTTCAGTTCCTGTTCCCATTATCCTCCGGTACCTTTTTTGGGAAATCTATTTATGGACTCTGGGAGTATGTTTTCTTTCATATCCAAATTTCCCGGGACTAAATGTCAAATGGCCTTTATTTTGTGTAGTTTTGATAGAACCACTGACTCCAACACACTTGACAGAGACTGATGATTAACGTAAGTTGAAACTAATTTCCAAACAAACTTTCAGAAAAAGAACAGCTCTGTTATCCTTTAATGCAAACATGTTCAGAAAGCGAATGACGAACTGGGAGTTAGTTTACTGGGCGCTCTCTCAATTGGTTTGATCCTATCAGGCTAAAGCTTTTTGCAAAAGATAGTGAGCCCGTTGAGAACTGGTCTGATTCCCCTTCAGATCTCTGCAGCATCTACCTTTGCCAAATGCTGGACTGTTCTAAGCCTGTGGTGAGTCGACAACTATAACTGGGGCTACAGTACGCAGAAAGAAAACTCTGTGGCTTTCCTGGTGAAACAAAATGAACACTTTAATACTGCATTGTGCTTGGAGTCCATACACAGAGCTGGGTTTAAACAAATGAGACCACTCTTGGCTGTCATCCGTGAGCTGCTGTTCTGGCACGAGGGAAGATTTTTTGTTTACGGGATGAATAAAAGAAACAAACAGCATTCCTCGAGGTCCAACTAATCCTGGCTTTACATAAATTAAAAAGCTGGGGGAAATGTGTGGACAAGTGAAGAGAGCGCAAACATGCTCTGACTACCAAGTCAACAAACTGTGAGCAGACAAAAAGAGGGCAGCCTGCAGAAGTCAAGGACGGGACAGTTCGACACTTCATGGGATGACGTAGAAAACAAAGTTTGTAACACACAGTACAGATACAGATTTTTGTCCAAAAATAGTCTTTGAGTAATTATTATTACTGATAATAAGAAAGGACTTCCCCTCTCCAAACATAGAGACAGTAATAAAGTTCCTTGCCATATTTGGCTGAAGTGTTCATCAGAAGAGTCACTTTTCTCTCCAGCAAGGACAAGAGCTCATCAGTCACTCCAGTCCCAAACCCTGTCGTCTTGTTCCTGCCAGCGTGACGGACAGCTACGCTCCCAATCCTGACAAAGTGAAAGCTCGCCCCTGAACTAACCTCAACGTTTGGTTCGATTCCATGTTTACATCTACACTATAAAGACAGACTGACTTATAAATTCAATGTGTTGAAAGAAAGGAGGAAAGACTTTGAAGATAAACTCCCCGTTTGAAATTCAGCAACAGAGAGCTGGGAGGAGACTTTGGGAGTGAAGGTAAAAGAAAATGAAGGAAACAAGGTTTTAAAGAATAAGTGTATATGCATATAGATTAGAGATTAGATTCACACAGTTGTCTCTTGAGACATGGATCACAGGTGTGACCAATAGGGGATACTTAAGGTGATATTAATATTCCTTAAGTGTGTTTGAACTGAATGTGAAGCGAATTATAATCTTACTTTGTTCACTGACAAATAAACTATGTATTCAATAGCAGCAAACAGAGAGTAACCATGACACATTGATTTTAAGCCTTACCAGGGACCCCAGTTGTTGCTACTGCCTTGTACATTCATATGGCTCTTCTCAGCTTCAGGTTCAGGACTTTTGTCTCAAATTGAAACTTGTTTAGCTCAACCTGGAGCCCTCATCCAAGACTGTCTGACAGCCCTGATACTTAGTATAACATAGCAATAATAGTAAATAAATAATTTGATAAATAAAATATAGATTTTTGTATGAGAAGTAGGTCAAAACAGTCACACACGGGGGAGGGGAGTGAATAACTAAATGTCGCTAATAGCATTTGGCTACTAGGGACAGCACTGAACGCATAGCACCCCCGTCAGTGAGCCAAAGAGAAAATCTGGAGACACAAACAATTTCTATTAAAGTAAATCAAGTTGCTAAGATTGCCCTCCTTCTGTGCAGTAAAAGATGTAAGCCTACCAACTCATGAGTGGCTCATGTGTTCAGGATGCCTACGTTAGCCAACTAACGCCATGATATGTAGTTTGTTCAGATCAGGGCTACTACTAGTTGTTTTTTCCGCCTACAGTTATCATTTATTCATCTATTTGAGTCTTTCCTCTTTCTTTTATGCAATTGCAACTATATTACACCAACATATTGGTGTAAGCCTTGTATATATGACTGTCTGACAGAGGTTAGTTCGCTACACGGTTATTCCTAGGGGGTAGTGTTTGTGTGAATGGACAGAAACAGGTAAAGGCTGCTGATTCTTCAGGGGGGAACAGGTTAGTTCGTTATACCGCTATTTCATCTCCCAGACAGTCGGGTGTTCCCTGTCTGTTGAGAACATTAAGCAGCCTCAGCGTCTCCTCATCACTCCCCCAGCCAAAGATCTGCATCCCCTCCTCCTCCTCATCGTCCTCCCCATCATCCTCATTGTCATCGCTGTCGTCTGTGTTCGACTCATACTCTGAGGCGATACCTGACTCCCTAAACCTTGTGGCGAAGTCCAGGCAGGCCAGAGATTTGACGTCATTTGACAACAACTTCACCGTGCCCTCAGACTCCTCTTGGCCTTCGCTCTCTGGCCTGTCGGCCTTGTGCAGCGGGGGAGGCGAGGGGAGTTGAGGAGGTGGAGGCCCCGGGAGAAAACGAAAACACTCCAGTTTGAGAAGACACTTGTCCCTACCTAGGGGGCTTCCCAGAGTCCCATTGGAAGATGAGAAGACGTTGCAGGTCCCGTCGGTGGAGCCCAGCGCGGGCAGGTGGAGGGAGGACACATCAGGTTTGGGAGTTGTGGGGTCGCAGATCACTGGAGGTACCGTAGACCGGAAGGTGATCTCCAACAGACTGTCCTGAGATCCCACTGCAGAGAGGAGATGAGATAGAAATGAGGAAAAAGGAAAAGAAAAGTGATGAATGTGCGAAGGGAGGGAGAGACAAGGAATAAGGGACACATCGTATTTCATACTGTATTGTAACAAAAGTTCCACTGTGCCTTGATTTAAATTCATCTGCCATCATCCCTCCTGTGATCATGACAGAAGAATAATGTATGTGATATAGATATCTGTGAATTGTGGTGGAAAGCAGCTTCTTAAAAACTCTAACAAAATCAATCACTCAGTTGCCAATAAATCAAGTTTGCATGGGGGTAAGCAAGAAAAAAAAACATGTTTCAAAGCATTTTATCATCGTCAGGGCTGCTCAGTGAAACATGTTTTGTTTCCTTTTTTATGGACACAGAGAACAGATCTGGAGCTCAAAAAGTGAGAGGATACTTTAAAGGATTTTTTCGTCTTTCCAAATAATAACCCTGAATAAGCATTAAAAATGAAAACAGGTTTGTTGTTCACTCCTTCAAGGAGGATGGAAGGTGTAGTCAGTTTGGATTCACAGCAGTTCCAGTGTTCTCAAAAATCAGTAACAGCATCTATAAAAAATATCCACAGAAACTTCTCCAACAAGTAGAATCCATTTCCTGTCTGTTGTGCGATGGAAATCTAAAGTCAGCTTGTGTAAAATCTGCGGCACTGTTCAATCAGACACATGGAGCGTGAAAGGCAATATCCAGGTCGAACAGTGAGTGAGAGAGAAAAACTAATTAACAGATGCATTACAAAGTAAGTGGGGGATTCAACCGAAAGCAGCCCTGTGTTAAAACAGCTCGGGGGGTGTTGTTTAAGGTACTGGTGAGGAAATCAAATATAATGCAGGAAGTCATGCTGGAGTAACAGATTCATGAGTTTAATGGCTCATCAGATGCAAAAGAACACAGAGCAACACTTTCTAATACTCACAGACACAATTATACAACTTTGGAAACTTATCCCACGCATATATTCAGAGTATACCTTTAAGAGGATTTCCAACTCTTCTCAGCCATAGCCAGACCAGGTTTCATGCTGTAGTATTCTACTAAATGCTGTAAAAAGGCTGTGAAATAGACCTTTCTCTGGGTGGACACCGTGACAGCAGAGAAAAAAGGCACGTGTATCTAATAACATTAATGATCTCCGTTCCATTCAGTTGGGTCAATTACAATGCCGAGCCAACCTGTACAATCCCAGCACTTTTAAACTGACACACTACAGATTAAATGAAGCCATAATTGATGCTATTGGTTGCGTATCGGTGTTTGACAATTCAAAATGTGTCATGAGAATGGTCAATTGCATCCATAGCACAGTATTCCTAACCTTGTGCGAAATAAGG
Organism: Anoplopoma fimbria; assembly: GCF_027596085.1. Lineage (NCBI taxonomy): Eukaryota > Metazoa > Chordata > Actinopteri > Perciformes > Anoplopomatidae > Anoplopoma > Anoplopoma fimbria. The sequence continues at coordinate 7,652,922 of NC_072456.1, forward strand.
TCCTTTGAAATTGTCAAACATGCAGAGGGGGCAAACTGATTTTCTGAAATGTTGGCTGATAAGATGACGGATCACCTCTCCCAGGGTGACATCTGGAGGGCAGGCTGAACTGCAATAGTACACAGAAGATTGTCTCTGTCTGATTGGTCAAACAGGCTTAACAATGTATGAAGCTTGTGGGACAGAGACCGCAAAGACTGGAGGTCCTGGATGGAAAAAACAGCTACCAAAACGTGTGTGGTGCATGAATAACAGAGTATTGAGGGGAATCCAGTCTCATATAGGTACTCACAAGCTTTAATACTGGAATTTCTATAAAGACGCCTTTCTGTGTCTGCAGTACCATCACCCTGTCTGCTGTCTGTATGAGTGTATGCAAAGGTGGTGAAAGGTAAACTAGGCAGAATACTAAGGACAGGTCTATCACAGTTTGTCTCTCTAACTATGTTATAAGTCACTACAAGGAACAGGTTATGAAACTCAAGTAATACTGATGCCTCTATATGCCTGACATTAGCAAACCAGACCATCAGCTGGAATATTGGCTATTACTTAATGGCTATTCTTAATGCCTGTCATCTGGTCCAATTCTCTGCAAAACCAGAAAAAAAACAATTTATGGCACACAGGTTGACCAGAAACTCCTTCAGCTCAGACTCCATTGGGGCTTCTGGCAGTGTCCAGGCCGCCGCAGTCAGACCCAGATCAGGCTTATCTGCCACCTTTAACAATAAAACGAAGAACCGGCAGGAGGATGAAAGCCTGACATCTTCCCCTGCCAGGAGCTGAGCTACGCCTCACTGCTCCGTCAGTCCCCGCTGGGAGCTGACACTGACAACATGTTGCTGGCGGACCAGGCCGAATTACTTGGCCCGCCAGAAGGAAGGGAGGAACGGGAACCAGAACCAGGAGTGCCTGGAGCCGGCTGTCAGACCCTGCTGTAATATCATTAGTGCAGTATCTTTTGTGAAATGGTCCTTGAGACGGGGCAGATAGTCGTTCCAAATGCTGCGCAATTCATGGGGCTAACAGTGTCTGCAATCAATTCTTGGTCAATTCACCCATTTAGATTATATACAGCGGGTAAAATAAGTATTGAACATGTCACCATTTTTCTCAGTATATATATTTCTAAAGGTGCTATTGACATTAATTTTTTACCAGATGTCGGTAACAACCCAGGTAATCCATACATACAAAGAAAACCAAAGAAATAAGTTCAGAAATTAAGTTATGTGTAATAGAATGGAATGACACAGGGAAAAAGTATTGAACATGCTTACTGAAATGTATTTAATACTTGGTACAAAAGCCTTTGTTGGTAATGACAGCTTCAAGACGCCTCCTGTATGGAGAAACTAGTCGCATGCATTGCTCAGGTGTGATTTTGGCCCATTCTTCTCCACACAAACAGTCTTCAAATCTTGAAGGTTCCATGGGCCTCTTCTATGAACTCTGATCTTTAGTTCTTTCCATTCTAGCAGCTTTATTTTCTTTCTCTGAAACCAATTGAGAGTTTCCTTGGCTGTGTGTTTGGGATCATTGTCTTGCTGAAATGTCCACCCTCGTTTCATCTTCATCATCCTGGTAGATGGCAGCAGATTTTTATCAAGAATGTCTCGGTACATTTTTCCATTCATCCTTCCTTCAATTATAAAGTTTGCCAGTGCCGTATGCTGAAAAACAGCCCCACACCATGATGTTCCCACCTCCAAACTTCACTGTTGGTATGGTGTTTTTGGGGTGATGTGCAGTGCCATTTGACCTCCAAACATGGTGTGTATTATGGCATCCAAAGAGTTCAATTTTGGTCTCATCTGACCAGACTCATCTGACCGACCACGTTTATGGTGAAATGATGTTCTTTCCACTTCCGGATTATGGCCCCAACAACGCTCACTGGAACATTCAGAAGTTTAGAAATCCTTCTGTAACTAATGCCATCAGTATGTTTTGCAACAATAAGGTTGTGAAGGTCTTGAGAGAGCTCTTTGCTTTTACCCATCATGAGATGTTTCTTGTGTGACACCTTGGTAATAAGACACCTTTTTATAGGCCATCAGTTGGGACTGAACCAGCTGATATTAATTTGCACTGACAAGGGGCAGGATTGCTTTCTAATTACTGATAGATTTCAGCTGGTGTCTTGGCTTTCCATGCCTTTTTGCACCTCCCTTTCTTCATGTGTTCAATTCTTTTTCCCTGTGTCATTCTATTGTATTACACAAAACTTAATCTCTGAACTTATTTGTTTGGATTTCTTTGTATGTATGGATTACTTGGGTTGTTACCGACATCTGGTAAAAATGTCATGTCAATAGCACCTTTAGAAATATATTTACTGAGAAAAATGGTGACGTGTTCAATACTTATTTTACCCGCTGTATTTTAAGTGGCAATTCCAGAAATTGTTGAATAACTTTGAAACATTCAGAGAGAGAAATTATACTTTTGAATACTTTTTGTTACTTTCTAAAATATTTATTTATATATTGTGGATGTAATCCGGGCATTTTCTCTATTATATGTACCATGATGCCCAACTTGATCCCAAGGCAAAATAAATGTCTAATAATTTGCACATAATGGAAATATTATTTTAAGTGAATGCTTGATGGGCCGTCGGTCACCTCTGCACATATAATTATTGTTTTTAATGGATATGTTCCTGCTAACTTGTCTCTTAACTATACTGGGTCAAAATGAGATCAGTTAGCTAAAGGAGTTAGAAGGGACGAGGTGTTGCTGTTGTAACATTTCCTACTGGCTGCCAGTAGAGGCTTGGTCACAAAATACAAAATTCACTTGCAAAACAAAATGTCACTTATATAAAACTTGCATTCTTCCAAAAGTGTCCCAAAAAAACCCGTCTGTTTCTTTGCAGCTGTAAACTTTTACAAGTCAGCAAGCGTGCACTTATGAACTCCAGCATGCAGCATGTATGTGCACAAGTCTCCTATGTGATCCACTTACTGGAGTTTGGTCCAGACATCTTGAGCTCCAGCTCCTGAATCTGTTTAACCAGCAGGGAGATGTGCTGCAGAAGGTCTTTGTTCTGCAGCAGCAGCTGGTGGACTCGAGCCTGGGCCTCCAGCCGAGCCGTGGCCTCCGCAGTCAGCTGGTCCTTCAACAGGTGGACCTGCACAGGAGGAGGTGAATCAAAATGTAGGGATAGAGGAGGATAGAGGAGGAGAGAGGAGGTGGGGTAGGAACAGATGCTCAGAGCAGTGTATACAAACATTTTCCCCTGGTCAATACTTATAAAATCAGCACCATTTCTAACTCTTATCGGAATTCCCCAAACACACAGATGGGACACTTGAAGGCTCAAACTGTGTTGACCCTTCAAACATAATTTGCTTGTCAGTGAAATCAGGAGTGAGTGCTTCAAATATTTGAGCAAAGAAAACATCAAACAACGCACTGAAAAAGGCTTTTGTGTCCACCAAGCTTTTGTTGAGCTGATATTTTCAATCCTATATGACAAACTTTCAAAAAGGAGCTGTATGGTGAGCAGCACGATGATATTTGGACACTTGCTAGTCATCATTCTGAGTCACCACAGACTGGTGTGCTGCATTCTGTAATTGTAAATTGTTTTGTCTTCTGAAGTCTTCTGGCAACTTCAAGGTGGTTTATTTGTTGTTGCCAAGTTTTTTTTATCCCTAAGCAAATGTAATCTTTTCTTCTTTTCTGAGCTGAAGAAAGATATACCAAAGATTCAGATGAGCCAAGGATGGTAAGTAAAGACTCTGCTTCTTGATAAGAGGTAATTACTTTGGAGTCAATATCAACGTGGTCTGACCATCAAAAATGATGCCTTAATGTTGCTTCTACGAAGAAGCATCTATCAGATATGGGAGGAACATCCACATAGATTTAACAAAGTAAATTAGTACGCTGTTATTTAATAAAATATTATCTTTGAGGGAAAATGGGCAAAATTGCTATTGCAAAAGTATATATATATATTTTTTGTACAAATGTAGCCAGTATTCAGGCCTTCACTTTGTAACTACTTGCATCAGGAAATTAGAGGCTTTAAGGTTTATCTGGCTCAGCAGATGGCAGTGATTGATCAATCACACTGTATTTTGACTGTGTGGTAATTAATCAAAGCAGCACTGAAGAAAAAAAAACTAAAAGTGTTGTTCCAGTCGGAAGCAAACGGATCAATCAGTCACAATCCGTTTAGGATGTGTGAAGAAAACATCACAAGCAGAGAGCTGCTGGTTGTGCATGGGGCTGAAGTTTGATAATGAATAGCTGAACACGTTTCATGTGAAGCATCGAGGTGAGGTAGTTTAAAGTTAGATACTGACTACCTGACGAGATAAATCGAGAAATAGAAATTCGTGATTTTCCTGGTTTCACCATGTATGTGCTTGTTTTGAAAAGTGTAGTATATTCATAAAATGGATTAGTAGGAAAATAATGAATATTTTGAAAAATAATTAACTATTCGGCAGGCCATTAGGAAAACTATATATCTGATTCTTCTCAAGTGTTAAGCACAACCATCATAATCATTCATTTCTTTTACAATTTTTAACTGCATACATGTTGTTTGCTAATAGTGTGTTTGCAAGTGTGCTCTTTTTATTTATTAAGTAAGTGTGTTTTTGTTACATGCCTGTTTTTCAGTCATCAGTATCTTATGTTGATAAGGTCACTTTTAAGTATAAATGGCAAACATTGACCGGTACCTCACTGGTGTCGTGGGGTCGAGTATATTCTGCTATTATATCTTTTATATCATTGTAAAATCCTAAATCCTGTTGACTTTTGTACAAATTATGTCACCTTGGGCTCTGTGTTGGGCATTTTCACTATTTTCAAATATTTCATAGACAAAAAGATTAGTCAATTAATAAATAAACTAACTAATCGGTAATTCATTTTATCTTTGGTTTCTGTCTTTTATTTAATCTCTGTCTATGTACACTTATATAAATGTAAATACACACACTCTGATGGTCTCCAAGTTACTGAAGAAAACAGGGTTGAAAGATTTTTAGATCTTTTTCATTTCTGTGGCTTTATATCCATCTATTACATTTTTATTACAGGTGGCTCTGATCCTCGTGTAGCCTTAGTGCCACAGTCTGCTGTGGTCTGCAAAATTAAAGCAGAGGCTCCATTTCAATTTCAGACAGAAGGCTAAAACTTATTTAACACTCTGAATCATTTATATAGGAGGGTGTGAGGGAAGGAAAGAGACACTGTTCATTCAGTTCACACACGTCCACACACACACACACACGTCCACACACACACAAACTTGTCGCAGCAATGAGTCCCTTTTTACTTCAAAGTACTCTCCAAATCAAATGTTAGTGGTCCCACCTCAGCCGACCGAGCCAACTCCAAACCTGAGAACATAATTGCTTTCAACAATTTGAAAGGACAGATTCTCAAGGTTTCAAATCATGAGAATGGTTTAGAAGAAGCCTAGTGTGTTGAAAGAGCCCTCTTACTAATGACTTTCTGACATGAGAGGCTGCGTGGCTCTCAATACTTTAATGAAGCTCAACCCTGGAATTTGAACATATTCCAGCAAGACTTCAAATGTCAGCGGTGTAATAAACAAAGAGGTACTAAAGGAGAGAATGTCAAAACATGCTTTTATCCAGCGACACTACATCCATCCATCCATCTTCCGTAACCTGCTTATCCAGTTAAGGGTCGCAGGGTGCTGGAGCCGATCTCAGCTGTCAATGGGCGAAGGCAGGGTTCACCCTGGACAGGTCGCCAGTCTGTCGCAGGGCTGACATATATAGACAGACAACCATTCACACTCACATCCACACCTACGGGCAATTTAGAGTCTTCAATGCACCTAAGCTGCATGTCTTTGGACTGTGGGAGGAAGCCGGAGAACCCGGAGAGAACCCACGCTGACACGGGGAGAACATGCAAACTCCACACAGAAGGTTGTCCAGCCCGGGAATTGAACCCCGGCCCCTCTTCCTGTGAGGCGACAGTGCTAACCACTACACCACCGTGCAGCCCTAGCAACACTACATGCGTGTTGAAAAGTAAGAATCTTGAAGTGCTTCTTGAAGTTTTCTTCTTTTGTCTAATGGCTTCCTGTCAGTAAACCATTTCTACTCTGCTGTGAACATAAAAAGCTTAATCAGAGTTCGGCAGAACAGGTGGCCCTAAAATTACTAAGCAGGCAGCTGGTGTGAAGGGCCGACAAGAGCAGTATAGTATTCTCAAAGCGCTGTGAATGACGGGGCCTCGTGTGGAGGTGCAAGTCATTGAAACTCGTAATGACTCCCTGCTTTCTCATTTCAGCTTGATGTGGTTACCGTGGTAGCATTGATATCTTGGTTCTTGACGTCAGTGGGGACACATATCAAAGGGGAAACTACAAATAAACTGTAATTGGCATTTGATACACTGCAGAAAATGCTCCAGAAAGACCTTCAGTATTTCATGAGCTGTCTGAAAATCTATTAAAAATGCTGTGATGAGGTTAAATCCAGATGTTTACTTAACAGTTTTATTTTGTCATTACTTAATAGATTGTGTTGCTGTTCCAATTAGTACTGTATCTAGTGATGTAGCACAATGTTGTCTTGTTCAGTACATATTTCCATCAATATCTCCCGTGTTATTGCTGAGCCTGTTGGGTGCTTCAGCTTTCAGTACCTGATTATGTAGCATAATGATGTCTACTAACATTAATACACCCCCCCCCACACACCTATATTTATAGACAAAAATGGAAATTATGTCTTCAAATTGACGTTTCTGCTTGTGCTTGGATATGAATTTTATTCTAACATGACTGATTTATAATAGATTAAGTATCAAAAATACCCCTCTTATTAAAATTGGAGTAATTACTATTAATTCTGATTAACAGTTTGATTATAATTTAAATTGAAAGCTTTGATCTATTTATCATTTTGCCTGTAAAATGTCATGAAATAGTGAAAAAATACCAATCCTCAGTTCAGTTGTTATCTATTTATTTTTAACAGACGAACTGACTGTTCACTTAATCGTTTTAGCACTCTCAAAACCGTGCAATCGACATCATTATCAGCAGTATTGAACTAAATATAAAGAAAGGGTCATTTTATGGAGAATAACCTCTTTGTTGGATTTCTGTTTTAACTCAAACTATTGATTAAAAAATAGATATTTTTATACACCTATCTTTGTTCTCTCACATCTCTATCTCCTCTCTCATTGCCTCATTGGTTCTCTTCCTGCTTATCATTTTTTATTTCAGACATAAATACTTTTTTTCTAAGATGAAACCTCATCAGTTTCTTCCCGCCCTAATAAGGAGCCAGTGAGGCAGAGAAATACAAGAAGGAGTCTTAAATCCACAGCCTCTGTCCCAAGGCCTCCATCTAACATCCACTGGTCCGACAGATAAAAACAAGTGTTGAGGAAGACAATCATCTACTTCCATTATCCTTGTACTTGCCAACAAATCGAGGTGATTTCAGATTGTGCTGCGGCCAAGCTGCCTCTGCAGAACTCATTTGTAAAGACCCACACCCTGATGATGACTTGGCTGTGTAATTTACAGCCGACAGGAGCCCATCTTGAGCTGAAGAAGAGTGCAGCTTGAGGTTGACATTATGCTGCCCTGCTGACACCTCTAATGGAGCATCAGCCACACCTGCATGGTTCATACTGAGGCCTTGGGGGCAAGTTTCACATTTGTCCTGATGCTGTCCATGTTGAATGTCTCTCACAGAGCTGCAATGGCTGGTAAAGGGGCATTGGACAATCTCATGCATAAACAGTAGTGAACAAAGCAAGATAAGCAAAAAAAATACTTTTAAAAGTCAGACCTTGGCTTTGTCGTATGAATATCTGATCAAAAAGAGAACAAGGTCTCGTTGTGATGCAGCCACACAAGGTCAAATTTGGTTTCATGGTGCAAATGACCAGACCCAGTTTCTGTGGAAACAAGAGGCTGGTCCAACATATAAAATTGATAAGATTATAAGACATTAGCTGTATCTCTCTGCTTCCTTTGGTCCACTTTATGTCTGTTCATCTGGCCATTTGTGTCTCCATCTCGTTGTCTTTTTATGGCTAAACCTGAACACTTAATTCGTAAATAAATACAACATGCAATAAGCATATTAATCAGGATTGTTTGTTGGAGACCCTTGACCTGAACCGACTCTAGTTCAACATTTTAATCCATATTTAAAAGACAAAATACATAGTTTGCCCATGCCCTCTAGAATTACACATAGAAGTATTTTCTAATCTGATGCTCTGACCACTTTCTTAAGGTTAGAGGAGCTTGGTTGTCATGTTTACAGGGACAACTACAACTTAAAGGTTAGAGAACGACCGTGGTTGTGGTAAAAAACTAAAATCAGATAATCATTACTTTATTCATGGCTTATTATTTATTTTTGTTAGCTTTTGGTTTATCTTTGTTTTATGTATTATTGTCTTTTTGAATGTACATAATATTAGTCTTAATGTTTGCTCTTTAAAGGGCTTCATAACTCTTGCTTTGAAAATTGCAATATGAATAAAGTAATCGTTATTCACCTTCATACACAATGTTAAACAAAGCCGAGTACCAACACTGAATGTCACTGGTGGTCTGCAAAAGTAAAGCAAATAGTAGAAGATATATTTAGACCAAAAGAAGATACTATATACTAAATGATATCAAGACATTGCACAGGATAATGATGGTACCATTATCAAGGTGACTCTTTTATACTGCATGACCACAATCCATTTTGCATCACAATATCTATTTATTACCAAAACTATTATTTCTCCTGCATCAGTAAGTCAATTTGTGTGTGGAAATGTAGACCTTTGATGCTGCTAAAACTCTTATTTCCACATAATCTAATACCTTTTCCATGGAGGTGTGCATCAGTGCTGCAACAGATTTGTATAAAAACCAACACAATTAAATTCCTCATCCAAAGATCACAGAGTAAATGCACAACAAAGGAAGAACAAACCCCTTAAGCCTGGATGTCAGAAGTGTCGATATTCCTTTTAAAACTTAAAGAGAGTAGATCTAAAAACTCCTACTGAAAGTAGAACCCCGACAAAGATCCAATTAAAAAGGTGCTCCACTTGTGTTTCCCTGCGGTGGTCCCTTGGTAGTAAACCTAGTGCCACCCAATGTTTTCTGCCGTATCTTATCTGAGCATCGTGAAATTGAAGGAGCTTCAAGCGACTGAAGTGACTTCTTTCAGCTCTAATTAGGAAGCAGCATCTCTTTCCTTTTTATTGCTGTCTTTGTTCAAAACCGTTCCCCAGAACAGAACAGCGCCCGGGGAAAAATTTTCCTCTCCCCAACTCCTTCTCTCACAACAGTTTGATATTCTCTCTTCCTAAAATGGAAAACACCTCTCTATTTAACTGATTTTAACATACAGTAAAATACAAAAGATATTTCCTACAGTTCTTGCAGTCGGCTCCCTGTGATTCAACCAACATGCAGTGGATTCAATTTCTTGCGGTTTTGGGTTTAGAATAAGTGCCACACAGAGCGGACAGGACTCTGTGAAACCACTGTAGCAAAGAACACATGGCACTACATACAGAGATAAAACAAGAAAACCAAAACCTTGAGATTTAACTCCTAATCTAAAAATGCAGACGTCATAAAAAACTGGATGACAAGATTGCTGAAATTATACCATTTCTTTTTCATACAAGATTAAAAACAGTGCCTCTCCCATTGGTAGCATAAGGGGATTAGGACCATTGGTTGTGCGTTGTGACTCCACAGTATTGGTTGGGGAGGATGTACTCTTCACACAGGATTACCATCATTGCATTCCTTGCCCACGCCCGGCCCCTTTGATTTGGAAGTGTTTGAAACCCTCCAATGCTTGTTTGTCTTTATTTTCTTATCTCATTTTCGGAGGGAATAACGGAAAGATCATTTACTGGTGCAATGATAAGGAAACCATTACAAAAATGCACTTGCACTTCTGTGCATAAGAAAGCAAGAAAGTGCTTAATAAAGTGAGAGAGAACCAGAAAAGTCAAAGCAACAGTTTGGGAGGATTGAAGGTAGATGTTTTGAGCGAAGGACAAGTGAAGGACACACCAATTAATGCAAAGAGAAAATGAATTAGGGACGAAAGGAAGGTGGCATGAGAAAAGGATGATTAGGGCCAGAAGGAGAAAACAACAGGTTAAAAATAACTGATTGAAAGGAGATGGGAGGAAGCGGAAGTATGGAACAAAAGCAGGAGAAATTAGTAAGGAATGAAAGGAAGGAAATGGAGTGAGGAAGGACTGAAGGAAAGATCAGTAAGCAAGCAGGGAAGAGACACAGGGACGGACAGAGGGGTCCATCGTGTTCCCTCACTTCCCTGACTTCATTTAACATCTCCACCTCCACTCTTCTTTGAGTGAGCTGTGATTAGCGCTGGCCGGCTCGCTAATTTACCTCCATTTACTGTGACCTCTGCTCAGCCTCTGCAGCAGGGTTCCAAATAAAGACTATTTTCCCCAGTAAGTTTCCTCATCGGGCCACAGAGTCACAGGCACTTCATCATCAGCACAGAGGGCAACAGTGAAAATAATCTCCACTTTTAAGTAATATCTTTCATATTAAGCTGGGACGTCAGAAACGCTGCCATACTGCAACATTACTAAGAAAGCTTTAGAGAGAATATTATCATCATTAATAAATCTGTTGAATGTACTCATGATTAATGTTTAATTTGTTTGTACTACAAAACATCAGTAAATATGCAAATCGCAAATCCAGAGATCCCAATGCTTGACTTGCGTCATATGACCGATATAAAAAGAACCCCAAGATATTCAATAAACAAATTGTTTGGAAATGATTGATCAATTCTCATAATAGTTGCAGGTTCATTTCCTGTTTGTCTTAATGGTTTCAGCTCAGGAAGAAAAAAATAAATAATACAACGAGAAACAAAACTAATTCAGATGCAGGAGTTGCTGAATGGTACGATGGAAATGCTGCAAAGAAAACCAACTGGGAGTTTATTTTGGAAGAATGGTGATATCATATATAGTATCTGTTGTATATTATATTATACTGTAATAACTGCGTAATTTTGCCCTGAAAAACAAAACAATTAGATGACTATAACGGAAGAAATGTTGACCATAACTCAAACTAACCCTAACCCTATCATAGGGTTTGACTTCATGAAGATCTTGAAAAAGGATTCTACATAGCTTTAGGTCAAGACAACTCAATATAACTAATGTCTTCTGAGCTGCAAGCCTTTGTTTATCATGGTTGTGTGTTGTTGCGTTAACATTGTACAACAACATTATTATGGCGGCGCTGCACTCAAACCTGACAACTCAGTTAAATCTGTGGGGGCCAGGTGTTTGAAATAATAAAAGCTATATCTTGCTTTAACATAACTAAGTTGGACACTTTTTGATCCTGTGAAATATTTCCAACAAATAGTTTCACAGAATGAAGAGAGAAAGTTGGAAATGCCATTTTATAGTCTGGTGTGAAACTGAGGCAACGACACCTGGGAAAGCTTTTTTGTTTTGAACAGAGACAGTTTCCTTCTCCCTCCTAATAAACAGTTGGTCTTTAACAATAGTTGAAACTCTCGAGATTCACTGTTGACTTAGGAAGCCTGTTATCTAGAAAAACTTTAAAAAAAAAAAATATGTGTGTGTGTGTGTGTTTGTGTGTGTGTGTGTTGTGTGTGTGTGTGTGTGTGTGTTTATAGACCACAGCTCAACATGAACTTTTAAAAGTGGTTGCCAGGTTGGCAACGAGGCATCAGCTCAAGATACTATGTTGTTGTACATCAAATTAATAATAGCTATGTGACATAAAAGCTTTATTGCATCGACCAAACAAACTCAATCTTTGTAGTTTGGGTTTTGTCTGATTTGAATCGTATGTGCTGTCAGTTAACGTCTCCACCCTTAATTTCTGGTATACAAATTAGCAGTAGTGCAGCTGTTGATATGTTCTTCCCAGATCCCTCAAAAATGAATCCAGCAAGTCACAGGTTGATTGTTAATCCATTGTTTCCCTTTCAAATTTTACGTTTTCTGGATATTTGTGCTGATTCCCACAACACATCCATTGGTCCTTCAGCATTGAAGTCTTGGACTGTGGGTCCCTCAAATGACACCAACATCAGCATGTCGATCATCTCTACTGTCAGAAACCTGTCTCGATTCTGCTTAGACAGTTGAATCCCCTCTCACAAACAGCTAAAGAGACTGGGTTGCATGTTTTGCTGTTTTCTGCCCTATTTTTTATATATTTTTAAAAAGGTGTTGCCACTAATGGCAATCAAAGGCCAAGAATTTGGTTGCCAATTCCTCAAAATAGTAGATTGAATTCAAATTGACAGATAGTTTTTATAAAACTTATTCAGTCCAACAAAAAAATACCTGCTTCAAAACACTTTATGCACACTTTACTGATAATTATTTTGTATTATTCTCTGGTTTTGTTATAAAAAAACATGCCAACCAGAATTTCCAAAGAGGCCAAGGTGATGTCTTAAAATATTGTGTTTTGTCCTATCAACACATAAACAGCCAAATATTTTTAATTTACAGTAGTACATAACAGAAAAATGCACCAAAGCCTCATTTTTTTAAAGTCAGGGACAAGAGCATTGTAAACTGGAGGTTTAACTCTGGACTCTAAATTTCTGGGATATTTTCAGCAGAGGTAGAACTATCTAGCTTTTCAAGTGAAAAAAAGCAAAGATTCCTATCACATTATTTATCTTTATACCTTTCACATTCATCTTATGACCCCCAGGTTGGGAAACACAGATTGGCTATGTGTGAATTGTCTTTTTGATTACTCAAATAGTCATTTAAAGAGCAACCGTTACATACAGTAACTAGATGACAGACAATGGCAACCCTAGCACACAGATTAAGACCCACTAGACAAATCAGCCTTAAATTAAGACAAATGAGGAGTCACTGGAAAGTACTTTAGATGCTGAGTGGTTACAGTTACAGCAGCTCAGTCAAATCAGGAGCACTTGGGAAACCTTGGTGAATGGCTTAAGACCCAAATGTCACGTATTAGTTGACTCATCCTCACTTGAAATATTCCACATTAGGTAAAATACTTCCTTTTAGGTGCCAAGCAGTTTTGAATCATTTACAAAAAAGTCTACACCGGAGTCCCTGCGTGCGGGAAGTGACCTCTGGCTGCATCGAGGTTTAATTAATGGCATTCAGGTCTGGGCACACACAATCCGAATGTGTCAGTCGTAGCAGAAGTCTGTCCGTTGTTCAGGTCATGACAAGTGATCAGCAAAGCTCAGTGTGAAAACGCAGTTTAATCAGGAGGACACACTGTATCCGTCTCTGGGAGCTACCAGACATCAGTATTTAACAGTACGAGACACTTCTGGGTCAGGAGTGTGTGTGTGTGTGTGTGTGTGTGTGTGTGTGTGTGTGTGTGTGTGTGTGTGTGTGTGTGTGGGGGGGGGGTGTGAGAGTGCAAGTGTATGAGAAAGACGATGTGTTGAGTTGTGAAATTGCAGTTTTAAGTCTTGAGGCCTTTTGCAAGCAGGCTGAAAAACTGCATGTATGTGTGTGTGTGTGTGTGTGTGTGTGTGTGTGTGTGTGTGTGTGTGTGTGTGTGTGTGTGTGTGTTTTGATCTTGCTCATAGGCCTGAAGCCATTGCTGTCACTAGTTACTTCTCCCAAGCTATGTGAGTGATGTCTGATGCTGTGTGCACTTGATTCTAAGTTTTCTTTTAAAATCCATGGGATTGGATGGCAGGTAGGTTTTGATCATCTTCACTCTGTCAATGATCTTTGAGTGTTTGCAACTGATCACACATTTCTTTTCCTCAGGCACTGTGGTCAGGAAATGCTTATTTTCATATTTCAAGATTTATTTTCAAGGAATAGTCTCCAAGCGCCCCTGACGTGTCTTTGGGAGTAATGGATTGCATAGAACGGCAAACATAATAATGATAGAATAAAAGGAACGTGTTATTAGTACAGACAAAAAGGACGTGAACAGATTACAGATACATTTAGTAAAAATGGGGATTATTAGCAGGAGTACAGTTTTATAAAACACTTTGACGCAAAAGTGGAGCCGCAGTATTTCAGCAAGGTAGCCATCGTGCACAGGTAAATTGAGGCATGTGTGGCCCATGTTGGCAAAAAATATATGTATTCACTGGGTCGTAATTTCACCATTATTTAGTATGTAAATAAAAACAGGGGAACACCACAGTACAGTGCAAGTCATTGCAAAGCAGGATGGTTTAAGCATTTTCCAGTTAATCAAGATTATTCTTTTTGCCAAGTTGTTTCCCAGCATCAAATGGCGGTATGTCAATAAATCTGCATTCAGGTTAATTTAATTTAATTATTTTGGGTACTGCTGATATTGCATACTCTGTATGAAGGTAATCCAAAAGTAATTAAGTTACATTGGAAAAGGTTACTGACTATTTTTTACCAGATAATAAGTTATTGTATTAGAATGCATTTTTTAAATCAACTCTGCCCATCCTAACGCTTTATAAGTGGGTATAGACAAAATATGATTAGATTGAGTTAAAATAAACCTTAACCTTAAAATTGACAGGCACAGTTTCCGCAAGTATATGATGTCATGTACTTTGTTCACTTTAACATAGGTTTGTGGAACCGCTAACTTATTTGGGTTTACTGACACCCCAAGAATGGCAAGTGGGCTAATAAATATTGGTGTACTTCTCATAACTTCTTGGTCCCTTACTTATTTAAAAGGGCTCTAATTCTAACCATCCACTTGAGAACATTGGTTTGGGTTTTGTGTGCACATGGCATTTGTTTCTTTTTGTGTTGTCAAAAAAAAACAACTAAAATTCACCCGGAAGAAGGCAGAGTCTAAAATGCCTGTATTTAAGTGGGTTGTTGCAAGACTCAATATAATGCAAGAATCAAGTATAAGAGCGAGCATGTTACTTCTATGTACCATTTCTCTGTTGATGCAACAATTTACTTACATCCTCTGAGCATCATAATGAAATTACACCTCCGTCTCACTAAAGTGCACCTTCACAGTGCACGAGGACTTGATACACGGTAATGCAACTTGTAGATCTGGCATTAATGGGATTTTTGAATACAACGGAAGGCGTAATTTTACATTTTGTCTGTGCCAAAAGTTAAAATCTAGTGCTGCAATGCTTAGAGTCGAATCAGATATACTGTATTTCCTCATATTGTATTATCATTTGGATGCTGCTATACATTACTAAAATAGAAAAGAGCATGTCTTCTACTAGTTGTAGGCAAAAAAGGGTGTGTTGTGTATGTACAAGAGACATACCTGTGCCACAGCCACTTGTGTCTGCTGTTGTTGCTGCTGCAGCTGCTGTTGGAGCAGCTGGATCTGGTGGTGGACAGACAGGGGGCCACCTGGTGGGAGAGTACTCGATGGAGGGAGCAGCATCCTGGGGCTGGACATCAGCAGGGAGGCCTCCTCTGAAGCCTGACAGAGAGAGATGAAGTCAATATTTAGTGTCTGAGAGAAACTACAATTTTAAACAGGAACCCTAACAAAGAAACAACTGTTAGACCTATAAACAAAACGCTGAATGGTTTGGCAGAAGCGTATTCTGAATTATTTTTGCATAACAATTTGTAGTAATAAAAATGAACTATATTAAGTTTTTCTTTACTTAATTCTATTTATATACTTCAGAAACTTTTCACTGATGTGTCTGAGTTTGAGCATGTTAAAAAAAAAAACAAAAAACTACTTTCATCAGTTTTTAAACTTTGAATTCACAAAAGTTCCAAGATTGAGGATGCAAATAAACAGGAAAAGAAAATGAACTAACTAATGAATAAATACATATAATCCGGACATCCAATAGCACCAATATAATGCCTTAGAGAACAAGTCATCATCAAAACAAGAATTGGAATTTAAAATGTAGAACTGCTGATTAGTTGCACCAGTGTGGTATGAGCAGTGCTGAGAATGCAGATCAGCAGCACTGAGACGCTTCACTCCAAAAATAATGAGCTCTGGGACTCCGGTCTCCTCCATCTAGCGCTATCAAGCATTCTAATTGTTTCAGGGCTTTAGTAACCAGTCACACATTGAGCTCCCTACATCATTCAACCAGTCCAAAAATATTTTTTGTTATGCAGATATGGTCCCTTAATCACACTACGGCTAAAATAAAGCATCAGCACCTTTTTAGTATTTGAGGGTAATTATAAAATCCGAGCTAGCGACAACTGGAAGTGTGGAAGAACACATAAAAAAGCTGTCTCACAACACTGCTGAGACCTTGTTCCAAAGTGCATCTGCTCGCCTGCTGTCCTATGCTGGGAAGCCAGTGAGGGACCACAACATTGTTGCTGCTGTTGGGGGTATAGTGTTAACCTCCAATGCATGTTATGACCCAAGCATGTTGAAATGTAGGGGTCATCATCCATATGGAATACTTATTAGATTGATACAGAAGAACTACTGCCACAGTTCGATTCAGGAAGAGAGTAAAATGACATCCTGTCTTGGAGAAACAGATGCATTTAAACCTTTTCAACATCTGGCTAGAATGTGTTTCAAACCTCTTCCGAGTTGGTTTTGGGCAACGGGATTTCAAACCGTCTGTGATGGTAATCTGAAGCATCTACACCTGGCTTTTTGCTATCAAAGCGTTTGCTATTGAATTGCAGAAACAATTAAAGCGTCTGCTTGACAAGCCATAAAAAACAACATGATTCTGTAGTGGACTTGTGATGGACTCAAGCACATAACTCACCAGGTGTAATGTCAAGGTGAACTGTTTGGTTATGGGAATCACCGGAAGATAACGCTGATGCTGCTCATGGTAAGTGTGACATGTTCCCTTTAAGAGAAGTAGGGTAACCATGGTAATGCAACGTCATTTGGGGGGGTAAAGGTGATGTGAGGTCAGAGTAATGAAATGTTTGTAGAATATGGATTAAACAGCCACAAAGGCGTGCAGCCAAAAGACAAACGCTCGTTGACTTTGTTCATCCCGGCACTCCTACAATTCAAACGAATACACATGAAGCAAAAATAAATGTGCTTTGCTTTAGCTGTGATTGGCTTTACAACCCAAGTTGTCTGCTAGTGTCACCTCTACATCCTCAGATCCACCGCAGCTGCTTGCCGGAAGTCAAGCACTTTCGAAAACACTTTCATGGCTGCCAAGGTCGAACAATTAGGTTGCTGACAGAATCCAAGTTTTGTCACATCACTAATGGGCGACACAAGGTGCTTCAAAGTGAATGGAGTCACAACGCTAAAAGATGGTCAGCAAACAAGTCAACACCTGATTAAATGGAACCTTAACTCGCCTTGAGGAATCCATGCCCAAACACACCATCTGTCCAACCTTCTGGTGACACACAGACACAGATGCATGCACACTAACATGCACATCACTTGAGAGGAATATGACTGATGGCCTGTCTGAGCTGACTCTTTTAGGTTAATGAGAGGACATTATCCGAGTTGACAGGCTGTTTGGTGTCGTCAAATAATGAATAGCAAGGCAGACGGCTGTGTGTTTGTGATAGAAAGAATTTGTTGGACTTGTCGGATCACATAAAGTGCTGCTTTAAAACAGACACATTATTCACTTTTTCTTTCATAGGAGCTACTTGCAGACACCTGAAGCGACACTCAGCCTGCCAAGTAAAGGATGTTAAACAGGACTGCTGCTTTAGCTTTGAAACAGTGAGTGTTGTCAGGCAAACAGGAAAGGCTGGGTAAGTGGAAGATGATTCAGCAGTCAAACTAACAGAGAGGAAAAATGATGACATGTTTGGCTTTGAGGCACTGTGGACACAGAAACTATTCTCAATTATAGAGAGTGAAAAAGAAGACGGACTTAAACAGACTGTCAGCAGCAGCAGAGTAAGATACAACACAGAAGGAAAATAAATTCCATTCTAAAATACATTTGAGCAGTCATCCACAACATTATACCCGAACAAAAACAGTATATCTCACTTGATTTCTCCCTCCAGTTCTTATGACATTTGTAGTTTAACCAAAATCCATTTATATAAAAAGTATACGATTTGCAATTACTGTTGCAAACACCCACTGTTGTCATTGACAGAACATTCTAGGGAAAAGACACCTTCGACAATATTTCAATGCACATTTCAGCAAATATCAGCAAATATGGAGAAAAAAGGCAATGACCCATTTTTGAGCATTCATTCAACATTAAAACAATTGACTGCTTTTAAAAGAGTGCTGAACTCACTGAGAATCAACAGCAACAATTAGCAGCTCTACTGATAAGATAAGTCTGATAATCAGACCTTGCCATTTTGTTAAACTCCCTTCATTTCAATCACTGAACCCATCGCAGAGGTCTTGAAATATGCAAGTAAAACCTAACCAGAGCGAAAAAGAGATTGAATATTGGACATTAAAGAAAAAAAACACAATATATTAAGAGCCAAAGAAATGCCAAGGTAATCATGAACAATTTCTTTCTGTGCCAAACTGATTTTTTTTTTTTTTTTACAGAAACATGTCACCTGTAAAGATAGCATCCCCTTAAGCCAATCACTGTAAGTTAAAAAACGACCCAAACAGCCTTGAGGCACATTGAACAAATGTCTTAAGGCCTGTCTAAAAGGGCAGGGAAATAGTGGTGTTTGAGGCATTCAGTGGATGAACATTATTGAGAAAAAACACATTTGGCAGCTTTTAGGGTATAAACATAGGGAATAAAAAGTAAATTCATAGAAAACAAAAAGAAGAAAAAAACATCACTAGTGAGGAGATCAATCATTGGTCAAAGTTGGTTAACCTGAAGATGTATTATAGGACGGATGACTGAGTAAATTAAGTTAGATGAAGGATGCATGACAGTGACACTGATCCACAGAGACCAATATTCATTTTGAGAGACAAGCATTGAATTTATTACGAATGCTTATCTACGAATACGAGTATGCGAGTGCAAATATGCACACATACACTCACTTTCTCGCACACAAACACTTTCCAACACAGAAAGCAGTTTGTCGAGCAAGGACTTGCATATTCAAACACTGTTTTTGCCTCTAAACTTGTTTACCGCAGTCGAAGCCAATTACAGGAGACAGCAGCGTAGAATATTCAAACTGAGTGGGGGAGTTAGAGGGGATGGAGAAAAACGGCCTTCCACTGAAATTCCCCATGATAAGTGCTCGAGTCTGGCCTGCCGGAGGGAAACTCTTGCTATTACCATCTAATTCCCCACACATGCACTTGCTAATGCAGGCTCTTAGCAGGCAGCTGGAGTCTTCCACTATCTTTTAGCCTCTTGTTATACTCATTGAGGGACAGAAAGAGGGGAGGAAGAAACCAGGGAAGGAAAAGAGGGCTTTAAAAAAGCAAGGTGAAAGTGAGACAGAAGATAAGACAACATGGGATGAAGGAAGTCTTTATTTCTCATCCTCTAGCTGTGATTATACTAGCTGCTTTCTATCCGTCAAACAGACTGTCCCCTCCCACACACATGGACAGACAGAGAGACGACAGACACACACACACACACACACACACACACACACACACACACACACACACACACACACACACACACACACACACACACACACACACACACACACACACACACACACACACACACACACACACACACACAGGCAATAAAACACCAAAAGGTTAGACGGGGTCTGGCTTCTCTTACTGCTGACAGCCTCGGCTACAGATTTACAACTTTATCAAGGGCTCTCAAGAAAAATGCCTGGGAGATCACTCTATTGTGGCTCTGGATGAAATATCAAACCGTACCATCAACTGTAACAGTCATTATATAAGAAGTAATAGCAGCATAGGATCTTGTGAATATGTTCGCATTAAGCTTTGACGCAGCCTATCATTAATGGCGTTTAACATGGGGAAAAAGTCAGACATGGAGGGACAGTTTTCCAGAGTCATTGCCGGATTATTCTAAACCAGTAGTGATGTTTACATGCATTGAAAAAAACAACCCACCTTACTTGAAGAAGCTATAATCAATATTTTGACATTAACTGTGGATCAGATGAGTACTTGTATTTAAGAGTCAATGCTTGTAGTGATAAACCCGAAGATAATTATCACAAATCTCCAGTTCTCCTCGGCTCTACAAAGGATTTCATCGTCTTTCGTTCTGTTATTCTCAAAGTGTCATTTCCCGCTGCAGCAAGTTGTTGTTTCCGGCAAAGAAGCTTTAAAACCCCACTGTTTGCTTCATGTCTAGCACTAAATGGCAGACAGACTAAGTTAGTAGAGATGCACCGATACTAATACCAATACCGACATTGGTCCGATACTGAATCAGAGAGCTGGATCTCATATTGGTGAATATTGGGAATAGGTCTGGTATAGGATACCATTATTTCAATAAATAAATAATAATTCTGTATATTCACATCTAAGTATGTATTTGTAACATTTTGTTTTACAAAGTTATGAAAGAAATGTTAAAGTCAAGCCTGATGTTGCCTTACACATAAAACAATGACCCCAGTTACTTCCTCACAGTGAGGCCTACAGCTTTTTAATTAAACACAGATCAGTACCCAGCATCAGCCGATACCCAGAGTCCAGGTATTGGCGTCAGGACTGAAAATGTTGGATCGATGCACTTCTTAAAGTTAGCAATAAATAAAGCAAAGCATTTAGCACTTTAAGAACCACGTACACCCCCGAGGAGTTGATGCAAACCAGCCTCAGATGGTTTACATCAACTCAGTCACAACCCTAAAGGAGTGCTACAGTGATGCTGCTCTGTGTCTGCTTAATGTTTTAGGAGACAACGGTTTGCTAACAAGTTACTCAACAGTGATAATATCAGTGCTGTGTTCACATTTGTTTCTCCTGGCTTCAAGGGGCCAAAAAAGGATAAATGTAGTTTGAACCTCAGGATTGTTGTTGTTGATTTGGGAAGTTGATACATGCAACCAGTGGTAACCGAACAATTTCAACTGACTTTTCCTCTGCAGCACACTGAACTGTGCTTGGTGAGGTAGCTAATCAGTTTGGTGCATCCAGAGAGCTACAATAACTGATAAAAAACAATATACTTTTTTGATCCTTCTTTAGTGAATTCATACTTTTCCAGTCAAGCCTCGACAACAGGCCTGAACCTGTCAGTTAAATGTAAAAAAAAAAGCTTAGTTGGCAAAATTGTCTACTTGAGCAAAATGGAAGAGTTGTGCTCCTTAAAACAAAGAATATGTCTGGTCTCTTGAGGGTACTACTAGTGGTAAGCTTGTTATCATGTCAATGCCATTACATCTGAACCTTGAAATAAAATTAGCTTTACCAAGGAACTTTTTTTTCTTAATGTTGTTGTGTAGATTAATTGTATAAATAAAACAGTGGTATTCTCATTCAGAGGAAATGTTGGCAACGTCTTGAGGAAGAAATAAAACATTTCACAGAAAAGTAAAGCATCACAATTCCAGTTTGAAAAGGCTTTTTTTTTTGACAAAGTAAGACAATTTTCCAACACGTCGGGCTACAGTGGCTAACAATCTGCTGCTGCCCAATAATATCATTGGCCGCATTTGTGTGACCTTTCAAATAAGACTTTCCATTTCCTTTTAGTTAAATGCACAACCTAGAGGCTGGACTCACACAGCTGGTTAATGAATACCTGCACCTATACAACAAATTTGAGGATTTCAGTGGCCTCCTACTGTCTTAGCTGCCATTTTTTCTATTTCACAACATCCAAATTACTCTAAATGCCATCTTGTTTCCTCAGCTGATGGTCGCCTCATTAATTTTAACAAGAGCTGTTGTTCATGGTGGCTGTCTTCAGCACTCGGGGCCATGTTGGTTTTGATTTGAGGTTTCTAATAAATGACTGAGCAGGAACGCCAGGTGACTAGCTGCTAGGATAGAGAAACAACAGAGCTCTGGGCCATGTGGATCAGGACTGTGATCAGTTAAAGTAATGTGTGGGCTTGGCCGGGGATGGGTGATGCTACTCTGTGTTGACTCAGGGGCAAGCTATCTTTGGGAGGTTTAATTAGCATTGATCCAGAACCAGATACCACGTATCTCGATCCTGCATGGATCTAGACTGAAATGACAGAACCTGGACATTTCAGGCACAGATCTGCTCATAAAATTGGTCAATACAAAGTCGGATAAGATAGCAGGAAGTCTTCTAAGCAGGTTGGGAAAAACTATTTGAGGGGGCTGTAAAGTAACAAAACACATTATACTCTGACAGCGTGCTGCTCTTCAGTGGTGGTGCTATTGGTGTCCGAAAGCTATATATCTGCAACACTATTAAAATGGTGTTTTTCTTTTAAACATCTGCTGGTGTTTTATGAATGGATCTGTGACTGAACACAGTAAACGGTCCTTGACCACTCATAGTTTTTCATATATTTATTAAAAAGAAACCCACTTTTGTGATTATCTAATTGGTTTGATCTTATTTGCATGCCTTTTAGTTTGTCACTCTGTTGTAGGGGTCTTTAAATCTACATTGTGTGGTATCTTTAAATTACGCTATGTATCATAGCGGTTAACAGCTGTTTTAAGGATGTTTCTAACTCTGAGTTTCAGTAGGGGGAAATGGAGTGGCCCATGATTGCATGGATCTTCCATTAGACACTGCACTGAATGCATTCCTTGCAAAAGATATTGAATGTCAGCAAAAAATGCAGGCTAATGGAGAGGAAAGTCAAGTGGTAGAGGCATCGAGCGAAAAAAAGAGAGAAGGGAGAAACAACCTAGAACGTGGACTTAAAGTGTGTCTATTATCTGAGCCAGTGGATAATCATTTTAATCAGCCCCATGAAACATTTGGGTTCACATTCATGAAAACAATGGCAAGGATGATTCAAACCTGTGGGAAAACGGAGCTCTTCCTAAGGTCAAAAGGTCATTCTTTTAACGTACCATAATATTGCCAGATATACGTACAGGTGTGAAGGCAGAAGTATATTGATCAAACATGGGTGAGGAATGCTAAAATGCTGAGGTCTGTGCTTAAATACTATGGTCTGTACGATGACAAGACTTTTTGGCTACCGGCCTTGTGACTCCTCGTTGGTTGGCAGCCTTTAGTTTTTTCAGTCCACACATAGACACGAACACTTGCTAAGAAATCAAATCATCAGACTGCAGGCCTATCAAGAGAAGTGACCCCAGCAGGGAAAAATTTGGACCTCGTCCCTCGTCCCTCCAATATATAGTTTACGGATGGTGAAAAGTTGAAGGTCTGAATATTTATTGCCTGAATATTTATTGCCTGCTTATTGCCTGCTTTTTTTATTGCATGCTTTTCAGAAAAGAGTATTTCAATACTCTTGAAAATATAATAACTCTCTGTCCTGCAAAGTTGCTGAGGAGACAACCAGAAAAAAAAGGGTGTTAAGAGTGGGGGAAAGTGGATGTCGGTGTTAGCTGTGGGTAAAAAGACTGGAGAATAGAGGGAGACTTTAGACGCCCCTCGTCTTGGCAACCCTTTTAAGATGTGAGAACCGGCAATCCAGACCGAGTCTACTTCAAAACACCCTCCCAGATAATTATTTTACAATATATAAAATTATACCATGTATATTCTCTATCTGATATTGGTTTTCCACATTGTTCTCCCTCATTAAAATCTATGAAAATGCAAATGCATTAGACAAAAGATGTCTCCTACTTCACGGGAAAGTCCATCGCTTCCAGTGTATGTGCAATGGAGCAGATTGTAAATTCTTCTATGCTATATTTTTTGAATGGTTATCTTCCTGGCACCGCAGCATCTTTTCTAGATTGATGGCTGCGTAATGTGTATCAACACATCCCTTTACAAATCACACAAACGGGGAAACTGTGATATCTACCATTTCATGTTTAACTACACTTCCTTCCCACACCTCCCACCTTCCTCCTACACAAGTCCTCCATGTCATCATCACACTGTTGTCCTGAGGCCAGGTGAGCAATCATAGTACGTGTGAAAGCAACATTCAGGATGATTACTGTCTCACTGGATAAAAGGAATGACTACCTGAGCTTTAAACAGACAGGAACACACATTCATACTTTGGTACTTACACTCTGTAGTGCACTGGGCTCATGTTCAGAAGCTGTTTACTGGTGATGCAGTGCATCCCCATAATTTTTAAGTTGTCAGTTATCTATTTGCATACCAATTTCTCAACTAATCCCATTAATCCAATTAAACAAATTCTTTATTGAAGAGAGAAAGCAACATTTAGTAATACAAAAAATGCACGATGAAGACAATCAGTGATAACGTCCAATGGAGCAGCACTTTGCAGAAGCATAGCAAAAAGACGAATCAACTCAATTGTAACATCCTCACTGCTTCTTTTCACCAATACTAAACAAGAACTGGAATGATCTGTTTTTAAGATATGAATTACACTGGATATAAATACAATCTTCAAGAGAATAAACCAAGCTGGAGCGTTTATTTAACTTTTATACAACTAGGGACTAAAAGTATGAACTTCATACTGGACCAGGGTGTTGGACAGACTGAATGAACTAACAATGACACATCAACGGATGATGAGACAACGGCCCAAATGTGTAAAAGGCCCCGCAGCCTCCTACATAGGTGCAAAATATGAGGAAAATATTCAGTCTTTCACATCTCGTTCAGTGACATGTAGTGTAGGCAGTGTGACTCAGACAGATCAACACTGACACACCTCTGCACAGATATTATACTAAATATGACAGAAAAAATAGGAACCATCAAAGGACAACTGAGATGTAGGCTCTTTTTATCCAGAGAAAATCTGCTTTTCTGATTTCAATTCCTTTACTCATTTTACAGTATGTTAATGACACTGTGGTCTCAGGATGCTGCACACAGAGACAGAAATAAACTATTTCATAATAATATCATATATATTTTCAAGAAGTTTCCTGGAAATAACTTTGTTAGTTGCGTAAATTTGAATTTAGTTGATTAAAAAGCTGAATTCAAACAAAATAAAATGTTATTTAACTATTAATTCATTATTTTAAACTTCTCCATACTATATATGTTGCATCTTATATATTTGCCTGAAGAAAATTTCCATCCGACCTGCAGTGAAGTAACTAAATCACTCTTTACGTTACTCTAACACTCAATTTAAATGAAATTATTGGAAAGAGACATACTTGGTAAATATCGACCCAGAAAATGGAGTGTTGTAAAAAACTAATTCTGGATTGAGTCGCGAGGGCAGCAGCCCCATAACGTAGATGGACTGATAAATCGAGTTTTGCCTTGCCTTGAGAGCTGTATTTCCAAATTCTGGCAAATATTTTCTTTGCCGTTTCTTGAAAACTGCAAAAAAAATGTATAATTGCCCACGCCAGCTTTCTGACTCTGATCAAGACCAGGAGCAAAAAAACACGACATCCTTTGTTTTAAATGAGCTCAGTGACTTTCCAACAAGAAATGTTAACAGTCAAACAGAGGACCCCTGACCCCTTGGGCTCCTAGCCCTGTACCCGGTAGGCCTGCTCCGTAATCCCTCCATGTAAGGTTATGATAGTCTAAAAGAATTGAGGCACACTAATGAGGGGACATGGGGAAAAATAAAAGAGAGAGTGCTGGCAGTGGAGTAGTGCCTGTAGCACTACACTCATGGATCAGAGTGTTTACACCTGCCTGACAGCAACTGAAAGTAGGCCCGAGGCAAAACCTCTATCTGAGCATTTGTTGTACAGCCTCTCTTTAATGCACACATGCCCATGTGTACACACTAATTCCCCTTCTCTCTCTCTCTATCTAATTCAAACATAAAAAAAGCATTTCCTTACAACAAAAACATGTGTAGCCTCTTGAAATGTGTAAAATGCAGTTATCTCTAAACTGTGACTTTTGCCTTTCCAATTTGTAGTTTAGTTACGCTCTGATCTCTTCGCTCCTCTGATACTGGAGGCAAACCTTTTAAAATTAAACGTCCTGACTCAACCTCATGGACACAAAGCTAAAAGGTAGGATTGATGTGTGCTCAGAGAGTCCTGCGGGATCGTTTGAACGCAGGGCACCGAGGGATTTGTCAGTCTAACGGGAGCTGACTGGAAAAGAATGAACTTTAACACTCACAGGCTGCTTTCCCTTTCATGAGCTTCCAGGGAAACCCTGTAGTGAATCAAATCCCTCCTCTCCGGGAAATACACACACGGTTTTGTAATAAAAAATGCATACACATGGGCACAAACGTAAAGGCACACACATCTTAATCAATGCTACCTTCCCCCACTTCTCCCTGCAGATTCCCATTTAATCTGTAACACTGTCAAGAGTGACAAATGTGTCAAATAAAAATATACTGAAAGAATAGATGTACTGCAAAAGTAGCTACACAAACTGTAACACACACTTCCTCCAATGACCTGAGAATAGAGGTCATTGCTGAGAGCTCGTTGTTTCAGTGATTTCACGCCGTGTTGCTTTCAATCAGGGGCAGTAATGAAAGGTCATATAACTCAAACGTTAATGGGGCCCAGGGACTGTTAAACAGCTGAATAGCTTGGTTTTGTAACTCTGATTTAGGACCCAAAATGGCTCTCAAAGTCTTGGGCTGGTGAGTCTCCATTTGGTGACTTGATAGGTATGTTTCGGTGAGCTTGGAGCATAAGGTGACATATGTAACCTTCTCATTTGTTTCCTGATGAAAAAGGTTTAATAAACTCTGGAGTGCTGCCTACAGTAACTGCCTGCCTGTTAATTATTCACCATTAACATAGATTGCCTAAGGAACTGCCTAATTACCCAGAGTTAACTACAGATCAGAGCTTTTCCTGCAAATAGGAATATTTGACACTTTAAGGGGGAAGGAGAACAAGAAAAACTGAAAAACTAAAACTTCCTGTGAATTAGTTTTTGGTATATCTGACAAAGAGTTGGACTTGGCAACTCTGTAACTGGCTAAGTGGCAGAAACACACCACAACATTGTGTTGTTTGTGCTGACAAATATGTCCACAGCTGAACTGGAAAAAATTGTTCATGCCTTTATCTCATACCGTCTTGACCGAAGCAATTGTCTTCTCACCTGCCTTAGCAAGGCTTCTCTAAATCACCTACAAGTGGTCCAAAATGCTTCTGCCAAGCTTTTGATCGAGCCCTCCAAAAAGTCCTCCAAAAAGTCTCACGACTCCACTTTTGACTTTTTACAAACCGGCTTCCTATCAAATGTAGAATCCAGTTCAAGATTGTACTTGACATGTAGAGCATTGCGTGGTCAACGCCTGCTTTCATTAAAGATCTACTGCAGCCCTTCATCAGCAGCAGGTCTATGAGGTCCTCTGCTAAGGTTTGTTGGTTGTTTCTTTCTTCAGACTATAGTTTTTCAGTTGAAGCTCCTAACTTTGGTACCCCCCTTGGACTTAATATCTGTGGACACCGTGGACCCATCGGTTTAGAATAGCTTTGGTTTGTTTATTTAGTGTCTGCTGTCTTTAGCTGGATGTCTGCATTCCATGTTCGTTGTTTGGTATTTACTCGTTAGTTTATTTTCGTTGTAGGGCATTTCGTTTTTTATACGTCCCCTGAGATAATGATTGCAACTCTGCCCTCAAAAACAGCTTTTCTCTAGCGATACATCTTAGTAAATAGCTTTTATTCTGGTAAGACAACAGCTTCCTTTTTGAGCAACCCATCTGACATGATGTGTTATTTCTCATATTAATTATCTTTTTTTTCTGTTAACCTATAAAGTTTGGTAACAACATACCAATTCAAATTAAATGAAGACCAACTTGAATAAAACTTGCAGCGTAGAGCAAATACCGTGTGATGTCAGCTCATCTTCCGACATATTTTCTACAAGATATGATTAAATACTACTGATCCTCCTTTTCTAATACATTGTGGGAGGAATGTAATTGCTGAACAAAGAACAGAACTTTGATGCCAGAGACCAAAGATCAAAGCTTCGTACCTCTGCACACCTTCCGAATGGCTGTGGAAAGTAGCTGTCATTAGTAAATTTGCTATTTCAGAAACGAAAAAAAAAAATAAATGTAGATGCAGCCCCACAATTCCACCGTCACAAAGAGTTATATTAGACTAATAACACACTTTGGCAAGGTTAGGGAAAGATTGTGGATTTGGTTAAAGTCTTTCAAAAGCCAGTGTCTTGACTTGTGCTTCAACTTTTCCAATATATAACCAAAACCATCTTTGCTGACATAACAATGTTAATTGCACTTTATATCAACACAAATGCGAATATTGCGTTGACAGTGTTGCATCTTGAAATTGTGAAATTGCAATCCTGTCTCCAAATGGATTGTTAATGGAAGAAAATGTTGCAAAAAACAACAAACAGAAACATAAAAATGAGAATGAGAATACTATTTTGTAAGGCACAAAACAAATCCAATACCTCACTAAGCAAAGCCAGGTGGTGGGAAACATAATAAATATAATCATTATTCCACATTGTTGCCAAATTGATGCAGAGCCAAAGGTCTCAAGGCAAAGAGTAGTGTAATAACACAATGCTACACCATCTCTTTGCCCTCATCATGCCGTGTCGTCCTCCCACTGCTGCCTCCAAGCCGAAAGACAATTATACCCTTGGACTGCATACAACTGTAAATCCCAGTAAACAACAGCTACTACGCTGCTTTGCCAGCTGAGCCAGACAGCCACGCTCACACACCTCCCGACAGGATAGAGAGCATTTCTCTGGTTGTTATTTAACTGCTGTTGGTGGCTTTCCACAAGCCACAGAGCAATCTGACTGAGCTGCATCAAATCTCTCGACACTATTAGATCGCACAAACACGAACATGTGAACTGGTCCGACTAGCGAAGGAGTCTTGGAAAAATAGTTTTCTCATTTCAGGCCTCGAGGTAATCTTGGAAATAAGAAAGCAGCAATAAATAAAACTAGAAAAACTGAAAGCTCAGGGGTCAGTCTGACCTGGATCGACAGAACAGGTATTTGGTTTTCTGCCAGGTTTCCTGCAAGGTTTCCACGCCTTAACGTGAACTGACTCTAGATGTTGATGCACAGTTACATTTTTATAGCCGTCCTTGTGCGGACCTTTCCTTCCTCAAATGTTCCCTTTTTTTATGCACTTGTTTGGTGACGCTGGCTGGAAGATTAAACACTTAATCAATTAATTGAATCCATCTGCAGTCAATCTCCTTAACCGCCTACAGTCTTATTTTCACACATTAAATTGTGATTTGCCTATCTAAAGACATATGTTTTCTAGCTGAGCTTTGACCTTTGATTAACAAGTTGACAGCCAGTCAAACTAATGTTAACAGTAGACAATATGGAGCATGTTGGAAAGAAGCAAGAAAGTCAGATATTAGAAACATGAAAGCTAACATTACCTGTCAAAAAAGTGTCCTTAGTTGCTAATCAAGAACAAAATAAGAATACATTTCTTGGACTTTGAGTTCAAAAAGTGTGTATTGACACATGTTGTTATAAAAAAAAAAAATGTAATCTTTCTAGTGTGATGAGTGCTTCCGGCAGTTACCAGTCATAAACATTGCCTTTTTGAAGGTTAAGTAGTAATCATAGCTCCCAGTCTCAGCACAAAACTGATGGAAATGATTGATACTAGCTAGTGAAACTGGGACTGGGTTCTAAAGTTTGAATATTCCAGCAAATGTGCAAAATCCAAACAACGCTTTGAAATTTGACTGACTAATGCACTTTTTTGTGCGATTGATAAAGTAATCCAATGCTGACAGACGTGTAAAGAAGTTATTGGCAAAGCTAAAATATCTCATACCATTTCTAGTGATCTGAAATAGGTTTTGTATGCTTGCAATTTCTGCTCAGTTTTACATTTTACTTAACTACACACACACACTTAATATTTTCTTAGTGTGTAGCCAATTTTAGACATTCATTGTTAACAGCCACTGCCCTGCCATGTTGATGCCAAACATCGAGTTCATCACAAGGAGATTTGAAATAATCCTCTGTTGGGCAGAGGTAAAAAAAACACACACATACATCATCATGGTATGATTTACCTTGCTCTCTTCGGGGTTCAGGTCAGGGGACTTGGCTTTGGCGTCCAGATCAGTCACCCCTCTATCAGGGTTCAACTCCTCTGCTGCAGACACCTGGATCGCGTCCTCCGCATCGATATCCGTCTCCTCGCTGACGGTCGGCGTCTTCTCGGCGCCCGTCAGCTCCCGAGCTGAGCCGAGGAAAGTACATACACATACAGGTGGATAAGCACGCACGCCTGCATACACACATGTAGGCATGAACATGGCCACACGCACACATGGGCGGACACACATGAATACACGCCAGTAAGAAACATTATCCACAGAATCACAGTATGCTTTATGCACTCTTAAGCAAAGAGCTATAATACAATGCAAATACAAATATAACACAATGCTGCAAAACACCCTCTTGTTTCTTGGGAGCTCCCACTTTGTGTTTTGAGTTTTTAATTAGTGCTCTCATTAATGTTAATACATTTTTAATGGGACAAATTGGACAGGATTGGATACAGACTGTGTTTTTGCTGAAGCAGTAAACACTAACAATGGAGATCAACAATATTGCCTGTGTATGAGACAAAAATCTGTGCAGACTGCGACAAAACAGCTGATGAGGGTTTATTTTATTCTTTAAACTTTGGCAAAGGTAACCATCCAATTCAGTACATAAAGCCCGAAAGCTGCTAAAATTTTTTTGCAGATGAATACATTGACACCCTTGAAAATGAGTCTCTCTGTAGGGAACCACACATTCAGTCTATTAATACAGTTATCTTACATTTTTAAATATTCCATAAAAAAAAAGGCTAATGTCTGGCAAAAGGTCCCATGTTGATTTCACTAAATGGATGCTGAAAAGCTCCTCAGAACCCTAAGACTGTCTTTTCCTTCAGCAGTCAGAATCTTGTTGAATATTTAACATTTCATTTCTATTTGCCTCACTAGGCAAATCACCAGAAAAAAACTTGGTTGTCACAGTTGGAACACTTCTTCCCTGACAACAAAGCCTGAGGTTGTGTATCATCAAAGTAAATGTTACAACATGGGAATTGTAGGTGCCAGTGGTCTAGTTATCATGTTTTTTTTGTTAAGGCATAGTTATTGACAACGGCCCTCTAGATAAAATTGCCTTTGCTTCGTGGCAACTTGACTGTACTAGAAATATAAGATTGCACTTGGAGCCACTGGGGCCAGGCTTACTTAAGCTATTTCTAGCTAGAATAAATGGCGGTTACAAACATTCACATTCACTACCTCTCACACAGCCCCATGCCGCAAGTTTCATTAAAAAAGCAATCATTTTAAAAACATAGAAACTACTCAAAAGCAGAATTGGGCAATGCTTGGTGCTCACTCGAGGATTTTTTTCAAATCTCAACTGATTTAAAAAAAGGAAGAAGACCCCACACAAAACAACAGACTTAAATTACTTTTTGTGTTACAAATTTTAGTCGTAGACGTTTTTGACTTCGCTCTAGCATGGATCACTAGAACGTTTGCAAGTATGCAACAGCCGGTTGGTAATGCTTCCCGGTCAGATCGCTCTTATTAGCTAATAAGGGTTTTTGCTCAACATTCCATTGCTGTTCCTCTCATTTAACAGTATTTCAAAGACAATTCGATATAGAGGACACTCTTAGTTCCTCATAATTAAAGGAAATAGAAAATTGGGTCAATGTTAACTCACTCACTCCAAATCTGAGTGAGTATTCAATGGACTTTTCTGTCTGTATCTGGTACTTCTTTCTTTCATCTTCATTGCCACTCAAGCTGAAGCGTCCTCTTCATCCGCGCCTTCAACCACTCACCTCTACTGTCCATCCCACATGCGACTTCGAGCATTCCTCTTGTTACATTTTTACTCCCCTTCTTCCTTCTGTGCAGCCTGCCATAACTGCTGTCCTCCCCCTTCACTTAAACCTCATGCTTGATAACCTGCTGCCAGCACTACCCTCACCTCTTTCTCCATTACCACTCCTTTTCCTCCACCGTTCTACCCAGCTATCAGCACTGTGCTGTTTTGCCCTTCCTCTTACCTTTTGTTGCTGACATGTGTTCCGCCTTTTAAAGGTTATGTGTCATGTATGCAGTCTATGTTATTGCTCTTGTTTCAGATCCATCACCTAATTTGCCTTTTATAAGTGTATTTTTCTAATCTTATATTTTGTTGGTATTTTTGCCTTTATTTAAAAGCTAATAGTGGATATAGACAGGAAACATGTGAAGGGAGAGGGTAATGACGTTGGGGTTATGTAGTAGTATATTAGGTTGGATTCTGAGCAACACTAATGGGCTCTTGGAATGTTTGTTTGTGTTAGTATAAGGCTGCATCGCACTCACAGCCAAACCCCAAACACACTATCCACATTGAAATGAATGGAAGGACTGGCATTTTATGGCAACGCCTGTTTTGGTGTAAATGCAGCATTATACTGTTAGTATATCTAATCTGTGCAATATACTTTATTGCTAATATGCTGTTCTGACTTGTTTTTCTCACTAGTACCTTCTGATGCATGGATTATTAAATAATAAACAATATTAAACTAAAATTAAAAACCAATGAAAGTGAAATGATCTGCCTTATTTAAGCTACTGGCATTTAGAAAATTACTTAAACAAGTGGGATTCCATTGGAAACATTTGTAAGGAAAAAAAATAATTATGAGTGAACTGAATGAGTCTAAAAAATATGTTCATAGGACTTTTTTCTATTAACATTTCTGAATATTGCTCATATGTCTGGTAGGCTTTAATTACTGTTCAGTACTAAGTGATCACTGAGCCGCTGAATGGAACTTCAAGCCTATGGCACTGTTGTTTCTCATGTTAATGTGAACTTGTAATGATAATATTCCACATTTTGACATTATTTCCCAGTGAGGCGGATTAATTAGTTTATTTATTAGTATTTTTATACAGTTATTTGTTTATTAATTAGATTAAATTGTTCATTCGTTGCAGCATTTAATACAATTGTGCTGAAACGCTGCACATGAATGTTCTTCTGAGAACAAAACATCACTTCCTCTGTACCTTCTGCCCCTTCCCCTTTTCTTCCGACTCCCTGCTGCTAAACCTATTTCTCTCCATGCCAACTGACCCTTGGCTAAGCCCCGCCCCCGCTGCCACCCCGTCAAGCTGTCAGAGCTACCATGGAGCCCACACTGTCACTAACTGCACTCCCTTAATATTTTTTTCAATTTTGGGGGAAAATAAAAGCAATTTCAGAAAGAAGCAGAAAGAGAGGTCTACAATATGCTCGTAATAGATATATCCATGATGTCAATTTGATGCAGCAGCAAAATCAGGTTCAAAAGATAAACACCTGTTACAATCATTAAAAAGCAGAAGCAGCATGTGTGGATATTCAGTCCCCTTCCGTAACTAGAGCAGCATAGATGTGCTAACGATAGTTAATGTTGTGCTAACGTGCGGTGATAATGTTAGCTACACATATTTTTACCGCTATTACCCATACCCCAGGCACAACATTTAACTGTGACTAGCTCAAAATCCACAAAAACAGCCTGAAAGTGACTTAAATCTGAAATGATTACATTAGAGTCTATTAAGCTCAGCCTTTTGGTTGTGGAACCCTGGTTGGATCTGGTTGATGCTATGCTAATGGCCAGTATGTGTTCGATGGCGTGACTTAGCCAAGGGTCAACTCACTTCTTCCTTTTACTCTTTTTCCCGCTCTTTCGTCCTTCAAGATCGCAAGCTCCATTCTGTTCTCATATCCATCACTTCGTCATCCTCCACATCAATATCCATGCTTTCCTCCAGCGTTCCGTTCCTCTAATCCGCTGTCTCCCGCTCTTCTATCCACTCTCCTTTCATTGCCATGATAATTAGGTCTCGAGATAAGCTCATTGGCTGTGCGTGAAGGCTCTTGTGTTGCTTAACACACCATGACAGGGAGCGTGTTGGTGTGTGTGTATAGGCCCCAGTTTGTATGCATGTGGGATCCTTCAGTTATGGGTGGATCTACAGTTATAATGTGTGGGTGATCGCTGGTCTCATTAGCATGTGAAAGAGAGCTGGTCTCTGGAGGGGGATGTGGAGATAACGTACCCCAGCCTGGCACTGTCAGATCAGGGTGGGGAGGGTGGCCAGTGCTGGCTGCTGTAACGACTGGAACGGGGGTGTGAAAGAGCTCCGATCTGGGAGGATTCCAACTGCTGAATCCCCACGTCTGTCCTCTCAGACCCCTCTCAGAGCCACGTGTCCCTGAGCTGCAGTGAGGACCATCCTGTCCAGGCACGAGGCAGCGGATAAAAGCAGCTCAGCCCACCAGTGTTGCTGTGTGGTGCCATTTTTCTTTGGATTGACTCATCCGTGACATTCGTTTCCAGCATCGCCCTCTTATGCTCTCCAACTTGGGCATGCAGGAACTAGTCGGTGTATGTGTGTGTGTAGACGTGAATAGTTTAGTCTGTTTGTGCTATCAGAGAACATATGATTGTGTGAGAGGTGTGTAGCTGTTTGTGCACGCTACTGAATGTTCTGTCAAGACTTCAGCTTTAGCATTACTTTTGGACATTAAATTAAATTAAATTAATAATACAAAAATGTAATTCCACCATGGCCTTGATGGTGAGGTTGCATATTTCTTTAGTTTATTCCATGACCTTAAAAATACCATTCCTTCCTGGTTTGTCCACCTTGTCTTTCTAAAGTGGTGAGGTATGCTCGGCATTAGTACTTGGCTGAGACCTTCTTCACATTGGGGTCAATGGACCTGAGCTTCGCCCTCCTATAACTCCATCTTTCTTTCTCATCCAAATCCAAAAAACCTACAACCCTCCCTCAAATTATTTAAAGGAACACTAAGGCTTGCTACAACTTTAGTTTTATTTAAGTTGCTTCGACCATCAGAATAATCCGTAATGACAACATTACTCAACAAAACAATTGCTGAGAACTTGAAACTTGGTGACATTGCTAAAAAGAAGTTCTATAGGGCAACACATTTGAGCTGTCTGACAATCAATAGGTGGTTTTCTGTCAGGCCACGTCTTTTTGGATTAAGATATTTGTATATTGATAATACAAAATATTATATGTGTTTATTTAACATGAGCCTTCCTGGAAAAGACCATATATTTAATTAGACAACTGTTTATCTTGTAACTATATTGATCACGAGATAAGATGGGTCAATAACTGTGTAATTCAGTTCAGCAGGTAAGTGTTTGATCACATTATATGTTCATAGTAATTGGTTGGAGCAGCATTTCAATGTAGGGGAAAAAGAAAACCTTCTGAATTGTTATAAGTTACAAACATTATTTACAACTACTCAGATGGATTATTTTTGTGACTATGCTATCCTTGCTCAATCTTTTCTCTTTAAGATAACATTATAAGAAAAACGTTCACTGCCATTGGTGGTCAGCTGGCAATAAGCAAAACACACTAGCTGATTCGCTACATAGCACAAGCTTGGAAACCACTGTCAGCTATGTGTCTCCTCTTGGACACCTCATTTTTTTGATGATAATTTTAGACACATTCACACATTTTTGCAGCTGCAACCCAATAAAACCCCTACCTCTTCCATCAGCACACCGAACACCATACCGTGACATCGACTCCACCCACACATGCCTGCCTGTCTAGTGTCTCTATTGTTGTACTTGTTCGTGTGTTTGTGTACCTGTGACAGAGGAGTCGTTGCCGTTCTTTTCGCTGTCCTCCTGTCCATCCGCGTTCTGCTGTGTATGCAGCAGACTCAGTTTATGACAAACTTCGAACGCCTGGCCGACTGTCCGAACAATACGCATGGCCTGACTCTGGATGGGTGGGAAAGAAAGACAAAAAACAAAATGCAGTTGTAATTCTCAGAACACAACTTGTACCACTTTTGTGTTGCCATTTGGTTCAAAACCATCAATACTTGGCAGTGTTTTTTAAGCCAAAGTTCAAACTTTTACTAAGAAATGCTGACTTTTTTTTTGTTGTCATTTCTTTGGAATAAGTTTCTGTAGATGGTGCTCTTCTCTTTGTAATTTTGCAACTCAGTTCTTCCAAACAGACCAGATAACTTTCAGGGGATATTCCCAGGAAATGTTGAAGTCCAGATGGTTTCCACTCTTGTCAGATGCAGTCTGGAAGTAGAGTTCCCCAGAAACATTTTTTGTTTTTGTTTTAAACAATAGGCAGGAAATGCAGTCGTTAATAAGCTATATAGGTCACAGAGTCCAACAACGTCACCTTATGATATTACACAATCAAGTTGTCTGTATCCAAACTCAGTGGAATATCACAATATCATTTCTATCTGACTGGATTCTTCCATTGTCCTCAGGTGCCAAGAGCTGGATATGTCTGCTTATCTCTTATCTGCCCGGCTCTGAAAAGGCAGGTCAAGTGAAAACAACTTAGGTGACTTCTGTCTGCTGTCAGCCCCCTCTTGACTGGCTTGTCGCAGTAGAGAGGCTGTAGAGGCAGAACAGACTTCATTTTAAAGCACTGAGGCCTAGCCTCCAAACACCACTTGTCCTCAGCTGAATGAGCAGTACAGATGTAGTCTGTCCGAAAAGCCAGACCAAAATCAAGACCCTGCCAAAGGACATCCGATCCTTCCTTGTCCTAGTTAAAACCTCTGCAGCAGTCTGAAGTAAGGATCGCTATCAGAGCAGTATGTGACCCTAGGCTTAGTATCAGATGAGAAATATAATATATTAGGCACATCTGGGTGTAACATTTAGAGCTTAAACTGGTTTTGACACAGTCTGATGTTCTGGTCCTTGGCACCCGTCCACAGATGTTTTGGGTTTTGAGATTCAGACAAACTCCACATATTTTCACTTTTCTGTACCGTGGTGAGGTTTGGCTGCAGTCATAGTGTGGTCACAGTGTAATGTTATTACTATTTTATTTCTATATCAACTTTGCAGCTTCAGCTTCCTTTAGTGCTGATGTGGTTTCCATAGTGACTAGCCAGAGGCTGCTTGTAACAGCAGAAACAAGTTATGCCCTGATCTAAAAAACAGGCCTGATACCTCATGACCCTTAGAGCGATGGCTACAACCAACATTGACTAAGCCAACTTTGTGGCCTCCACTTTGTTGTGTATAGCTGCCCAGCTAAAAGCCACTGACAGCATGATATCATTTCAAAAATGTCAGAGCCTTTCATGGCTGTATGGGATCTTAATTCAGGTTTTGATCAAACTTCCAAAACTACTGATTTGTCATTTGATTGTTCTGACAACCTGAGAAGAAAGGGAATATTAATCAGGAATGGATCCCTGATGTGGCATAGTGTTTCATTTAAAAGATGAAACGATTTGAAATAATCATAGGTTGCAGCCATGGCAACCAGCCCTGTTTTTTAGCTAGCAACTGGCTTGTGTAGCTTCTGTATCAGACAGTTATAAATATAATGGTGGCCATTAAAGCAAATTCAGAGCATTAAAGCTGCAACCGGTTACTTTAAACACATTCAAACTACTACAAACTAATTACAGAGCGTCAGTCACATCTCGTCTCAGATTTCTGCCTCAACCATCTTTAGCTTTTAACTTGTATCCCTCTGTCATCTTTCTTCCCTCTTTTCCAGTTTTCTGGCTACTAGTTTTAATATCCTGAAACAGATAAGACATGTTGCTCTACTGGCACTGATAAAAAGATAAGATAAATTATTGTCAATTGCCTTAAAAAGCAAGACTGCTGAAAAGCAAGACATCAAACCAACATAGTCAATTTAAAAAATACACCAAACACAGTGTTTGACTGTATCGTGTTCAGTGGTTAGAAATGCTAACACGCAAATACACTTTTCATATCCTTGACTCTCTCCTGCCTTGTTCTTTTCCTCCTCAGACCCACTGTTCAGTTTGCTGTGCTGTTCTCTTCTTCTCCATCTTCTCCCCCATAAATCACCCCCTTCTCATCCTCCTCCTTCTCTGTAGACCCTCTATTCATGTCACTTCAACCCACGTTGGTCCTCAGCATGACAGTAAACACATGTGATTTCATTTGAAGACATTTCCAGAGGCAGTCAAACAGGGGATGATGACAGATGCTGCTGTTATTCCACACACCAAAGGCTTAACTCCCCCACTCACTGATTGGGAAATACACAAGATAACACAATGCTGTGCACAGAGTCTCTTTCTCGGTTTATCCCTTTTAAGGTTTGACCTAAAAGTTAAAAATGTAACTTTTTTTAATAACCTGAAAGCAGGAAGCCCTAATGTCTCTCAAGTGGATTGAGGAAATGTATTGACCCACAAAAATCTGTTCAACTGCATCCATCTCATCTGCATGTTTTCAGGTCTTGGCACACAAAAGTGTTGTTCATATTCATAATCCCACCAACAAACCTAATTGGCTTGGCAAGTTTTGAAACGAGTAAAGCACCCTTCATTATGCACAAACCAAGTTTATGTTATGATTCAGAGGTCTGGAACTAGAAAACTTTACACTAAGAATATCACTGAAAGCTACTGAGTTGATACACTACACAGAGGAAGTGGAAAAGCTTTAAAAATAGGTTAGATTTTAATATTTAAAATTGAACAGAAGCATGTGTAGTTGGGTGGGTAATAGTAAATAAAGATCTATTTTCATCAGGCACTTTGGGTCCAAAACAGCAGCAGGCAACTTCAACGTAGTCTTTAATTTTTGATGGGGGTAAGCAGCAGAGAGTCGGTGGATCTGAGGCACTACAGAGGTCAGGGACATAGCTTTGGAGCATATCAACTACACAGTCAAGTGTGAGTATACAGCGGGGCAAAAAAGTATTTAGTCAGCCACCAATTGTGCAAGTTCTCCCACTTAAAAAGATGAGAGACGCCTGTAATTTTCATCATAGGTACACTTCAACTATGAGAGACAGAATGGGGGGAAAGAATCCAGGAAATCACATTGTAGGATTTTTAATGAATTAATTGGTAAATTCCTCGGTAAAATAAGTATTTGGTCACCTACAAACAAGCAAGATTTCTGGCTCTCACAGACCTGTAACTTCTTCTTTAAGAGGCTCCTCTGTCCTCCACTCGTTACCTGTATTAATGGCACCTGTTTGAACTTGTTATCAGTATAAAAGACACCTGTCCACAACCTCAAACAGTCACACTCCAAACTCCACTATGGCCAAGACCAAAGAGCTGTCAAAGGACACCAGAAACAAAATTGTAGACCTGCACCAGGCTGGGAAGACTGAATCTGCAATAGGTAAGCAGCTTGGTGTGAAGAAATCAACTGTGGGAGCAATTATTAGAAAATGGAAGACATACAAGACCACTGATAATCTCCCTCGATCTGGGGCTCCACGCAAGATCTCACCCCGTGGGGCCAAAATGATCACAAGAACGGTGAACAAAAATCCCAGAACCACACGGGGGATCTAGTGAATGACCTGCAGAGAGCTGGGACCAAAGTAACAAAGGCTACCATCAGTAACACACTACGCCGCCAGGGACTCAAATCCTGCAGTGCCAGACGTGTCCCCCTGCTTAAGCCAGTACATGTCCAGGCCCGTCTGAAGTTTGCTAGAGAGCATTTGGATGATCCAGAAGAGGATTGGGAGAATGTCATATGGTCAGATGAAACCAAAATAGAACTTTTTGGTTAAAAACTCAACTCGTCGTGTTTGGAGGAGAAAGAATGCCGAGTTGCATCCAAAGAACACCATACCTACTGTGAAGCATGGGGGTGGAAACATCATGCTTTGGGGCTGTTTTTCTGCAAGGGGACCAGGACGACTGATCCGTGTAAAGGAAAGAATGAATGGGGCCATGTATCGTGAGATTTTGAGTGAAAACCTCCTTCCATCAGCAAGGGCATTGGAGATGAAACGTGGCTGGGTCTTTCAGCATGACAATGATCCCAAACACACCGCCCGGGCAACGAAGGAGTGGCTTCGTAAGAAGCATTTCAAGGTCCTGGAGTGGCCTAGCCAGTCTCCAGATCTCAACCCCATAGAAAATCTGTGGAGGGAGTTGAAAGTCCGTGTTGCCCAGCGACAGCCCCAAAACATCACTGCTCTAGAGGAGATCTGCATGGAGGAATGGGCCAAAATACCAGCAACAGTGTGTGAAAAGCTTGTGAAGACTTACAGAAAACGTTTGACCTCTGTCATTGCCAACAAAGGGTATATAACAAAGTATTGAGATGAACTTTTGTTATTGACCAAATACTTATTTTCCACCATAATTTGCAAATATATTCTTTAAAAATCAGACAATGTGATTTTCAGGAATTTTTTTCTCATTTTGTCTCATAGTTTAGGTATACCTATGATGAAAATTACAGGCCTCTCTCATCTTTTTAAGTGGGAGAACTTGCACAATTGGTGGCTGACTAAATACTTTTTTGCCCCACTGTATATATATATATATATATATATATATATATATATATATATATATATATATATATATAATAACCAGGGTCTTAAAAAAAAAAGACCAGGAAGCCATTTCAGTAACTGAAGGACAGCAGTGATGTGAGCTCAGTTTGTTTTTTTTGTTCCAGTTACACTCTGCCAGCAGCGCTCTGTGGGCTCAAATGGTTTTATAGACTTTTTGTGGGACAATGGAGAGCAATGTATTACAGTAGTTAAGCCTAATTGTAATAAAACGCTGCACATGGTGTTTCAACGCGAGAAAGAAAGACTGTGACCTTTACAGCACTCTTTAAATTAGAGAGTGCCGCTTTGGTTGCGTTCTTTATGCTACTGAACACTGGATCATAGTCAGTGATAAACACAAACATTTCTTGCCTGTGATAAAAAAAATGTTCACACACTGAAAAAGACAAATGTTTACACTCGTCAGAAAACCTTTTAGGCCGCCCTCAAACAGAAAGAAAAACACAGCCACCTTGATGGATGACTTTGGCATCTCAAGCTTTACCTGGTGATCATCACAAAGACAAATAGAAGGGCTGTTCCTGTAAAACCTTTCCAAAGTTGTAAAATACTCAAATTGGATTTTCTGGATCATATTTCATTGTCTTGTGCCGCCACCACCGCAGCCCATATGACCATGATATTCCTTTAACAATGACCCAGTGACTAAACCTAACCTTCTCTTCATTAAAGAGGTGGTAGATCACAAAACGCTCATTAAGTCGTTTGAAAGAGCCATATGGGTTGTTCTGGAAGAAACTGAGAAAGGCCATGTTTGTTCGTTTGATATAAGACTTCTTGGCATCCGTTTATAAATGTTCGCTTTCAGAGTCTTCAGTGTTATTTACACCTTCGTTGAACGGAGAGTCCCTTCCAACACACTACTCATTTTCAGCCGACTCACTTTTTATCAGGGCGGTGGTCGTGTATCTAGACATTTAATGCCCAAAGCCAATTCTCCAACGTTTCTCCAATTTTGGCAGCTGACAAGACCGCTCAGAGATTTGTCACTCCAATGCAAAGCCTGTACATCCTGCTCTCAAGACATGAGCAGTTCTTAAGTTGGACATCTGTCACCATCTCAGTCTAGCCCTCTTTCTCGATGTCTCTATCGCCCTCCCCATCACTTTTCCTCTCTGTCAATTCAACTGAGTAAATGTAGCTTCTCTGTATCTCTGTCTGTCTATCTCTCTCTTCTCCATATATCACGCTGTGATATATAGAGCTCAGTGAGCTGGATCCCTGCAGCAGAATAGTCTCTGTTAGCGTCCATGGGATAGGGCCTAGTCAAAAGGCTGATGCATTATTTATCCCAGATTACCTGCAGAGGTTCAGCGCTGCTTTCGCTGTCTTTCTTGAAGTCTTGGCACAAGCAAAGATAAGGGACAAAAGGGAATATAATGCAATCTAGGAAAAAGCAGGGTAAACAATGAGAGGATGGCAGGGGAGTTACTTCTGATTAAAGCATTTCTTAACTCTTTCCCCTCTATTGATGAGCTCATTCATTCTCTTTTCTTCCCGTGTGCACGCATTAACCACAACCCTGACGTAACAGACACACCCATCACTCCGTGCACACACAGTATTTGCAGTGTAGAAATGAGGAGATTAACTCCTGATGTATTCTGCTTCCTCTTATTAACTTACCTGGACTTCCTGATCACCAGCTAAGTACTCTAATCATCGGGTCACAACCCGGCCCGACGTTTATCAAACGCATTGATTGCCTCGAGGAAATTAGTGGGACAGCCGGGAGCAATAACCCTGAGTGTGCGAGAGCACCGCAGACGGACTATTATCAGGCCGAAATAAGAACTAATCAATGGGCAGGTTTGAGAGCGACTGTGAGCGTGTTTGAGTGTGAGAGCATGAAGTGAGTGGAGTGTGATGAAATGAAGTCATGATGCCTCAGCGACTCTTCAGGATCATTAGCTCGCTTTCCAGGCTGTGCACAAAGTAAGGGTACGTCATAGAAACACACAGAAATGGGGATTAAACCTTTTTGTTTTCTTCAATTCACATTGGAAATGTGCCCCTAGCATGGCGTATCAAAAACTGTCAAATATCAGAAGTTGGTATTAAATGGTTGTTCAGATTCTTGTTTACTTTACTTTACTTTCTTTGATTAGATACTTAAAAACTTTGTGAATTTTGGACTTGTTTAAGTTTTTTTTTCAAAGGCTACTTTAAGCAAGGTTGGCATAGTTTGTTAAAATAGAGTTTCATACAGCAGAACAGCATAAGATGCAGGTCTACTGAACAGATGTTGGGAGCGTATTCATATACAGGTTAATATCTGGATGTCACTGTTACGAGAGCCTGCAGGCTAATTATATACAATTTATTGCTAAACAACAGAATTACACAGAATCTGTTGAATAACAACCAGATAAACGTAACATTTTGAATTTTACCCCCATCTTTTCTTTTTTCTTTCTCCTTTTTATAATCTGTATGAATGATATTTAAACTCAACGCATCCATCGGCAGGCTGAGCCTTTCTTTTGTGAAGTTTGCATGATCTTCCTCTGGATGCTTCAAAGTCTTCCCACCATCCATATCTATGAAGTTTAGCTGGACTAAATGACCCATAGCTGTGAATGTATGCATGTGCTTCTGTATGTCTGTTAACCCTGTGATCTGTCCAAACCGTTCCCTGCCCAGACAAAAACAGGATTAAAAAATGATTGTGGATGGCTATCGTCTATTGTTATCACAGAAAGGGTTCAGGTGTAGGTCCCCACAGACGACTGAGCAGACAGGAGGTTAAGTTGTGACCCAGTTACGAGGCTGGATGAGGACGCAGCCTGCAACGGTGTGTCCTGCAGTAGCCCTGCATGCCAGACTGGACCTGCCCCTCCTCCTCAGACGAGATTGT
Source organism: Anoplopoma fimbria (assembly GCF_027596085.1). Classification (NCBI taxonomy): domain Eukaryota; kingdom Metazoa; phylum Chordata; class Actinopteri; order Perciformes; family Anoplopomatidae; genus Anoplopoma; species Anoplopoma fimbria. The sequence continues at coordinate 7,696,115 of NC_072456.1, forward strand.
CTAGACTAAACAAACCAAAACTAAGAGCATTCTGGTGCTTCATCTAATCCAGGCATTTGCTTCAAACAAGTTGTAAATAGAGACACAGCAAGAGCTTAAGACAGAGCGCAAGTGTGTGAGACAGATCTTGTGGTGTACTGAATTGCATCTCGTTTCATAAAAATACACATTGACCAATGAAACGGGACACCATAACTTCCGTCTGTGTTTACATCTCAGCACTGACTTGATCTCGGAATCAAAATATCATACCGCTGATTTGGAGCATCTGGAAAGAAGCGATCTGAAGGAAACACACAATACACCTACACTATGGATGCGATGACTCATTCCACTGTGGTTTATTTCTGCCTCTGCTGTAAAAGCACTGCAACCTTGACAGAGAGGTAGAAGAAAAGAAAAAACAACTGAGAGAGTGAGATACTAAAAGTTCTAGACAGAGGGATCATTTCACTGAGATATGGATATTCAATAAAAAGTGCTGAAAGGCTATTAAATCCAATTATCTTAACTGAGCAGTCTCGAGAGTGACGCCAGTCCTAACCATTGCTATGTCTGCAATCCTCAGTGAAATTCTGGAACTTTATCCAGGCCAAATATATTTCAACACAGCCCTTTTAAGATATAAATCCACCACACTACCTGTACTTTCAAACATCCTTTCAGAGCACAACACTACTTGAAAAAGATATTGATATGTGATCGGTGCGTGGCCATTGCTTGCATACATCGCTGCTATCGATGGGCAATATGACTTAACATTTATATCACTGTATTTTTGGGGAGTTTTGAGGTGAAGGTTGAATATCACGGCCTCACACAATTAAAAGGGTTTATCCACTCAAAACATGATTCTACGATTGTTCACTCTACTGGCAATGTAAGGGAGCATATGTTAAGAAAAAAAATATTAATAATAATTGTTCATTGGCTCTTAATAAGTACAAAAATGAGGAATAGACCTTCATGTGTTTTGGGAGGTGTAGCCTGCCCCATAATGTAAATGTAATGTGGTTAATACAGAGTTAGTAGCCTAGTAACAGCCATGCTTTTGTTTTGAATTTTGAGTGGACTGTATTGCTGAGCAACCTGGGTCTCAGCAAAGAATATTTGCAAACATATATACTTTTTTTTATTATTTAATTTTTTCTCCTCTTTTCACCACAACCATGATGGGAATATTACACGTAAAATAATTTCCATTTTTGAGGAATCCAACGCTAACATAATCTTTTTAATCTTAACCCACATGAAGAAAGAGTATACACATGTATTATTGTATTATATATAGTATATTTGGCAAACCCCTTTCAGCTTACAGAACTACCAGTACACTCACTGCTGTACCTCATCACCTCTCAGCTGCTACTACTCTGGAAGACAGCTTGGTGAGTTTGATTTTGTTTTTGTAAGTTTAGGTTGAACCGATTGCCAGCATAAATTGCTTTTTGTATTTGAGTTTGAATAAATTGTGGTTACGATGCCTCAAGGCCCATAAGTGTCCAGACAGGGTGATAGCCAATTGTGGGTTGTTTTCATCCAATCACACGATCAGTGGTGGTTGCAGACACATCTGGTGGAGATCTGCTCTCTACTGAGTGCTCAAGTTTATGTTGCAGCTCACTCAATACTTTCTAATGTAATTACCTTTGCGCAAAGTAAGTCCTCAAAAAATCATTCCTAATCTAGTTCATCATTATTTGGGCTTTCCAATCACCCTCAAAGGCAGAAGACTCAACTTGTCAGCTGTGTCCAAGGCTGAACAAGACAAAGCCATTAGCCAACACTGAATGACAGCATATGGCCGGAGAGGGAACACAATTAACACTTGACACAATCACGACCACAACTCTCTCCCAATCTCATCAACCAGCTGCGGACAACAGATGAGTCGTTTTCCATCATAAAAATCAGATGTATAAATAAACAAGGACCAACATCTTTCTTTTTCTCCATTATTTGTTGTTTTTTAATGATTTTAATCATGTGGGTGTTAAGTGCATTTGCATAACGTCGCTTAATGAGAAAAAGGAATTTTATGGCCTATCAGTATAATTCTATAAATAAGAATAACATAATAAAAAAGTGCAGCCCCCAACTGCAAGGTTTCCATTTAGCAGCAGTGATGTGCTGTAGTCCAGTATCGTGTTTAAAAGGCCGTATCTTCATGTGTGTAACTCGTCATGATCGCCATGTGTTACTGCTTCATCGGTGATGATATGTGATAAAGATTGGACAGAGGCTGTAATGATACGAACACATGATACCAGGATTGGTTTCAATAAGCAAAGTACTAGTGAAGACTGCAAATTTTACCTAAGGTTGGAAAAATCTTTTTTAGGATTTATCCTTTGGGGAGCATAATGTACTCAGTAAACTGCAAGGAAATCTGCCCTCTGGATTTTTATATTTCTTGTTCACCAATGGAAACTCTAAACGCTGAAGAAAAGGTTATGGGGTCACTTATATTCTTATGGGGTCCATGATATATAAGAAATCTGTCTAGTGGGTTTCAATATAAACAAAAACTGAAAACAGCTCAAAGACTTTCTACTAAGGAATACTGATATGACCAAAAGTATCAGAACAGCTGCTAAATGGACATTGTGGTGATACGATTTCGTCTACTGTTTTCATGATAGCTTTGCTCCCAATCAAAGTGTTGGAACGGCCGACTTACCAACGTACTGATTATAAAATCAAGATTAATTTGAGAGTTCAGTAATTGCACCAAAGATGGTGGAACTTTTCTAGAAGTTTTCTTCTGTTTATTTTCGCCACTCTAGCAGCTCTGAGAGCCTTTACTGCAGAAACAGTTGCGCTTTTAGCTAAATGCTAGCATGCTGACAAGGGCATTGCTAGCTGATGTTTAACAGGTATAACCCTGATCACCATCTTAGTTTAGCACAGCTGAGGATTATTGGGACGCCATAAGTTTGGCAGACTTTTGGTCATACATCAGCGTATTAGTCACATTAAAATGTTAACCTAATGGTGGCACGAGATTGAAAAGTCACCAAAGTTATCATAATTCATTCTGTGGGCACTATGAACGTCTGTAGCAAACTCCACAGCAATCCATCCAATAGTTGTCGAGAACTTTACTAGAACCACAAATTGTTGATGTCAAACATTTCCATTTTCTCAAACTCTGAACCTTCCCTGACCCTTTGCTCTGATTGTTATTTCTCATCTAAAGCTGCCTCTTCTCATCACACAAAACACACTAGAATACAGTCGGCTGAGAAGGTTATACACAAACGCAATCACACAAAACCAGAAACTGACCTCCCGGTCGAGGCAGCATTCAGTATTCACTCCCTGGTCTGTGCTCAATCACTCCAACTTCAATTCTACATAATAGAGGCCAGGTCATTCATTAGCCTCCTTTAAACTGTCAATAGGAGGTAGAAGGGGGAAGAGTGAGAGGGTATGAGTCAGAATGGGAGAGAGAGACACACAGCCTGTTTCAAAGTTAGAACTGATTGGCCACTAAAGTCTTTTTATGCCACTGTAATCTAGAGCACAGCCATTCTTTCACTTCTGGTAGTTAAGAAGGAAATAAAGTCTGCTTAATCTCCTACTTCATCTTACATTGGCAACCTTACGCGCATAGAAAACCACACACTGCCTTAGATGACGTTTTTATTGCACGTTTGATACGAATATACCCATTTCCTTTTTTTATTATGCCGAGAGTGTTTCATTCTTTTTGTCTTGGCTACGTCTTTCTTCACTTTCTTTGTGGAGTCTTTCTTTATACATTACAGTTCAAAAGTTTGGAATCTCCCGCCATGAAGCTTGATTGGCTAAAGTCAGATGGCTGACCTGAATACTCAGGTTCAAATTGTCTTTAATGCTTTTAGAATGTAGAAAGGCATCTTTTGATAAATACATGTTAATTCATATTAAGGATTTGCAAAAAATGAGTCATATTTTGTACATGCAAAACTGGACTGACAATTGAAGTGAGTTATAATGAGTCACTGGTAAAAGAAACTGGAAGCTTGGCACCCGAAACTGCAGATTCAAACTTAAGTGTCAAGTGCACATACTACCTGTTATAAACTGGAATTAACAGGCATGTTGCTTTAGCAAAGCTCTTCTTCAAAATTCACAATAGAAATTAAAGGTTAGTCTAGGGTTAGCACTACTCAGTATGAATATTGAATATCAGCTGAATGTTCTATGGACTGACAAATCACAGTTTAAACCTCTTAAATCTAACCACTGAGTAGACTGCAGAGGGCCCAAAGAAAAATAGCTTCCCAAAACATCAAGAGCCTAATTGTGGTTCAGTAATGATCGAGGGTCCCTCGAGGGTCCCTTGGCAGGATAGCCATTACTGAAGGTAAAAAGAAACACATGTATTTAGTGCAAGGTGCTCTGCCTGTTTTCTTTCACCAGACATCCACATGTCTTGGTATTCTCAAGCTGGGTTCGACAACATAAACTCTAGATATTTAACAACTATAACAAACCTGTAAATGTAGACAGTAATAAATGAGATGTAACTGTAAAACATGTGTTGTTCTCCATTAAAAAAAATCTTCCCCATAGTCTCTCCTTTCCCTACTATAGTGTGTAAAACATTGCATGCTCACACACACACACACGCACGCACGCACGCACACTGTTCGGAAGACAGAATAAAATGTGACGCATACCAAAATTCTCCAGGGAAACTACAGTATGGCTATGGGGCAATTAAGCTGGAAACCAGTCTGTGTGTGTGTGTGTGTGTGTGTGTGTGTGTGTGTGTTGTGTGTGTGTGTGTGTGTGTGTGTGTGTGTGTGTGTGTGTGTGTGTACATCTATCTTTGTCAGAACCAATTTGAGTTATAGACCTCAAGAGTGAGGACATTTTTGCAAATTGAGAACATTTGGGACAGTCATCCCCTTCGGACAAAGGCCGGTTTGAAGGTTCAGACTTGGTTTTAAGGTCCAGTTTAGAAATAGATATGTGTTATGGTAAAAGTTAGGTTTAGGCTTGTGCATTTAGGTATAGTGTTAAAGGTAAGGGTAAGGGGCTTGGTGATGCATTATGTCAACGAGTGTCCTCACAAGCATAGAAGTACAGGGTTGTTTGTGTGTATGTGTGTGTGTCTGTGTGTTCTCAATGAAATGTCAATGTCGGCCTGTCTCTATGAGATAATGAGGCAGTGTGTGCTTCACCCAGTAAACCCTTGGACTTAACCATCAAGTCCTATGAATTGGCAGCCACAGGGGTAAACTGGGAATATATTTCTAAAGTAACTTTGTAACATTGCTGGACACTGTTTCTACTTTACGCTGCTCTGCACAAACTTGTCCATCCCAAGTGGGATTCCGATTTGTTGCTCAAACCTCAACAGTGACAAGCCTGTGATGCCAGGAGGAAGTATCGCTGCTCGGCAGCCGTGTGTTTCTTTATTGGAGATTGTCAGGATGTGACTCAGACATGATTAAAGAGAGGAGGAGCCTGTGGAAAAACACTGGAAATGACACACTGAATGTCTGGCTTTTTACCATCTTCCCATTATTGACGGAAAGAGACAAACTTTGATGAGTTGGTTATTACAACTCTTGTGGAAAAAAAAAATTCCTTCACTAATACAATATGACATACATTTTTCTTCTCACGCCTCTAGGTTATCTCAGCCTTTATGCATCACTAATTTTGGCTAATCTAACTTAGTTTACCATTACATACCATAGAAAGCTATAATAATATGTAGTCTGACCTTTGCTATGTCAACAAAGAAATAACAGTGGGATTTACTAATTCAATAACTTTCTCTAAGAAAAGAGCCACATGGAAATCTTCTCCAAGAAAAATGGGCTGTGTCGCCTTTTTCCTAACATTTTCCCTAATATGTTTGTTTTTAATTAAAAAAACTGTTCCCAATTTCTTTTTAGCTTTTAACGAGGATAGAAAGAAAAAGATGATTTCACATATGGGAGCCATCCTGTATATAATCACAAGTCTGATCTGATGGCCACGGAACAGCAGCCTTCAAGCAGGTTGACATTAAATGCCTTGCTCAAGCACTTCTCAATACTCACAGGGTCAGGCAAAATCAGATCTCTAACTTGATAACTCAGGGTCAGCTGTTCAGGTCTCCATTCAGTTTCTGTATTTATGTAACATTTCAGAGACATTTCATGGCCTCAAAGGTGAAGGCTTTGTTCCAGGCCCGCTGTCTTTCTTACCTTCTTCTTGGACTTGAAGACATTGCAGCGGAAGACGTTACTCTGTCCGTCTCTGGCGATGTAGCTGAATATCTTCAGATCCTGCGAGTCATGAGACACATAGAATATCCTGAAAGATAGAATAAAATAGGTCAGAATAAATAAATAAATAAATTAAAAAAAGTTAATATAATGCAAAACAAAATCTGAGCCTTGCAGCGTTTCTAAATGTATCTTAAGACGGCAAACAGGCACTCAGCCCGTTGCTCTGGGGTTTCAATGTGACAAAAATAACTATTTTAAGTTTGTTTTTAATCCGAAGGCATGAGACCAAAAAGGAGGGTAAAGAAAATTGTGATCAGATTACGGGGGAAGTGCTATTTAAATAAAAATTAACTGGCTTCCAGACTTCCTTTATTATTTCTATGGGACTTTGAAGCAGGAAGTTCAGTGACACACATTGAGAGTAACAACAGTGACAACAGTGAGACAGAGGAGGTAACACTATCACAACAAAAAATATCCTGTGTGAAAGCAGAAAACTAAGTTTGAGACCATAATAGAGTTCTCCTGGTGGAGAGAGACTGTGTGCAGCCTCAGCCAAGGGACACACAATATCCTGCAGAGCTGGAATATAGGACAAAATAAGTTTGGGAGCAAAAGGACGAGCAAAAGAGACAAGACACGATAATAATTTATGATGGGAAGAGAACACTTCTGGAGAGATAAAGCACTGCAGATGACAATATGATGACAAGACTGTCACTAAGAAGCTGGAAAATGTTGTGTTCAGTCTGAACGAGACTGATGCTTCAAAAAAGAGAGGGTGGTTTTTGTTTCATTCAGCGAAAAACACATGAATTAATACACAGGAAATAGAATTTAAGATAAGATAAGACAAGTTAATCCTTCATTACTCCCACAGCGGGTACATTTCAGGGTTACAGAGGACAGGGATCTATGTTCTATGAAATCTCAAAGACATTTGTATTTGGTTGGTTGTATTTTTGTCAATATGTTTTGTAATAAACCTCAGTCTTGCCTGGGACATATTGTATGGCAATATTTTGTTCCACAACAGGAGCAGTTGAAATGTTGTTTTCTGAAGCATATTGCTTCCACATCAGACCCCAGGGTTTACGCCCTGTGATCATTCTTTTAATATTGAAACAATCCGTCTCAACAATAAGGGTTGCCTGCGTGCCGTGGCGATTTAAAAATGTTTTCAGGCACTGACGATGGAAGTAGCTAAGCGAGTGAGCTTATGTGTTGTATAAGCTTTTCAGAAGCAACTTTTGTTGTTTTTGAATGCGCTCTATGAATTAACTAAACTTGAGCCATCCTGCTTCCTTCTCATCTCTGTTGAAAGGTGCACGTGTGCAGTACTGATCACGGACTCGCGGGAAAATGGCGTTGGGTAAATACAAACTTTATGAGTTGAAGTGCAGGTGCGCATTTCAATTATCCTAGAAACAGGATTTTGGTTGGGCGATGTTTGGGCGTTGTATGATGGTGGCAATTTTTTTATTTAGTTTGTCGCTGGTTTTAGATCAAGGAGGATAAAACATGACAGTTCACTTTAGTCCTTGTTTTATGTTTTAGAGGTTATCAAATAACAACAATTTGTAAAGTATGGCAAATAATAAATGGCTGGTTGTGCAAATGGGTCAGAAATCTACTTGCCCAAGCGAGCAACTTGTCTCTGTGTGTGTGTGTGTGTGTGTGTGTGTGTGTGTGTGTGTGTGTGTGTGTGTGTGTGTGTGTGTGTGTTTGTGTTTGTCTGGTATGTGGGCTTGGCACCGCTCTAACTTTCCCAGCTCCCTGATTGCTGTTCAGCCTAGCACACCTGCTCCAAGCCGCACACCTGTGATCCATCTGCTCATCTTAGTTAGAGTCTGACTCTGTGTGTGAGTATATCAACCCCGGTTCTTCATTCACTCGTCAACATCGTTGCTTTGACCAAAGTTGATCACTGCCTGCGACCAGATTGGTTGGACTCCCCCCCATCCTCCTTCATCCCCTTGAACCCAGTCGGTAAATCTTTTCTTATCCATTGTATCCTGCATTTAGCTCCCCCCCCCTTTTAATCGTGACACTTCCCAAACCAACAGCTTTGAGTTGCCTCAACATCACCATAAAAACAGAGTGGATATTCAAACATTCTGGACTCTGTTGGCAGTGAACATTTCACAGATGTTGAAAATAAATGTATAATTGTTGAGGAGACAAAATGAAAACAAATAAAAATGATTCTTGGTGTCATTATGTTATTGATGCCAATTAGTTATTATGGTTGTAAACAGGGTTGAATTTCATCTTCGAAAATATAGCAGGATCATTAAAATCTTTAGGGCATCCCTCGCCCTGTAAATGCCCTCATTCTCTTCTGTTCCTTGCTATCATCACATCTACTGACCCCCAGCATCATTCCAAAGAGGTTTCTGGGAGTGTTTCAAAGAAGTGTTTGTACAATTCTAATACATATTTGAAGGGTGCATTGAACTTTTTTACTTATATAATGCTCTGCTTTGCTAATGCACATTTTCCACTCGTCCCACTCCGAGATTTTAACATTCAAGATGAGCTGATGATAACAATACTTGCCCTGTATGATCAAGTTTTATTTATATTTACATCAGACTTTGCAATGAGAGAAAATGACATCTTAATTAATAATAAATTAGGTATACTGAGAGAACAATAGCCTTAATTATCATTGTTTGTTATTGCTCTCCCTGAAAACTTTAATTGGGAGCACAATAAGTTACCTTATCACTATGAATACTGTACCTCCTTATTGCAAATTAATGAGTTGCTGGTGTTGCTTAATACAGTTAAACATGAAATATCAACTAGTTGAAATAAGTACCAGCCACCTCAGGCAGAACAGCTTCCTAATTGGGTAATTAGTGCCACATTAAGGGGCCTGGAGGTATATTTGGGGTAATTTATCACAGTGAGATATTGGACAGCCAAGAGATAGCAAATATAATCTGTCAAAATGTGTCTCTGGATGTGTTTCCGTGCATGTTGGTTTTGTATGAAACAATAAATCAGGTGTCCCATCTGTACACTCAGTAACATTTCTGTAGTATTTGTTTTGGCCTTTTTCTGTGGGAGCCAGACTGGCTAAGGTCTAGATGAAATAGAAATAGGAGTGTCTTTGTCTCCCCTGCTTAGCACACTGTCAAAATACCAGACCGAGCTACCTGCAGTGACTCATACAACCACACACTAACACACACATACACACACTCTGCTGCAAAAAATATATCTGGTTTTATTTCCCAGAGATGCTTAAGTGATTGCATTAGCTGTGGTTTGTCTTATTTACAATCACTTGAAATTTTCATAAAGGTGTCAAATAATGCCAGCTATCACTTTCAGAAAAAACTAGTTATAAATTTGAGATTTCAACAGTGCATTAATGGTTATTAAATACCATTTTCCAAAAGCAAAGAAGTAAAAATGTTATGGTAAATGAACTTGTAGTTGCTGTTAACACTACATGTCATTCACCCCCATTCATACAGGGGCTACCATGCAATGTTCCACCTGCCCAATAGGTATAACTAACATTCATCCCCATTCATACACCGCAGGCACAGCCTATGGAAATGTCTTGCCCAAGGACACATGGACGACCTGCTGTACCACTGTGCCAAAGTCGCCCATAGTTTTCCTTGAAAGGGTATTATAACATTTATTTCATCCATACAATGTTATTAACATTTTGGTCAAGTTAGGAAATGTATTAGTATTTCAATATGTCAAACTTGACAGTAAAGGCAAACCACTGCCCATAGAACTAAATGCTTATGATGAACGATATGTTCATTGTCCATCTTATCCCAGATTGTATAGTTTTTAATGGGCATTTCTTTTCATACGTACATACAGTATTGTGTCGTTATCAATACAAATCCTACTCCACTGTATATGCAATGTAAAGTCATCCAGTCCAGGTATATTAATTTAGGGTGTATTTCTTTGCACTATTTGTATTCTGTACAACTTACAAAACACTTAACATGTAGACGTTTTATTTAGATTTTATTGTCTTATATAACCTAATATAATATGTACCTATTGTTTCACACAATCAAGTATTGTGTCTATTATTTGTCGTTATGTAATTATATTTACATTTCTGTATAAGTAAGAGAAATGCAAAAATAACAAAAACATAAATTCAAATTTGTTGTACGTGCACAGATACATACATGATCAATAAAGAGGATTCTGAGTTCTGAAGAACAACCAGGAGTGAGTTAGCATCAACAGTAGCTTTCCCCATCCCCTTTTGCTAACCACAGCTAATGAGCAGCTCAGAACAGAAGATGATCTGCATCCTGTTGTGGCATCACAGATTACTGAGTACTTTCTGGGAAAATACGGCGAAATAAAGCCACATTATGCAAAAGGGATTACAGAGAGGTGATGTGGCTGGCTGCAGAGTAATTAGAGTGTCAGATTATTTTCTGTCAACAAACACAGAGGGATAAAAGGGTCTTTATTATCAAGCCGTGTCATCTACTGCAAGAAAACTCACTGCTCCCTTCCGGCTCCACTTTGCGGAAACCTTTTAAGTTGTCTCCCCTTTCAACCCCCTCCCCTCAAAACCCCCAGTCACTGTGATAAAAATCAATGTCCCGATAGATTTCTTTATTTTCAAATCTAAAGCAGGGGAAAAGGTCTTATGTTCTGCCAATTGTTGCCTGCAGAGAACTGAATCGTATTCCAAACATGTAGGCAATGATAAAAAGAAACATTACATGCTGCCAGACAAGTAAAGCTCAGCCAAGAGTGAGTGAAAGTGAGCTTAGCGGACTGGCTTAGCTGACAAATCCCCAAGCAGAGCGGAGATGACGGCTCAGATACATCTCTATCAACTGTCTCTGAGGGGGAACAGCTGCCAAACATCCAGGTGAAAAAGCGTCGGATGGATCAGATCTCAGAATTAGAGAGGAGGGCTCGACATGAAAGTCGACAAAGATGGTTAAAGGCCAAATAAATCTGTCTACAAATACTGCCAACGGAAAAACTTCCTATCTTGTGTTTCCGGGGGAGTTGAGTTTCCTGTATAAAAAGGTACAATCCATAACAGTTTGAATTAATTAATGTAACTTTTCTCCTCTCTGTCACTGAGGCAGAAGTTAAGCAGTCAGCAATGACACAGCCGGTAATCTGATCCCAACACAGATTTTGGAGCTACCATGAAAGTAAAGATGGATCATTAATTGCGGAAGAAGTCCAACATTGAGGCATAACTTCTCTGCCCGAAGAAAAATTATCAACACACTTTGGACACCCCGGGGATCAATATTAATCCATTTTTAATTTCAGATTATCTAGATAATCAGAGACCTTCGGAGGACAAATCTAAAAATAAGATAAGAATTAAATTAAAATCCCCACTTCAACTGTGAATGATTTTACATCGGGGCAGAGAAAAAGAGGCATAAACCAGGATGTTCTGTCTGACAGCAGAAAGATGTTTTTAGTTTTGATTATGAATTTTGGAGGTGACTTGTTTTGCTTTGATCATTTATCCAACAAGATTGATTATATGGTCAGGGTCCATCACTTGGCTGTGTTGACCTCCTCCCCGACTCAATTTATTACATTTAACTGTAAGATATGACCACAAGCAAAGTGTAGAAAAGTTCTTTCGTGTTTTTAATTCAAAGATTCTTTTAATCAGATGCCTTAAAGGAAAAAGAAATTTGACTGAAAGCCTTACAAAGAAACCATTCTGAAATACGGGAAAGAGACTGCAGACTTTAGTGCATGAGGTGGTGAGAGAAACCGAAAAAGACTGTGTTTGAAAGCCCAGAGGTGCATGTGAGTGACAGAGAGACGGACACTCAAGGTAAATGAGAGGCAGAATGAGAGTGTTTGAACAATTCGGAGTGAATAATAAGATGGGGAGAGGGAGAGGAAAAAGGATGAGACAACAGCGCAAAGCTTGTGATTCATGACTCATCCGGTGAGTTAAAGTTCAGCGGTGCATGAAGAGTTTAACAAAGACACTGCCGTTCCTCCACATTTAACCTGCTGCAGTCTCTGTCAGAAAAATACAGGCTACATGTGTACAAATAAACGCAGCTATTTGTCCTGGAATTTGTTAACTCTCTGTAGGCCAGACTCTCAGTGACACTCACACACAGCTAAGAAGACCTTGTTAACAGTCTGAGTCTCTCATGCAGGCGGCTGTGATTTGATGTCCCAGTAATGAAGTGGGCTTGTTTAAGAAGGCCCCTGTCATTTTTTCTCTCCCTTTGATCAATTGCTGCCTGTGAAACAGAACTGCTATAAATCAAAGGCTAAGAGGCAATGCACCACACGCAGCATCGACAATCACACACTTACAGGAAATCAATACAAAAACGCACCTGAGTCAGAACAGGCTGTGCTGTATGTGTGTGTGTGCCTTTTTTAGCATCAGCATCATGTTTGGGAATAAAAGCCAATTGCATCTGCATTGTTATTAATATCAATAGAATCTCCAAGCATTTAACATCCTGGTTATTGGATATCTACAAAAGCTCCAGTATCAGCTTCAGTAGCATAAAACATACATGGAATACAAACAGTGTGTCGCCCTGGAAATATTGACCCACGGATCAATATCTTAAATGTCTTAAGGACTCCTGAAACGCACCATAGTCAACCTGTTTCTGCCTATGAGTGAATTTATAATCCATTATATTTATGCAGTGTTAAAGCCTTAATATTCAATTGCACTGACCTAATGCTGCTAATTAGTGCCGTTTGTGAGAATGCCTAGGTTTGAGTGACAGGTTTAGTGGCCATCATCAGCACAGTGTAATAGTTACAGCCTTTAAAATATGCTAATTCCAGCATTCTCTGTCCATTAGGTTTAATTGGTGTAAGTGTCTCGATAAAGAATACAGAGCCAGGATGTGCCCTCTCTGCAAGGTTAGTTTAAGTTCAACTTTTTTTAAGGCAGTGCATAAAGGTAAAACTTTTTATTAGGGGTGCGAAAAAAAAAGTTTCACACGGGGGAGCAAATCCTATGTTAATAACTTTACAACTTAGCTTATCCTCGTTGTCACTGACTGAATGAGCTGGCTTAGTGAATCAACATTGCCACGAGCACTGTATTCGTGTGTGTAAGAAGCTGTTAGAATCTGAAAAATGTTTTATAAAGATGACAGATCGTCTTCTCTGTAAGGTTTGAACGCGTAATCAGGCTTTCCTTTACTTCTTAGTTTCCCTAATTTTCATGTATGGGTTGATCGCTCTCCCATGACCAAGAATGACAAAGCAAGTCTTTATGTTACTATTATTTCTGTGGTGCATTCATCTTCCCATTCACCATCTCAACCACATTGAGCTCCCAATCGTCCCAGATCTTATAGGTTTCTCATACGACAAAAATGAACTCAATCATGGAAAGCCAAATTTGAACCCTTGACCGAAATCCAACACATCTCAGGGATCATTAACGCTAAGTTACTTATTGAATAATGTTATTTTTAGCATCTTAAGGACATTAACCGTCTTTTACACTTTCATTTTGAGGCATAACTCCACAGTCACTCACATCACTGACCCTCGTATCTGACAGTCTATTAGATTCACTTCCTTTTCACAGTTTGAATGCTTTTTACATTTTGACAGCAAGAACCAAGCAGCCTGTCAGTGAGACGTCAACGTCTGCATTGTGATTACTGAGCTTAAAGTTTCGCTTCGCTTTCAACAGTTATGTTAGAAAACATTTCCATTTTCTGTTGCTGCTCAGTTAAATGTGTCTGGGCTCATAACTGCAACGGACTTCAGCTTTAGACTTAAAGTAGAGAACCACTTTAAACAAAAGAACATTTAAAGAGGTTATATAAAGCCTTTTGACCGTGTCACACTGAAACCACTCACCAGCTCTGCAGAAGGAGAACCACTGTTCTGCTTTACAATCACAAGCCCTGTTCCTTTGTCCTGCATATCTTATTTTTATCACACACAGATGAGTTTCTGCAACAACACAGACCTAAAATATTTTCCAGAACAAATTTGGCAACTCCGAGATAAAAACCAGACTCAATAACACAGCATACTGATCAGGCATTATATTGATTAAAAGTGGCCATAAAAGGCAGGGTGAAAAGGTAGAGTTTCATCATCAGAAAAAGCTGTTGTGTCAGCTCAACCTCTGCGTGCCCACATAAAGAAAACCCCTAGAATTATACAGCTCGGCGGCACAAAACAGACTTAATCATCCAGCAGACAAGCAATTTCCTTCTGCTCTTGTTGAAGTCAAGATGAGAAGTTAGAGGCTCAGTCTCATTTCTATTCTTTAATGCATTATTTACTTAAAAAAAAAAGAAAAGGCAAGCGCCCTAGATTGTGCATGTATATGAACATATTTTTGGGTCTTTTATGAGAAGTAAGGACATTAAAACAATATTTTTTGCCCTGCAATAAACAGAGCTCAGCTGAAACGAATAGAATGAAACTTGCGCTCTCCCAAATAAACCCACACCTCAAAATAAATAAAGATAGGTTTAATATTTATGTGGTTTTCTGCCTCGGGGGTGTGGACCCCAGATAATGTCTGTTTTTGGTCATGTGTACACCTTGGTGTGGATATATACAAAATAATCTGGACTTTAAAAGCTGAAACCCCCAAAACTTATCCCTGCCAGATACTTTACAAAGGAATAACAAAATGAATGATTTTAAAAAGTGATGATACATTTCAAACAGGCACCTATGATGCCTTTTGGGGCTTGAAGGCCACTGTGGAGGCCATTGAAGATCTGATTTGCCCTGAATTAAGTATCTCAGGCGAGCTGTGAGATAACTGCGGGTGGTATTCAGCCCAACAGGAACTTTCAGATGTTTTTAGATGTTTGAAATTCACAATAGATTTAGTTCTATATCCAGCATAAGGGACTGACATTCCGCAGCTTCCTCGTTTCAGCTTCAAATTTCTCACTCAACACTCTACTTCTTCAGTTTTATTCCATTTATACTCTCGTCCTCCCTGTAGAGGCCATTTGATGGTCTTGTTGCGCAATAAAACAAACACATGTTCGCTACTATTCAATAGATGAAAAACATCAAGAGAGAACAGCTCCTGAGCTCATACATACTGTATGACTCACTCTAAGCATCAACAGCGTCTTGCAAGGTGACTGAATGGATGGAATGTACGATGGTGTTTTTTTTATCAACACACCAGCGGATGAAGCAGCCTGCTAGTTTCTTTTCTGATTCTCTGGAGAACTACAGAAAGAGGAGACGGATGAGAGGGAGAAAAGAAAAACCAAACTAATAAAACATAATTTGAATTGCCGGGGATGTAAAATGAAAAGAAAAAAGAGCCCAGTGAGAGAAAAGAGATAGGAAGCTCAAGCACAACTCATACATATGAGATGACAGACAGCAGGAGAGATGGAGAAAATGTTCAAATTCTGCCTTTTTTTTCCACCCACAGACAGTTTAAAGGATTACGATCTCATGTGTTCTAATCACAGCAAACAGAACATGGACAGATCTTGGATACAGAGGCATGCAATCCACATTATTATTCATATTTGAATTGTGGATTCATCGTGTCACATCTTTTTAATAATCTGCCAAGACATAAAAGCAACTCTGAGATATGTCATCGTCGTGGTACAATGGCAACTTGGCTCAGCCGAGTCAGTCAAGGATGTGACGGAACAACCAAATGAAAGAGTAGAAGTGACTGGTATTTATACCATAATAAATTCAAAACTCAGACGCATCGAGAGTCAGACAGACTGCTGGAATCTTTTTGGAAAGTCTCTGTCAGCTTTTATTGACACTACAAAGTCAACACATCTGCAAACTCTCCTTTGTAATGAAGTTAACGG
Source organism: Anoplopoma fimbria (assembly GCF_027596085.1). NCBI lineage: Eukaryota > Metazoa > Chordata > Actinopteri > Perciformes > Anoplopomatidae > Anoplopoma > Anoplopoma fimbria. The sequence continues at coordinate 7,712,148 of NC_072456.1, forward strand.
TGACGTTTTCTCATTAACTTTGCCCTCTTATCCTCCCATCTCATCCTCACCTTAGTACCAAACTAGTAACACTCCTCCACATCCTTTAGCTCTTCTATCCAAACTCCCCTCCCTCCTTCTACTCTGTTACTTTCCACTCCTTCTGTCCTCCCACTCTTTTTTAAATCAGTTTTATTCTCGAACATGCGTTGCACATTTGATGCCAGTGGCCACTTTGATGAACTATGAAGCCCTCATCTTTATTCAGATATAATAAAAACTTTGTTGGGTTTTTAAAACGAACATAATAAATAGAGATTTAAAGGAAGATTGTGTGGTACCACCGAGAGCTGCAGAACAGCTACAAATGGACCTTGTCTTGACATTTGTTTTTTCCAACATAGAGGATGAACTTTCAATTTGAACTTTTAAGCCTAAACGCATGAGAGATACGTAAAGGGCTCAGAACAATGGAGATTAAAACAAGTACAATTCCATGACTACTGAGCTAAAGCTATCTGCTGTTGAGGATTGCGTGATTGGATCAGGAGCTCCAGAAGAGATACTAATCAGTTTTGACAAGAACATATTTCAGTGTTGACGCTTTATCATTGGGAGTAGATATAATAAACTTTTACATCTATTCAGTAACAGTTTGGTAGAACTTCTGCCTTCTGATTATGTTCCACACTCTCACCACACTCACCTTCCCTCTGGCACAAAACAACTCAACACTTTCTCTCTGTTTTGTGGATGGTAAGCTAGACTTGTATTTGCCTACGGCCAGTAATGAAGCTGTGGGAATAAATATGAGCAACATTCCCATGTAGACAGATAAAGGTACTATTACTTTCAATACAAGAAAAATACTTTAAGGCACCAGTCAAAATAGAGTTTGGCACGACTGCAATAAATGCTAAATGTTAAGCTAATTATATGCATTGCATCTGCAATCTAATGACACATGCTTGCAGTATCATTACTTGACAACTCCAGGAAAGTGAGAAAGAGTTTGGTTACAACGTAATCATATCCAGCATCTGTTATCGGCCGCTGCGAAAGACAAGCTGGACTCAGTCCGCAAAGCCCTAAAGCCCCGCCCCACTCTGCTGAACAGAACAACAGACTGAGTTTATTGTATGTGCTGCATGTCCAAATTAAGATAAGATAAGATAAGATAAGATAAGATAATCCTTTATTAGTCCCGCAGCGGGAAATTTGCAGGCTTACAGCAGCATAGAGTAAAGTGCACACAAGAGACATAGTAAAGAAAGACAAGATAAAAATAAAATACAATAAAAACAACTATTATAAATAAGCAATAACAAACAGTAGAAAAACAACAATAACTGAAATATTATATTTACAGACAGAAAAACTATTATAACTATTATTGCACGGTGTATTTGTATTGCACAGGTTTTTAGTGTCATGTGTCATGTGGTCTGCTGGGAGCAGAGCTGGTTGTGCAGCCTGACAGCAGCAGGAAGGAAGGACCTGCGGTACCTCTCCTTCACACACCGGGGTGAAGCAGCCGGTGGCTGAAGGAGCTGCACAGAGCTGCCAGGGTGTCCTGCATGGGGTGGGAGGTGTTGTTCATCAGGGATGACAGCTTGGCCATCACCCTCCTGTCTCCCACCACCTCCACCGTATCCAGTGGACACCCCAGCACACTGCTGGCCTTCCTGACAAGCTTGTTCAGTCTCTTCTTGTCAGCTGTCGAGATGCTGCTGCTCCAGCAGACCACTGCATAAAAGATGGCTGATGCCACCACAGAGTTGAAAAAGGTCCTCAGGAGTGCTCCCTGCACTCCAAAGGACCTCAGTCTCCTCAGCAGATAGAGTCTGCTCTGACCCTTTTTGTAAAGTGCATTTGAATGATTAGTCCAGTCCAGTTTATTGTTCAAGTGAACACCCAGGTACTTATAAGATTGCACAATCTCAATGTCCTGTCCCTGGATGTTCACTGGTTCCGGAGGACAGTGTTTACCCCGGCGGAAGTCCACCACCAGCTCTTTGGTTTTACCAGAGTTGATCTGGAGGCGGTTCCGCCGGCACCATCCTATGAAGTCCTGGTTCAGTTCTCTGTATTCCCTCTCATCGCCGGCGGAGATGAGGCCGACGACTGCAGAGTCGTCAGAGAACTTTTGCAGGTGGCAGGTAGCAGAGTTATATTTGAAGTCCGATGTGTATATGGAGAAGAGGAATGGAGCCAGAACGGTTCCTTGCGGGGCCCCCGTGCTGCAGGACACCCGATCTGCACCAACTGTGACAATGCACGTCCTTGGGTCCCTAGCAATACACCCGCCGGTAGTGCCAAGACATAGTGACAGACATAGATTCCCTGATTCATAGTTAGATGATGCTGACTACAGCGCCACCTATAGGCCAAATGGCACCAGATTGGTCATGCTCACTCAGACATAATATCGACACCAGATGTCCAACAAATGTGGTTGCAAAAGCACAAAACCTTAACAGATCAAATTTTGAGGGCCATTTATGGAAAATCTTTAAAGAACACCCAATTCCAAAGTAATATTTTCTGTTATGGTCCAAAGATGTTCTGTACAAAATTTGGTGATCTTCAACACTGTAGGTCGTTGGCTCCCCAGCAATACACCTCCCTTGCTTTATAGTAAGATGAACTTCAGGGAATAGCATGTTAAACGGATCAAGTCAGATCAAGTTAAAAATCTTTCTGTGAATAAACATTAATGAGTGTGTGTCATGACTGTTTATGAAAATGAATCACTCAGCTGAGTGGGAGGGTAACTCCTTTACAACCATAGTCAGGTCTTTAGAAGCTGAGGCAGCACACTCGCCTAATGTAAGCATAAAGTACAGATATATGAAAACGCACATACATCTCTTTAAATGCTACAGTCTATACAGAGTATAGTGTGAAAATGTTTAACTGTCAATATGTTGACGTTCACAGACATTATGTGGGTGTGCAGGGACACAAACTGCTTCATCCAACAGGTCAGAGAAGAGTCACTTTGACACTGTGCCAAAAATACTTGTGTGAAATGAGTGCAGAAAAAAATCGGACAAAATAAATTAGTGATAAAGCAAGAATAAATGATAAACAAATCTTGCAACCGGCGATGTAAGTAACCTTCTGGTGTTTGGGAGCTTCAAAGCTGGGAAAAAAATATGTTCCAACTAACCAACTCCTTCTTAAAGTTCATGGTATTTTGAATTGAAAACAGTGAAGTATGAATTAAACACAGATGTATCTATAAGGAGGAGAATCATTTTGTAAAAATGAGGATGAACAGAAAACACAGCAAGCCCTTACTGCCAAAGACAAATCATCTATTTCTGTTCTGTAGACTAAGTGTGTGTGTGAGTGTGAGACACATATGAATATATCATATGTGTGTGTGTGTACTCATAATGAGTGGGCAGAGGGAAAGTAAACAACAACAGAACAGTCGGTTTATAGCAGCAGCTGCAGCCTTCAAGGGCTGAGCAGAGTGGAAGGAATAAATAAATGCACAAACACAAACTGAAGCACTAACTGTACGTTCTCAGAAAATGCAATCTCTTTTAAGTGTTAGCAACAGCAATAACACAGTGCTATACCCTCCGATTCCTTAATCCTAAGGACTGAGATGATCAATATACTGAATGAGTCAAAACTATACTGGATTGCTTCCTTGAATGAGAAAAGCTTTAAACGAAATACAGTCAAATTAAAATGACTATGAATTGTATTACAAGAGAAAAGGGAGCGGGGAAAATACTTGTGACACCTTTCCAGGTATGTCTGCTTCATTTGGAATCAACAGGATATTAAATCCAATAACTGTGGGAGCTGCACAGGCGTTTTCTCCAGTTTTTGTCGTTTTCTCTGAGCTGCGGAGCCAACAGTTATAGGTCATTTTCAGACACAATTACAGGCCTGTAGAACTAATATTCTGGCATTTTGCTGCCGCTTTCCTCGTCAGACAATTAATTTAATGTCACAGTTCCAAATGGGCGATCCATGTTACTAAACAAGACGTGAACTGACGAGTGGGTGGACTGATTTGTGTCCACGAGTAGTTATTTTCTTACAATTTTGCTGGCAAATATAGACTCAAATGTATCAGTGAACTATTTGTGAAAGTCTGAAGATCCAACTGGCGCTTTACATCTCGTTATTTTCAAGCCATCTGGAGATTTCAGAACTCTGAAACTAAAAAGGGTTTGTAGAGAAAAAGAAAAAAAAAAATGAAACAAAGATGTCAAAACAGCTGTCCCCCCCAAAAAAAGTTTTGTCTTGTAACTTGAATAATAAGGATGAAGAAAACAGAAATCTTTAGAGCTTAATTATCATGGGAATTAAAGGACAAAGGAAATTAACAGGTGTCATTTCAACAGGTGACATCTGTTTCCTCGGGACATAAATTGTAAAAGTTAGTCAGGTGTTTCACTACGTCAGTCAAAGCAGGAGTTGCTGGAATAATACAGGACCCTATCCAGCTGCAGAGGCATAACCCGAATATTTTTTTGGACGGAGCCCAGCACCGTCATAATGCAGAAAACCACGGGGTCCCTCTGATCTGGGTCTGGCATGAGACTTGACTGGCTGTACAAAAACTTTTTCCCGGGACATCATAGTAACTGTAAAGCGCCTGCAACTGGTTGATATGAATCCATTCATGTTATCTTGATTAAAAGTTTCAGTTGGAACAAATTGTCAGATCCAGAGGGAATAAAATACATTTGAAAGGTTGTGTATTTAGCTATTTATATAATAGCTAAATACACAACTTTCATTGGAACTGTGTCAGAAATTGCTCCCTCTTCCACATACAGTGCCATATCTCACAAAACTTTTTTTTCATTTAGGGTCCCTATTGTAGCTAGTAGCTTGAAAAATAGTGATATTAGGCAATGAATTTGGAGTATTTATTTCTTTATTAAACCACAAATGAGACAAGAATTAGCTAGGTGGCGCACCTCACAGTCCCTCCACCTCACTCCCCCACCGCTATGGGTTCGGTAGAGCTCCGAGGACGGACCTTCGGGTGGCGACTGTAGCAACTCAAATTCAGCCAGAGCTAATCCCAGCGCCGCGGGGTCAAACCTGTTAGCAAGAAAAAGTTTGCTAACAGAGTCTAGGAGATCTCGCAAAAAGAAGATGAATTATAAGTGTCTAAAATCTCAATTTACTGCAGCTACTTCTCACATTGTTTTTGAGATAAAGTTGTCTGCGATTCTCCAGCAACTACAATACGAAGCAGATGAATGAAAATGTCTCTGTGGTGTTTAAAGCAGTTTAAAAAAGGCCACCAAGAAACATTCACAAATTTACTTTAAATAATCCTCAGACCTGTAAATGGACTGTACTTGTATAGCGCTCTTCTAGTCATACGACCACTAACACTACATGTCATCATTCACCCATTCACACCCATTCATACACTGACGACAGGGGCTACCATGCAAGGTGCCACCTGCACATCAGGACGCTAACTAACATCAATACAACATTCATACAAGGCACCGCCTTCAGGAGCAACTCGGGGTTAAGTGTCTTGCCCAAGGACACATCGACATTGGACTGCCAGAGCCGGGGATCCAACCACCGATCCTCTAATTGAAGGAAGACCCTGCACTACCACTGAGCCACACTTGCCCCAATCTATAATGACTCTAGATTAGCTAGACTAACCAGGAAATGCTGTTGAGGAAAATTAAAAAATCCTTTACTGATTACTTTGTAGTAGTTCAGGAAGCTTCAGAGGCAGCTATCTCAAAACCTTGGCCCATAAAAACTAAACTGCATGATCTCTTCTGTAACTTTAGTGAAACGACCCTTTAAAAGTATTTTTGGGAGAGTTTCTGTCAGAGGAAAATTTGTGCTTTCCTTTTCCTTTTCCTTCTATGAGTTCTTCCCCTTTGGGGAAGTGAGCACACTATCACATTTGACTGGACAGTCCATTAGCTCGGAGCACAGAGGAATGCTGCTGAGACAGAGATTGTATAGGACTGAATGAGGTTGTGAGAAACTTCATGGGCTTTAATGTGTGCGTTTGCAGTATGTGTGCACAATGAGTGTGAAGTATGTAACCAGCATGGGACGCGCAAACTGAAACATCATAGCAAAATGTGTGTAGGATGTGTGTGTGGTACGCTGGCTTTCCATATCACATGATCAGGGTGTTTCTAGAGCGCACAAACACGAGATTGACTATAATTGGGTGGGTGGGAACTTCTCACTGGAGAGGCTAGAAGTGAGAATGGAGTCAGCAAGGCGGCCTCCTTCTCAGAGGATGGCAGCAATTACCATGGTTGAAGACCAGAGAAGTTATAACCCCAGACAGATACTCGATGGATATACACACAGACGATACACACACGCTCACTACTTTCCAATATCTCTCTGACACACAACCGCATAGGAGAGCAGCAAGACAACTGGAATCTGGAATCATGTGACACTGTTTGGTGCAGTCATGTTTAGTGTTAATAATACACCAATTAACCAGCAACCTGAGTCAGCAATGGAAGATGGGACATTTGAGACACATGCTGTAACAATGTGAATGATACTGGATATTTGATACATAATACCAATATTAATCAAATAAATTAACTTTGCAATACAGGCTCTACAAACTTATCTTTGGCAATTTTCTACTGCAATTTTCTTATCAGCTGTAGGCCTGTCACGATGACAAATTGTGTTGGACGATGTGTGTTACAGAAATAATTACTATAAACAATATTATGGTCATTTTTCATTTAATTAATTTAATGCCACTGCTAGAATAGCATGGTAATGCAAGAACCCCCTTTAAAAGAGCAATTTAATTCTTAAATAAATTGAAACACGGGAATTGGATTATGAAAAAAATATTAAAATATCCTAAATAAATGTATTAGTAGATGAAGCCCTAAAATCAGGTTTGAGAATATCTGTGTAACTCAAATGAAAAACATCCAACAAATCAGACATGTTAGTTTCATCAGTTTCATGTATCAACAAGTGTCAAAGATGATAGTACCAATGTATTTGCAGAAAGTTCGATTATAGATCTCCAACCTTCATCATCTGCCGCTATAATTACCAACATCTTGCATCTGCCATCTGTTTATCTTGGGACTTAGTGAGTTATGAAATACCAAAAGGGGAAGAATTTTCAAAAAGTTTAGCAGATTTACTCAGGTTACAGATTTACCAAAAATATGATGATCCCTTGAAGCGAATTCTAAAAAAAATCAGAATTACTGTCAGTATATACCTACATTAATTTCAGAGGGGGGATTTACTTTTTAGCTTTTCTGGTGAGCCCGCCAACACCGACAGATTATGGAGATACTGAAGATATGTGTCTATAAAAAATAACTTTAGCCCTAACTATTGATAGCTGGCGTGAGATCTTACAATATGTCTGACATTATTGATCAAACTATCCATAACCATTAAGAATAACAATATGCATTCCTTCTATTACCTTCACATTTGGCAGATGTGTGTGGGGATCTGGACTGAGGCACTCTGAAACCTCCTTTTCCAATCTTAAAAACATCTGAACTAAGCAAAATTGCCTTGAACTCTAGCTTTGTTCTGCACTTATTTTTTTTTTGAAAAAAAGATTCAAAGACATATATTACACATTCATAAATTAAACAGCGTGTGAGGTGTATAAAGTAGTATAAAGTTATTTAGTACTCTGGACATGGCTCTGGTATTGTTTCAACCCTTCAAGGTCCTTTCGCTCTCAGCCCTGCAGCTGCAGCTCTGAATTGGCGGGTGGCCTCAAGTCATAATTGTGTGAGTGTGTATGTATGTATGTGCGCTTCAGAGACACAAATACAGAGTTAGTGCGCGCGTGTGTGGATGTTTGTGTTTGCCTAGAACTTTGTGAGCTCGGCTAAAAAAAGGTGTTCAGGCTGCCAGTTTGATGAGCGTGGGGGCGGGTATGTGTTCTTGATCCAGGGTACACTCCTGACTGAGCTGCTCTGCTGCTTTTGCCCCGAGGCTGTGCATGTCTGGCAGGTGGAATGTAAAAGACACACACACACAGACACAAACACCCAGTCTGTGTGTGTTGAGAGACGGAGCAGAAATATCTACACCTGTAAATATTAAGAGAAAACAGCTACAGCAAAGAGGCTAAAAGTCCTCCTCCCTGGCTGAAATGTTCCACCTACCGTCACTGTCCTCTGCTGTTGATGTCATTTTTTATGACCAGTGTTTACAGTAACACCTTTTTGCAGCAGCTAGCATTTTGTAAGCATTCTTTGTCATAGTTTGTTTATGGTAAAGTCCAAGTGAGCGTCGCGTTCACTGGCTTGCATGCAGACACAACAGAAAGCTCATAACTATAGTATTCATTTATTTTAAATTAGAAAATATTTGAATATTCTCAGTTGGGGTGCGTTTATAACTGAACTAACATTACAACACATTTTGTTATTCTGATTTCATAGTGTGATTTCCGTGGTGTATTGACTTCATGGCCATGACATGCCACTTACATAACGATTTCAAAGGTAAAATTGGAGATTCGAAAGGAATGGCCCTATGCAGACGATATGTTTTTACTGGACTGGTGGCATGAATGGCATCCTTGTGTGCATGCAGGAGGAGAATCGTATTAAACAACAGAGGGAGAAAAAAACCCACAGGGACCATTTAAAGAAAGACATAACATTTATCCTTCGGCAAGGACATGAGACATTCTGAGAATGTCACTCACACTGACTCACAGGCCTTCTGAGTAGTTCAGTTTATATCCAAAATGGTGAAACATTTCAACCTTCTGCAAGATCATTTCACCTGACTGCGCAGGAGAATAATTATTGTGCAATACTCATAACGTGTAGGGAAAGAAAAACTAATAGATGTCTAGACTTGATTTAAGAATCCATTTCATATATTTGAGCATCCGATGACTAGTGACCACCCAGTGTTCCTGTGGAATAATAAGAAACAGATGGTACGAGCAGCCAAGGAGACATTTCCTCACATGTATAACTGAAGCTCATCTCTGGTGCAAATAACGGCGACAGGAACTTTCTCGATAGCAGATTTGGTTTTTAAATTGTTAGAGATCATTTTGCTCACTTTAATGGAACTCATGAAAAGAGAACAGTGCATAGGGGTGTGCTTCATCATCCTGGGTAGCACGGCGCTCACCAAGTGAAAGTCACGCTTCAACTCTTTAAAATTCCCATGACAGAAAAAAGTACTATGATTCTTTTGGGGTAGTATAATAAAAAGACTCTTAGAGTTTTAGACATGATGGCCCATTAGGGCGGCCGCAGAATTACAGACTCTATGAACTCTCAGATCTTTAACAGGTTACACTACAATTTCTAACTGCAGCATCCCTAATTTTCTCTTTCTCTGTCTGACTTTTTCATAGGTTATCAAACTTTTTTTCAGCATAAGATGCAAAGAAACATGGATGCATTTGTGAGCTATTACTGCATCATTAGAGACCCGTTGAATGCAATGTGTTTTAAAAATTGTTCTGTACGTGACGGCCAAACACAAAACAATAATAGTGATATTCACAATGACTGTTGTTTCTGAGGACAGCAGTGTTAGATTGAGCAGTAAGCTGTAGCAGATTGCTGTAATTGTGCACCACCATGTCTACTCTCACAGGTTGCATTTGGCTGCAGCATGACCTCATTTACCTGCACACGTTCAAACAAAGCCCTAATCAAAAGGACACCCGATGTTCCAATTCAAAGCAAAGAGCAGCTGGGAGCCGCACCGACGATAACAAGAGTGCCAGAGCTCAAACATGCAGGAGTGTGACATCCTCCTCGTTGTTACAATAAATCTGCTTAGTTACAGACGTGCATCATTCAGGGAGCTCAGATACCAGTTAAAACAGATCCTGTATTGTTCCCCTCTCAATAGTTTCACACACACACTACATCAAAAACTACAGTGGCAAGTTGGAAAAAAAAAAACATAACCCAAGACGGCAGCAACAAAAAGCTGTGCGCTTTAACGAGAGCAGCAGCCGATGTATTTACATTTTAAAAAATGGAGGCTGAGCGGTAATTATCATTTATCTAATTTAGTTTTTTTCCTCATTTAGAGGATTTTTCTTTGCCTTTTCAGTCCTCAAGAACTCTTTCCAATTGCAAACAATCTGAGACGGCAAATTGACTCTTTTGTTGAAATGCTTATATACTCATGTTATCACTACAGCCACAACCTGAGACTTGGGGGTCACAACTACAAACTGCATCATTTTAAAGCATCACAAAGCAAAACGATAAAAAAAAAACACCACCTGATTTAGAGGACTATTTTAATATTGACGTAGCACACAGGCTGAAGCTCAAGTTGAGACCTTGGAGGGGCCAAAAATATTCAGCATCTATTCTGAGACGATCACTTCCCTCCACAGTTATATAACAGGATCCACCCCAACAACACAACAACAGTTCTGCTCTTTCGGGGGGATGAGTGCAATGATTTGATGATGCGGTAGTTTGATGTCACTGACAGCTGGAGGCACCTTGTCTGAGCTGGAGCACAGCGTAGGCACACAGCAGACACTGGGCCAACATAATGACAAAGGCACTCAATCAGACTGCATCCAGTAAACAACAGTGAAGCCTAATCGTGTATAAAAAAAGAGCTTGGTTTTTCTTTTTGGTCTTCATCAGCCCTTCTCTTCTTGGGTGAAGACACTATAATGCAGTGTGACTTTGTGGCCATTTGGTGAACAGCACCATTAGTATCATCTATGAAATGTCTTCTTGTAGTAGTGGTGTTCAGAGCTACAGCAGCCACAGATCTGTTTCTCTGATGGTGTTTTGACATTGTTGGAGTAGGTGGTTGTGACAGTATAATTGTTCTCAGAGCTATAATGCTGTATTATCTATTCATTGCTTATTTATGTCTGCGTGGCTTGTTTTATAAGGCAGTACATAAATCATTCAAGTGTGTGTGAACACTTGTGACAGTGTGAATGAGAATCACAAAGTTGTAGACCCTTCAGAGTGACGATAATAAGCTACATTGAATTTACATCTGAGATCTGGGAACTGAATGAAGCTAGTGGAAGTGTCCTGAGTGATGTCTAAGTGTGTAAATGCGATTTAGTGCCACCCCTGCCTCTGCTGCTGATGCTGCATACGAGGTGGTGGACAGCCTCGGTGGCAGAGAGCCAGCAGCTCCAGCTACAAAGCAGCTGAAGATGAAAAGGGAATGCACAAGAAATGCTAAGCATCTCAGCGAAATCCTCCCAGATGATTTAGACACGAAGCGTCCAGCTGCTGGACGCATTTAAAACATTACATTCACACCATGTTTTCTCATGCAGGGATTTCCAGTGGCCGAGGGAATCCTCTTCTAATTTACACTTTAGCGATTTGAGGCTGACACGCATCATGCTAAATCTTTCCCACATCTACAGGCTAATCTCTCTTCGCCTTTTTTACTAGACAGCACGCTGCATGGGATCACCTCTCCAATAAAATACCGATGCTCAAGCTGAGAGAAATAAACTTCACTCCTTGCATATTGATTACAAATTAACTTCCAGTGTAAGATGACTGTGAAAGAAGCCAAGGACACAGATATCACAGTACTGCCCTCAATTCAATTCAATTCAATTTCAGTTTATTTTGTATAGCCCAGAATCACAAATTACAAATTTGCCTCAGAGGGCTTTACAATCTGTGCACATGCGACATCCTCTGTCCTTCCCTCACATCGGCACAGGAAAAACTCCCCTAAAAAAACCCTTTAACAGGGAGAAAAAAGGAAGAAACCTACGGGAGAGCGACAGAGGAGGGATCCTTCTCCCAGGATGGACAGAATGCAATAGATGTCATGTGTACAGAATGAGCAGCATAACAGAGATACAACACATTGGTTATGAAGTGACCTGTGGGAAGTACACAGCGGAAACGTAACATATATTCATATAAGAACCTGGCTGATTGTTAATTGAATTCAATCAGTCAAGGCAACCAAATGATACACTGACCGATTATCGAACAAGGTCAGGAGACTGACTGCTTCTCTCATGTGGTATGACTCAGGGTTTTTTCACTGCTGTTCACAGCAGAGGTGAGAACTGAAATAACAGCTGCTTCTGTTGACACCAGGCAACAGCCTCTGGTTCTGATGAGTGAAGCCAATATGAAACTGTCCTAAAAAATGTAATTGCATTCCCTATTCTCCAGTAGGGGGCGACTCCTCTGGGTGCAAAAAGAAGTCAGAGTGTAAAGAGGTCTATGAGAAAATGAACCAGCTTCTCACTTGATTCATTACCTCAGTAAACATTGTAAACACAAGTTTATGGGCTAAATTGCTAGTTTTAGGTCTTCTTCAATACAGCAGTCGTTAAGTTTTTAAATTATGGACCCATTTAAAGTGAAATAGACCATAACGCTGGGTATGCTTTAGGGCGGGCTTACTGTGATTGACAGGTTGTTGCAGCTACCAGAGCCATATACACTCTACGTCACCCCTCCGCATTCCAAATATGGTAACTTCCGTTTACTAGTTGCAAAAAGCCAAGATGGCGACGGCCCAATCCCTGAACTCAAAGCTTCAAAACGACAATCCTCAAACCAATGGGTGACGTCCCCATGACTACTTCCACTTCTTATATATAGTCTATGATTGAGACCCTGTTCTGGATTGGAATGGGGCCAGGGCATATCGCTCTGCTGAGGTACCGTCAGTGCCGAATTTGACTTAAATTCAAATCTGAATATTGTATACAAAATACAAGTTAGCCATGAAGCTAACAAGCTATTAACAGGGCATACTAACCTGCAATTTGTTTTCAGCTGCTCAGTGCAAGTCTATCTTCCCTCTGGTTCACAATGCCTGTATATTTGGCAGGCTGGCAAACACGACAGGTTTGTTAATGGAAAGGCAGGTCACAGTCGGGTCAGAGTCAACAATCAACTCTTCTTTATGTTTAAGACTCTACCCTTGGTGCGCTCTGGAAGTAATTGAGTAACTAATTGAAACACTGACATTGCAAAGCAGCAACAAGAATGTATATGTTTTACAAGGAAGAAGTTCAACTTTACAGACTTCATTACAGCTTTAAGCAAAGCAGAAGAGTAAAGTGAGTTTGCTACCGGATATTGATAGATTTTGAGTTTGGTGGGCACTTGGTGGAGTTATGGTAGGGGAATCGCAATTCATTCGAGCCCGTTTCCGATACATAGTGTGACCGAATTTCAGCTTCATCAGGCGTTGTTTGCGGTGCAGTGTAAAGGCAGGAGTAAGGACCATTTGTAGCCCGATCAAGTACTCTAACCAGTTGTAGGATATTCAGAATTTTTAAAGTCCGAAATTTGGCCAAGAAATACAGGTTCCAGGTTGGTCGAGCGGTGGCAGCAGCATATGTGCCTCCCAGGCTTTACATCGCAGACGTTTACTCATGCTGTTTGAGTTGGAATTACAAAAACATTTCTAACATCTTACAGTGTATGCCCAGCTTTATGTGAAATATAAATCTTTGCCCATCAGGTAAAAGGATTAGAGGTTCCATTTCACACAGCGGTGTTCAAATATTTAATGAGTGAGACTGCTGTCTGAACCATCATTTTGTAACTTAGTTGAACAGGAGAGATGAGATGCCATCAGGATCTGTCAACCTCAGCTCAGCAGACGGCAGAGACTGATTGATGGATTTTACCCAGCGACACAGAGCGTCCTCCCTCGCCAGCCTCCTCCTGATGTGGGACTGTAATATTAAAAACTGGGCACAAGGCTCAGATGAGTGGGACAAGCCAGACGACTCCAACCAAACAAAATATTTCAGAATTTCGAAGCTAAAGATGCTTACACAAACCGCCCGGCAAAATCCATCTTACTGACAGAATCATTTCCAAAGCCCGAAGCTACAACTGGGCTCCTGGATGCACTTCTGAGCTGTGCCCGCCTGGGAGTAAGAGCGTGTGTGTGTGTGTGTGTGTGTGTGTGTGTGTGTGTGTGTGTGTGTGTGTGTGTGTGTGTGTGTGTGTGTGTGTGTGTGTGTGTGTGTGTGTGTGAGAAAGAGAAGATAAAGAATGAGTTATTCAATACAGAATATGAACTGCGTGTGTCTGAGGCTTTCTACTCCTCTATAGAACATGATTGATAGTTGATAGTTTAGTCATGAACCCAGCACAGGTCTCCCCAAACGTCTATGTGACTGCATGTGTGTGTGTGTGTGTGTGTGTGTGTGTGTGTGTGTGTGTGTGTGTGTGTGTGTGTGTGTGTGTGTGCGCGCGGCTATAGAGATTAATGGTGCAAACACCTTAAAGTATTCCTCTCATTTCTCAACGGATCTGTCGGAGCCACCACACAAGCTGCCTCTCAGCACTGTGGCACTGTGTGTGCCTGTGTGCGTGTGTGTGTGTGTGTGTGTGTGTGCGTGTGTGTGTGTGTGCGTGTGTGTGTGGGCATGTCTGTACCGAACACAACAGCCTGTGGCAGAAGTTCAAATCAAAGGATTATGCCCCCGCGGCAATTGGACTGAATGAACTGGACCTTATGGTCACAACCCCGTGAGGTGGAAGAGAGGAATGTCACTTCAGATCTCGCTAACATACTCGCCCTCACACACACACACACACACAGAGACACAGACACACACACGCTTGTAATTCTGTCCCCATGAGGTCAAGTCCATTGATGACATTCACTCTGATCTCCATAAATCACTAACTTTGATCTTACATTCAAACCAGAAGGTCTCTGACTTTTGAAGCCTGCTATTCTGTCTGTAGTATTCCACTTTTCAATTTTATATTGCCTTCTTGTTATCCATTATAGCCATCCACAGTTACAATTTGTTTAACAGGTTCACAGGTAGCAATATTGGCTATTGAAAAGTTGAGGTGATAATATTCCCAAATGGTTCGAGGTATTAAAACTGAAAGTTTTGTGTCAATATTGTGATGGCTACAATAACTTTTTCACTTCACACTCGCTTTCAATATCATTGCTTCACTCATTTAGTCCATGGGATATTAAAATGCAATTTCAAAATGGCCTTTATTGCAGCCTCTGCTAAATTGCCTTTTCTCAAAATGCAATATTACAGAAAAATGAATATATTGTTCAGAATAATGAAAAAAACAAACATTTCTGACTCAACCTCAAACCATGTTTATGAATAAACATTTTCCTAATTACTCATCTATTTTTCTGAAATCTCTGTGCTGCCCTGTCCTAGAGTCAGCAAAAGTTATCATCAAACGTCTACAATATCCTTTCTCCAAAATGTCAGCGCTGGCAGTGACAGAGACAAAAGATTCTCATTTCCTGAGTCACCAAAAGTGCATTTAATCAAGTTTGGATTAAAATTGGTTTGGAACAGGCCCAATGAACCACAAGGACTGAAGTCGTTGGAATGAGAATTAAAAACTAAATAAATTAGCATTTCAAGTTAAGCTAGAGAAAAAAATGTTAAGAACAAAATAAACACTTTGGCCGGCTCACCTGTAAATGGGATCCTGCATCACCATCATCTTGCTCTCATCCCACGTCCACTCCTTCTTCTGTGGAAATAAAAACAAAACTATTTACATTTCTCATTTTTTCCTTTTGTTTGAAGCTACCTTCCAGTCTAATGTCACAATCAAAATGTCAAAACATGAGCAGACAGGATTTATTCATATTGATTTCTATCTCCGCAGAGCTTTGTTGACTCAATCAGTCAATCACTCCTCATCTCTCGTCTTTCATTTCCTCCGACGCACTCAGAGACGTACTTAATAGATTGCTGACGGTTGCACTTGACATTTCAGCTTTCCAGCAGGGGACCCAAAGGACAGGATGAACCAGGTGGAGGCAGAACGTCCTCCTATCGACCGTCCTTTCATTTCAGCCGGCCAGTTAATATGACATTGAGCCTTCGATGATGGCGATAATATCAACATCATCAGCCAATACACCACGGAAGGGACGGTCATTCAAATCACTTCCATCACTTCTTCACTCTCTTGGTTTGTTTTCAGATAAGAGTAAAGGTTTGGTTTCAAAATGTTGGACATGATCTGAAATTGACCGGTGGAAAGTCTACCTGGACGGCTTGAGTTCTTCTTCTTTTTTTTTTTTTTTTTTTAAAGAGACTCAGTCTGAAAGAGACCCCAGACCAGTCAGAGCTGATCTTAGCTGAGGGATAGTATAAGGGAAAGGTTTGAGAAAACGCTGATTGCTTAACTTTCCCCACTGTAAATTTCAATTTGAATCTTTGAATGTAGACAGGCCCGATACAAAAACATAAGAAGAATTTAATTACTTTTTCAACACACAGAATGTAGACAGGCCCGATACAAAAACATAAGAAGAATTTATGCGGTCATAGTAATATTCCACATATTGTCCAATTCATACCAGACTGGCCTCGTCCAGCATTCGTAGTAATACCTTCATAAAATAATGTGCCTGAAATTCGTAGCTATCCCACAAAACAGTTTTGTATGATATCCACATCATTTTGAACAACACACATATAAAGAGAGCTAAATCACACACAGGTTGTAGTAGTTTAGTTGCCTAAACCAAACTTCCTGTGAACACGGAAGTTATATTTTAAAAGACTGTATCCATGTTATGGACGTGTTGCAGGCTTTCATAGGAAAACGCACTCATTTTACTCTACGCTGCTGTAAGCCTGCAAATTTCCCCGCTGCGGGACTAATAAAGGATTATCTTATATTATCTTATCTTATCTTAAAAACGAGGACTAACTTCTCATAGGATATCATACGAGCCGTTGAATAAGAATACCTTGCAGAGCCATCCTCGCACATTACCGTCCACACACATTCTTATCTGTGTAATGAATAGGCTGCTCTTTAGAAGGCCATTTAGACAACTCAATTAAGCCTCCTTTTAGTGAAACACTAATGTGTATCTGCGATGTACATCTGCCAGTAATTACACGTCAAAGTCAGTACGTCCGCCTTTGTTACTTACTTATACAATAGAGAAATCATTAATAGCCAAATGTTTCATGACTGATTGGGGGAAATTACACCTTTTCAACAGATGTCCCTCTTCAAGCTGCACCACTAACATTTAAATTGTTTAGACCATGAATACTAATAGATGCCCATTTGTTTAATAAATTCATTTCATTACATTTGACAGTTTTTAGCGGTAACCGGTGGCAACTTTTCTAGCTGATGCAGCAGCTTTGTACTGAATTTAGATTTATTATTATCTCATTTGATATCATCTCAAGCCTACCACCAATGCAAACAAGTACTCGGGCAAAGAAACCAAGTAAATGTGACTTATGACTGGATGTTAAAATGTCAGCTGACCAATTCACAGCCACCGGTTGTCAACAGCCAATCAGATTTCTGATCTCTTCCTACAGTACCAACATGCAGGCTGGTAAATCAATTCAATACATCTCTGGCCCAGCGAATATGATCAGACTGAATAAAATGACAGTTCAAACCCTTAATGTTGATCGATAGTCACTTCTGTTATATTACATGTCAAATACATTTTAGTGGACGCCAGCAGAGCGGCCTGGAACCCGGAGAAAAACACTGAGTAGTTTAGAGTCTGGATTAATGAATTGAGATGAAAAATGGAGATGCGTGCCTGCTGAGGAGAATGGACGCCAATACCAAGTGACTCCTCTTTGTTTCATTCCACCTGTCAGGTTCTCTTTGATTGGTGAAGGTGAAGTCCGCTCAACTCTGTTTCTGAGCATTACAGCTGTCACCATACCTGGAAACACAGACCTCCTTGTCTCCAGTCTCAGCACTCCCACCATCATGTCCTCATGTTTTCTACATCTCACCCCATATTTACAATTCCTCTCAGGCTCTTTGTCCTCCCTCACAGTGTCTCCATTCTCACCTCTGTCTGCCGTCTAGAAGAGGATTGATCACCACCACCAAAAAATAATACATTTTCCCATTTTTGCAATTAAATCCCAACAGTATGATTTAAACAGTGATTCTTAGGTCTACATGTGCAAAGCAGTTGAGTAATAACTGTATAAAGAAGCTACAAGGCTCTCAACCGTATGCATAATTATAAAATGTGGACAGAAGCTTAAGAAAAAGGATGAATGTTCCAGCACACACACAGCAGAAATTTAAAGCCTGCTCACTAATTCATCTTTTCCAGCTGTTGGTGCTTCTTGACATCAGCCTCATATCTGCAGGCAGCTAATGAGCTGCATAGCAGGAGCAAAACAAACAAAGTAGAGTCCATACAATGCTCACAATACCAGAGTCTTTTTCAGTCTTTTGGCCTCTCTTTCTGGATACACAACAATATACCCTGAGTCAGCGAGTCACCTGGAGCCGCGACAGTTCAGTAACCTGTAATAAGTGTTGTTACACTAGACAGCTAATGCAGTTAGCTAGCAAACAAATATTACATCTTCCAATTAACTCGAAGTTTCACCCAGCCAACACAGCTTAATTGCTTTATTTGCTCCAAGACAGAATCACACACAGCAGTGCAGTGCTATCTCCATGTAGAAATATAAAAATTTGAAGTTTGCCACCATAATTAGAGATCTTCTTATTGAGATGCTTTCCTGTTTCTTATTTACTAAATTTTTTGTAATGTTTGCCTTTTATTTCACAGCTTAAGACACCGAGACTGGAAATAGTGGGAGAAAGAGGGGAATGCAACAAAGGTCCCAAGGATGGGAGACTGCAATAATGTAGCATCACTTGTTGGAACCACTTGGCCCAAAGGCATATATCCACTCATATATTTTACCCATGACCGTTAGCGGGTTGATGACGTATATAAGGTGGGACGGGGGAGCGTGTGTTTTGTTGTTGTCAGAGCGAATGCAGAGTGTGAAATAAAGCCGACGTTTATTTACTCCGTCCACAAAAGCCTTTCTCAGCTCATAATTATTAAATAACAACTCATCTTGTTCAAAAAAGAAACCTGTCTCATTATAACAACATATCAGCTTGTTGATTCAATTTCTTTTATGTCGTTACAATAAGAAACTCTCAAACAAAGGAGAGCCAATCAAAACTAGTAAAAAAAATGGATTTTGTAGCCTGTACTGAAATTAACTTTAGCTCCTTGGTTTAACTAAATTCATATGTTTCTTCTTCTTCTTGGCAGCTTACCCTTCTCTGGGCTCAAGATCATCCTGTTTTTGATTTGAAAATGGCTCCATCAAAACAAATACAAATATACCCAAGGCCAAGATCCTTGAATAGAAGAGAGAAAAGAGAGTTGAGATCAAAAAGGTCACTCACTTTTTTCTTTTTCCTCAAGGCCACTCTCACGCCGTCGACAGACACCACGATGTTGACTTTTTTCTTCTTGATGTTTTTCACCTTGAACTCATACTGCAGAGAGAAGACAGAATAGAAATGTTTGAATATTTGGGGGGGGATTAAGGTCAAAAGAGGGGTCGGTCAAAAAAAAACATGAGAGTATTAGAATATGATTAAAGAAAAGTTTATTTATGCATTTGGTTTAAAACACAGTCGGTCAGTCTGGAGGCGGAAAAAACATGATATATAGCCTAAGGACAGTATTAGAATATGATTAAAGAAAAGTTTATTTACGCATTTGCTAACTGTTTAAAACACAGTTCTTTGTGTTGAACAAAGCATTTACATGATTTTTAGTTAAAGAGATGACATTCTCTGTGTTGTAGGGGATTATTACACCAACAGATGACCGGGGACAATGTGATGTTTTCTTTCGGTCCCATCAGAAGGTGAACTGTGACTGAGTCAGCAAAAGATCGAAAACATAAAAACATCAATGAGTTTCACCTGTGGCTACAAAAAAAATAAAAAATTAGAAAAAAGGTTTCCAGTTAAAAAAAATCCGATCTTTCTGCCCATTTCACTGTCATGTAACACCGTCTTGACATTGGGGAAGTTGTGTAATTCTGATGCTTATGTTTGCTGACTTTCAAAATAGGCAATAATGAACTGAATGAATCATATTTCTCCATTATCTTAAATACATAGTACAGGTTTTGCTAGGTTATCAATACATTTTGCTGGTGACATTGTTAAATGTCTCTATTCTGGATCTGGCTCAGATTCACTTACGGGCTCTTATCAGGCCGTGGGCTTCACCGATCATTTACACCGCCCTCAGCGTTTCACGCTATGACCATCAGACGACACATTTTAGACTACTAGACACTTTCTGCACTTCACAATTTTCGACAATCAGTGCTGTTACACAATTTAGCCCTCAATCAAAAAGTACTGAGGTTCAACAGCTTGGGAAGGGCTGAGGAGAGCTCATTTAAAGTTTGCTGGAAAAAAAGTGAATGAATAGAATTCCGTTGAGCAAGGCGCTTAGCTCCAGCTAAGTGTGTGAGTGAAGCTGCTTTTTGGCCAACAACAGATTAAAATCTCAATGCAACACACGGAATAAGTGAGTTGAACGTTTTTCCCACTTTGCCATCTTTAAATCATAATAATACAGCAGGCGTTTCCATCCACCCCGATGCAACGTGTCACACTAATGATGAATAGATAACAGCCCTGCCGAATGAACACAGTGTGGTCGGCAGACACAGTTCATTTACACATCATAGATCAGACTGAGAAGGATACTTTCGTCTCCACTGCCTCTGATGGAGCTGTGAGCACTGTCAAACAACAGCACTGCAGCAGCATGGAAACATAGTGTTTGCATATCACATTAAAAGAATATTTTCTGTTATTCTAGCAATCCTCTGTTCAAACACACCTCCCTCTCCCAGAATCCTCTGCACATTGATGGTATTCTGGATGAGTGGGATGTAATTGAGTTGTATAGAACCACCTGTCACGGTCCTCTGTAGAGACATTAGCTCCGAGTGCCGTCTGCGCGTCTATTTCCGTCTATGAGCGCTCTCACTGAGTCGGCCCGTTGGTGCGTCCTGCTGGGTGATACACTATTGGGCTGCCGAAAGTGGCTGTTCGTTAATGCTTCACTAGTCGCCAATTGTCGGGCGAAAAAGCAACTGTGAAGCCTTCCACCCGGAGACGCTGCAAGATTCACCTCGTTTGCTCAAATTAAATCCTGGTCTGCTTTTGAGGCTCGAGGGAAATCTCCCCTTTGCAACGTTTGTAGTGAGAAATCCAAACTTAAGGCAGTACTGAAGACGGCAACAGCAGTGAAACAGTACTCCGTTTAGACAAGCTGACTCACTCCATTACTCTGGCCAACAGACACACACAAAAAAAAAAATGTACTTGACCAATGCCACCTTCGGTTTTCTGATCATTTAAGTTCTTTAAAATTTCCAAAGTGACCTTGCGCTGTCACTTGGAGCTGCCAGAAATCCAAGGTTCTGGCAGCACTGGTTGTAAAAAATCTGCAATGTCATACACTGCTGCTACAAAGAACAGGTTTAATACATTACATTACATTACAGTCATTTAGCAGACGCTTTTATCCAAAGCGCCTTACAATCAGTAGTATATTACATATCATTCACCCATTCACACACTGATGACAGGCTACCATGCAAGGTGCCACCATCAGACTCTAACTAACATTCATGCAACATCCAGTCCACACCGATGGCAAGCCTTCGGGAGCAACTTGGGGTTAAGTGTCTTGCCCAAGGACACATCGACTGCCGAAGCCGGGTATCGAACCACCGACCCTCTGATTGGAGAACTACCTTGCTCTCCACTACGCCACAGCCGATAATAGTGTGTATCACTTGCTGTGTTAGCACTGAAGAGCCTCTAAATCAAAACTGAATAGAGATGCTTCTTGGAAAGTCATTAGTCATGTTGTGGCACTCGCTTGCTGTCAATCAATCCCTCCTATTGTGTTCCTCATTCACCCTCTCTGTCTGCAGATTGTCCTTTGCTGTGGTCTCTGTGGTCTTATTTAACATTTCCTCTTTTTCCTCTTTTGAGAAAGACTCTAGTTCACATGAAAGAAGCGAAGTAGGTTTATAACGGCATTTAAAAGTGCTGTTCTTTAGTTGCGGAGACTGTGAATAAGTAACAATTAAGATTAAAAGGTTCCCTAAGTGTCCCTTTGTGTGTACAGCAAGCTCCAAGAAGCTAACTTTTCATTCTGTTAATCACTGCTGAGACCTTTAATGAAAACCTAATAAATCTAACTTTCTTTTGTATATCGTATTAAATAAAGCCAGGAAAGTGTAGTGTAGCTCAGGTAAAACTTCAAAAACTAGAAGGTCGTATTATGAAATGACAAAGACCAACACAAAATTATTTTAATTAAGGAGCTGAAAGTCTTTTTATATATGTGTAACGGATGCTTGCTTTAAAAAAATGCCAAAATTGAGAATTTTTTAGCAGTTTCTGATTTAATCAAGTATTCAGTTCAGCTCTAGATAAACAGTACTGACATACTACAGTATGAATATGACATTTTTTCCTGTACCTGACCATGGGCATCTGTGCCTATATTTAAAATGACTTTGTATGAACATTGAGAAGGTCATTCTATCAGCATGTACTCAATATATAACTCACAATAATTCAGATATTCAGCATTCAACATCAACATGTATTGTTGGTTTTGCCCTTCAATCATAGCACGCCGCAGAGGAACATAAAACTAGAATATTTGAAATGTTTCCGTCTGCGTGTTCACAAAGTGATTGTAAGTGTATGGAAAGTCACAGTATGATAGAAGACGACAGAACGCAGAACTCACGGCCACGTCTGCATCACTCTGTGACAAATCATGTGGAGGAGCTGTAACAAAGGCGGGCTATATGAGGGGTTCAGAATTTCCAAGCTCCCGGTCCACCCTGTAAAATTCTGACTAGAAGTACTGAGAATAATAATAATCAGAACTTCCTACAGTAAAATGCACAAGGTCCATTCAAAGGAGGGAATATATTAAAAAGCAACAACAGAAACAAGCCAATGCAGCAAAATTGATAATGATTTATTTTATTTTTTTCTCATAGATTAATTTTTGGATGCAATCATAGTTTGTATACTGATGCGGAGGAGGATGTATTGTTCCCAAGTGGACTGTAATAATAATGATTTACTTTGCACAGCAGTGACCTTAAGTAGCATTACCTCTTCATGAAGTACTACCCTGAGCCTTCCTCGTAGCACTTATTGTATTCGTATTAGTTTGTTGCACTTATTATATTCGTATCAGTTTGTTGCACTTATTGTCTTCGTAGTAATTTGCTTCTGCACTATACTTTTGCTCTGGTTTATGCTTTTAGATGCTTGTTTAAGAAAGGAGATGCACTTATGACTTCTGGTGACTAGTAGTTCTCTTGAATACCTATGTTGAATACACTTCCTGTAAGTCGCTTTGGATAAAAGCGTCTGCCAATTGACTGTAATGTAATGTAATGTAATGTAATGTAACATTATCTTCAGGGAAGAAAGAGTTTGTTATTTTTCTGCTGGAAACAGACAGTATTTTATTTTAGTGTTGAGGAAACGCACATACACACTCAAATCCACAGAATACATTTTCATAAAGTAATAGAAAAAAAAGCTCAAGCAGTTTGTCTATTATTCTCGAGTCTCCAAGCGCTTTAATGTTTACGTGAATGAGATTTATGAGCGGTTTTATGGGGGTGTTGTAATCTGCTGTAATGTTGACTTCGCTGCAACTGCAAGATTTAAACGTTGCTGTGCCTGACGGATTTCATGATTGACCTGTAATTTCACAGATTTCGCGCCGGCTTTGACTGGCTAAGTGTATGCAGCATTATACGACAGAAAGCACTTAACTCTAATAAGACTGTCTATGTGTGTCTGATACGGCCCCCGTCATTGAATCCACATCAACCACCACAGCGGCTCACACACTCCCTACCGCTTTCAGATAAAGCAGCGATATGGGTTATTATATCACCGCTGCATCTATTGGCATAACATGTGGATATGAATCCATGTTATTAAATCACTTGTACAACAGAAACTGCTGCTCGCACAGGCATTCGTTTTACTTAACTGGCAATTTATTCAGTCAGACCTTCACAGCAGACGGCTTGGTGAGGGTGTTTTTAATGAGCACAGATAACGGCTCCCAAGACCAGCTTAGGTCATTATAATAATCCCGAATGTCTCTACTAGTGGAGCCTCCTGAATTTTTGCGCCTATAATGTTATTACATTTTTCCAGTTTGTCAAAATATTAGTCATTTGAGCTGCAGCCTCAAAAATATTTCACACGAGAGGAAGACAACTCCAAAGAGCAGTCTCTTGCACCCAAAAAAAAAAAAAAAAAAAAAAAGCAGAGGTGAACTACGAATGAACTTGCCCAAACAGTTCATGCTTCTCAAACAGGTTAAGACAAAGCTGCACCATGGTAACAGTCCAACCCTGTGTGTGTCTGTCATATACTGAACAGCTGTTGTTCAGGATCACATGGACTGTAATTGACCCTAAGCTAAGTCCCACTGCTTTTATTTAAGAAATACAAATTGCCTCTGTGCTTGGTAGGTTATATGCTGTGCTTTATATCTTAAATTATACAACACATACCACACAATTAACAAGGAATTACAAACAGTTACAAGAATCACAAAAACACTGAGATAATTAGGCTTAGAGATAGCCAGGGGACTCTAGTAGGAAGGAAGTTTACAGTTCATTCCATTTAAAAAGGTGCTCAGTACCCGAGGACAGTTCTGCACACACTGGAGCAACCATAAGGGATATCCAAGGTCCTTGACTGTTAGGAAATTAATCCAGCCATGTAATAAATAGAACAAAGATGAGTCCAACATGTGGCATGTGATAAAGCATAATGCACCAGGATACACAGGGTTTAACAGCTGAAGTGTTGGTGGGGCAGCCTGACAATACAGATTAAAAATGATATTTAAAAAGAGTTATTAGAGAGATCACTCTACAATTATTATTTTTGAACTTTTCACATTTGATGATAGACATTTGCATATGATTTAAAAACACAATAAACCACCTAAATCGTCCCGTAAATATGTCCCGTGTAAAACTGATCTTGTGTGAACAGGTATATATATATTCCTGTGTTTTGCTGCTCTGGGTTACAATAAACAGGATTTGCTTACGTGCAGCAGCTCGGAGACTGACCACTTCAGTATGCCAAACAGTGACAGGATATTAGCGTACATGTACACAAAAGTGAAATAAAAATGAATAGTGAAGTCCAAGAATAGGCTCATCCATCATGCAAATAAGTCAGTCTCACATTTGCAGCCACTATTTCCTGATAAAGGGGTCGTTGTTTCCTAAAGGTCCTTTTCCTCCGGTTTCCAGTACATAATCCATCATTTTGGCAACAAAGACGACAAAGCCACGACACAATAGCCAGCGGTGCTATTTACACTCACGAAATATCAGCCAGAAGCCAGGCGAGCACAATGAAAAGCCTGCATTTCTGTTGATGACCGTTCACTGAGGGAGGCTGAATGTAAAGCGGGTGAAATAAAAGAGTCAAATAATCATGCACACACACACACACACACACACACACACACACACACACACACACACACACACACACAGTACACCGCTGAGGTCGCCTAACGGAAGTCAATGTGAGTGTTCAATGGTCTCAGCAGGGCAGCAGATAGAGTGTTTGGTGAGCTAAATAGGACGCCTGGTCTGCTGTAAGACAGGCTGTTTATTTAGATCATTGGCAAAGACTTTTCTGAGTTGATTGTGGTCTTGTTGTCCAACTTCTGGCCCACCTTTTAAACAGTCAACACACATTCTGAAGGTGTGCTGTCCAGCTCAGCTAAGCCAACCAGGCCTTCTCTCTCTGCGTATATGCACAGACAAAAAAACACTCGGCCAAGAAGATCCACTTTGCCACATGCCAATTGGTCCAAACCAGTGGCTTTTGAGAGGAAAGATTTCTCCCTAGCCAATCATGAGCGCTACGGATGTCAGTTTAAGTTTATTTTGCTTTGGATAGCTCGACACCAGGATTCATTTTTGAGAAAATAAAATACAAAAGGACTTGAAATACAAGAGGGGCTTTACTCATAATCAAGCAATCCATTATCACAATGAGGTTTGACACCAAATTTCTGAAATGGAAATGCTTTGTGTTGTATTGGTCTTGCCTTTTATTGTGTTTATTTTTTTGTTGGCTTTCCTGAAATGCAATGCTCTGCAATAGCTTCATCAGGTCATGATCAAGGGCGCTTCGATCGATTGGCCACCAATTGTTATCAGCTGATATCCGTTCTAAATAGTTTGAGAGTTGGTCTTTACACAGGCCTACCAAGAGAGCCGATCAGATGACACATCGATTGGGAATTGAAAAGTTTTTAATATTAATTTGCCTACTTTCTCCCACACACACACACACACACACACACACACACACACACACACACACACACACACACACACACACACACACACACACACACACACACACACACACACACACACACACACACACACACACACACACACACACACACACACACACACAGAACTATTCTCAGACATTTCTCCTCTAGGGAGGGAAACAAAGAATAAGGAGAGCTGCAAAGAATTAAAGACAAAAAAAAAGGGAAACAGAGTGAGAAAGCAGATTGGGGTGGGAGAAGCAATAATTGAGTGAGAATGTGAAGTTTAATGAACAGCTCAGATCATTAAGCTCATAATTACACAAACTGAAAGTCAAGGTCTCTTAATTGTGCAAACTGTGGTGTTGTCATTAGGTGGCTGATGAACTGAAATGCATGTGGTTTTAACCTTCACAGATCAACTCAAGTTACTGCTCATGCTTACATACAACACCAAGGAATGCTGGAGCTCTATAATGCTTCACCTTTGTGCACCAAGATACAAGAAGATAATAATTGAGGTGTACAAGGACCTGTACGTACAACATTTAAGGAAAAACATAAGGAAAAAGGTCAAACTCAAACTATATCAGATTTTCTTTAGCTATGAAGTTGTTGGATCTGTTCCCATGGTTGCAAAATAAACGTTTACTATTTTCTGAGAAGGCTTTTGTGGGCAGTGGCAAAGGTGGATTCATGTGACAATGTTATACAGATGTAAGAAGTCTGAGGGTGAAGGTCCAGGTCAATATTTGTATTGAAGAAAACACCACGGAGAGAAAAAAAGACTGACTGGAGTCACTCAGCACTTCAACAGGGCACAACAATGACTACCATTTACCAACCAAATACTGGGAAAAAATATGCATGTGGCAAAAAGATATGCATCACTCACCTGCAAAAAAAACTAAACAATGGTTATCTATTGAGTGGCTGGGAAAATCTGAACATAAACTAGCCATTTGGCAGGTGGATAAAAAAAGTAAATTTTGCACTAGAAGGACTAAAATCAAGCTAGTAAGAAGACGAGCCGGGCCTCCACAGCTACATTATAAAAGAGCTTACTCTCTGTTCTTTTCTGCAGGAAAAACAAGAGCACTTCTGTTTTCCTCGAGTCTAATTCTAGTTCAATTTAACCACCCTATTACACAACAAAATCTATACAAGTAATGTAATCTTTGTGTTTCTTGTTTTATTTTGGGTGTCTCTGTGCTGCCGCAGTATATGCAGCAGAAAACGTGACAAGATTGGCATTAGAAATAACAGCACTCATACATATTCCGATATTTAACACATTGTTAAAATGTAGATATGATTGAATTTAGGACATCATAACTGCATGAAAGAAAAGGAGCAAACAGAAATGTTGTACACTTGCAAAGGGCCGTCATTGTTTTAACCCTTAGAAAATTCAAATCTTGAAAGTTTAGAGTGTATAAGGGCTCAGAACATTATGATGGAAGTATATGATGGCCATTCACATGCTCAATTATGTCTCATAAGTTGATGCAGCAGTTTTTGGGTTGATACCATTTGTTATACAGATTTAATGCTAAATTTTAACTATGTTTGACCACTCGAGAACTGATAAATATGATCAACGTCCCTCCAGAATACCAAATCAAGACACAAAGACCTTGATGAACACTATAGAAAAATCCATGCTGTGATTTGGTATTTAAAAACTTTTGACACATGGCATTTCTGCAAGAATTACACTGTTTGGCAATTGGATTTCTTGTGGAAACTGTCAGAAACCCCTTATTGTAAATAGGAAAGCCATACATCCTCTGAATGCCCTAGTTCTCTAGTTGGTGGTTGTGAGGTTTCATGAGGCTGTGGTTATGGTAGAGGTCATCCTGGTCTTACTATGTGAAATGGCTACTATGAGGACTAACATCATTACATATGAATATAGTCACCTCTTTACAGTCATACCTTAATTTATGCAATTCCAAGGCTGTTTAAAGATCGCAGTATGAAGAAACCATTTTTAGAATGAAAATAACACATTTATATTGCAAGCATGGCTTTTGCCCAATACTGCATGGGATTATCATAAAGTGGGCATGTAAATTAAAGGGTAGACTAGAAGGTTCCCCCGAAAATCCATTTTCATTCACATATCTTTCTGTGAGAGGTTGAGGGAAATTGGTACCAATGGGTTCTAGTTTCTTACGGTACCAGTAGCCGGCGTTCCTGAGGGTCTCAGAGGGTTAAATAAAAATCCTACAACTGAAATGCACCAAACACTATATAAACTGCTGCTCTCTACCTACTCTGATCTCACCATCATGTAACTAAATGGAGCAGGTTGTATCTTAAAAAGGGAAAGACAATAAATATCACACAAATATCAAACCAGATAAATCACTGCAGATATACTTTATTTCTAGCATTCAACTGATACATAAAAGTGTGAGCTCTACAAATCAATCATCTTTTTCCATGATTTGAAAATATGCTACCACTTTTCCAACACGCAGATTCTCAAACGTATCACTGCAGATCATGAAACCTAAGAGATATGGGTGAGCTTGTACAATTCCAATTGAAAAAAAACACTTTAATGAAATTACAGTATTTTTCTACTACCAAAGCAACAGCCATTACACAAGTCAGTCCCCAGAGACACAGTCTTTCTCACCTCCTTTCACCACCGCACACTTCTCTCTTACTTGCTAACCACAAAGCTTTCATCACTTTCTCCCTCCTACACACCACCCCCCTTTAATTTTTGTTTTACTTTTAACCATCCGTCTCTCTCTGATTATTTTACTGCTGCTCATTCTAGTGGATCCGTGTATGTTCATTCCCCCTCTCTTACCGCTGTCATTTTTTACTCTCAGTCCCACGGCCATATTGAAAGAGCATCGGGTCGCTTCTGTGCCACTCTCTCTCACTTCATCATATTCTTTCTTCTCTTTTACGCTCACTTGCTCCACACGCCATCTCCCCCTCTCTTACATTTCCTTTCCACATCACCCCCTGCCTCCCCTCTTCTCCACAAACTGGTGGCTGATTCAATCTGGAGCAACGTTGTTTATGAAAAGGCATTTCATTTTCCAAAACCATTTGTGTTCAGGACGCTACAGGGTCCATCATGTATCATCAATCTCAGCGACGCCGCACTGTCTTTGAACCGCAGCCAAAAATTTCCAATTGAATATATGTTAGTACACGCAGCAGCAGCACACACAAACACAAACACTTACTAAAGTAAAAATTGACCCGTACGTTATGAGTCTACCACGCAAAACTAGTCGTCATAAAACTCCTCAGGAAAACCAATTTGAAATCACATTGCAACCTCTTTTGAGCAAGTCCTTCCATACAAGTATGAGTCCAGTTTCTACCAGTCTAACAATCTCATCTCAAGTGGTCCTTGAGATGAGATTGTTTTGCTATCTGCCATTTCCAAGGTAAAGACTGAACTCCAGTAGCAAGTTATGTACATGTTAGAGAAATAGACTCTAATTTAGAAGTGTACATAATCATTGTGACGTCACCCATTGGTTTTGTAGCCTTGAGTTTGGGGTTTTGGCCGTCCCCATCTTGGTTTTTGAACATTGCCATCTTGGCTTATTATCTTTATTTTCTGGCTTTCTTTATCATACTGTCTTGAAGTAGACTTAAAACTAGCGATTGAAACCATAAAACACATGTTAACAATTTTTACTGAAGTAATAAATCAAGTCATAAGTATGGTCATTTTCTAATTTTGCAACCAGAGTAATGCCTGGTGGCTATTAGAAAAAAAATGCTATATAAGGCACTCTTCAGATTCGGAGGTTGCCGCCTTCTTAGAGGTGCTGTTTTTATATCCACAAACATGCCATTAGCTGTTTATGATCAAGTCTTCAAATGTGTTTTGCATACGGGATTAGCCTCAATCACACTTTTAATGTATCAAAATATTGAGTCTGACATCTCATTTTGAGGTATCATAAAATATGTGGACACCTCTTACTGTTAAAACATGACAATACCCCCTTTCACAAAGCCAGGTTTATAAAGAAGTATTTCTCCCAGTTTTGTGTGGAAAAAGTTGGCCTTCATAGGATGTCGAAATAAACCTCATCCCTCAACCTTAAGATAAAACGGTGAGCCAGGGATCATCAGCGGACAAACTCACTAATGCTTTTGTGGCTGAATGGGAGAAAATGTCTTGAGCCAATTTCTGTTTGAAAGCTTCCACCAAAGAGTGGAGGATGTAATACCAGCAAATGAATGCCATCATTTTTCAAATGAAATGTTCTATCCATACACTTTGTTCTATTGTCCATTAACTTTTGGCAACCCAGTGAACATCCACGATACAGTAGCATAGATGGGGGGGAAAAAGAACAATCAAAAGGACAGATGGCATCATTTCATGCCTTGGAGGATGTGAAACGCAAACAGTAGTTTAAACGTGGACAGGGAGCTGTTGCTGTAGGCTCCTCAAAGCCAAGCAACGAGTCTGACAGGGATACTTTATAACAGAGAGTTATCCATTGCTGTATTTTGCATCAACACCTGTTCACAATAATAGATGTGCACATTTTGTCACAACAAAAACATCCCATAAAGACTGGCAGTCAACCATGAACACTTTTCTCTTTGCCAAATAGAGGAACTAGTTTGGGCCCACATGCATACCTATTACATAAAAAGCAACGTTTGGGACTGCATCCGTTTAAGAAGGCATTTCAACATCTGGACCATCTCCAATGTAAAAAAAAAAAAAAAAAAAAAGGGAAAGGAGAGAAAAGATGTTTAGCTTTGACAAATGAGACTTTCCAAGGCTGTTGGCACATCTTCCTGCTGTGTCTTACAGGAAAGAAGGGAAATCTATTTCTTCTGTTGACTGTCACACCGTTAATGCAGAGTTAAAGACCTTCTCCTCTGACACTTTGTCACTGTCTCCCCATCTCACTTCCTAGATTCTGCCTCCCGCCTGACTGATCTATTCTCTTTCTCTCCAACTGCTCCCTCTGAGGTCATGCATCTATACCAATGTTGGATGGATTCGAGATAAGCTTCAAAAGACAACAGATGCTTATCGTAACATCTAAAGAATCAGATCAAGAATTCCCCTCTGTCTCACTTGAGAGTGGGAGAGATTCAGGTCAGCCCGATCAATACCTGTCTGACTTGCTGTCTGGAGTAGCAAAGTCACACGTTAGCTCATATGTCTTTTACCTTTGTTAGAATTGCTCCAGCTCTTTTCAGTTAGTGGAGTTTCTGTGAAATAAATCAATACACTCATGTTTGTGGGAAGTAGAACGGAAGATATAACATCTCCCAGACAATGATGATGATGGATTCCAGAAGACTATCAAGCCGTTAAGGTCATTTAGGTTAATTTCAGCCTTTCCATCAGTCTTTCTCATCAGCTTCTACCTTTTCACCATCAGCTATCCTCCACCTTCAGTCGTAGGAACAGGAGGAGGGAGGAGATGAGTTACGAGGTTTGTCTTTGCTCTTATTGAACCATGTCAGAGGAGAAATCCCCACTTTTCCCCAAAAGGATACAGAGAAAAAACTCGATTCAGAGGCAGTTGGTGTATCGACAGTTCCAGCACGCTTTCATTTCCAGGGTCCCAGCTGTATAAAACCTGAAGCGGCTAATGGCCCTCATTGGTTAGAGAGATTACAGCTTTCTTTCGCTCAGAATGGATTTTATTTGATGATATACACGTCGAATGAAAGTGGAATCACAGATTACGTTGAAACGAGACCATAATTTTTTATTGTGCGTATAATGTCTGTTTGATGGGGGCACAGCAAGCTGGGAAAGATATATTTGTTTCATAGGAAATTATTACTAGAACTGAGCTTATTCGTAACTACAATCACAGCCAATTGAAGCCCCAACCCCTGTCGATACTGTTACTTTTGAAACAATGAGTCTTTGATATTAGACAGTGGCAGACAAAAATGTCATCAACATATAAGTTCTTGAAAACTGTGTCTCTCTACCAATGACCCCTTTTTAAGTGTTAACCCTGTAAAAGGGTCTGAAATATGCAGTGCAAATTATATCACTAAAAGGCTGAGGTTAAAGCTATATGACAAATGGAAGAAGTCAGCATCCTGACCAGTTTATCATCCATGAGAGGAAAAGGAGATGTATCGGCAATTGTCGGTGGTTGGGCTGACTGTGGCCTGTTGGAAACATATTGCCAAACCTTAAGTCCCATGCACACTTCATCGGCTCGTTAAACCTGAAAGAACCTGGAACAGTGGTGGCCTTAGATTTTCTGACCCTGACAAAATATTCCATATTATATATCAATAAAACATTGGAAATGGAACGGTTTGCCCATTTCTCTTCACAAAGTAAAGCGCAAAGTCAAATTTCCGCCAAATTACATCAGAGACAACTGTCAACGGGAAAAGTGGAAGCCAAAGTTGCATTGCAACAAAAAACTAAGTAAAAACAAACTTTGTTATGTGCCAAACATCATTTTTGCATCAATACCATAGAGATTCAAATTGGAGAATGAGTTGACACTTGATTACCCACATCAGTATCAACGCGATCCGCTGAATGAGCACAGCAGGATGAAAAGCCTGAAGGGCCAGAAAATAGGTTATGGAAACCTTTTTCCTCCACTCATTTGCCTCAAACACAGCATGATATCAAGAGGAATAGAAAAATAGATTCTGTCTGCATTTAATTTATTGCCTGTGCTATTTCTGTCTGTAAATATGTCAAATCTGCAATCAACATCTTTCTTTATCTCTTTGTACTTTTCCAAAGGACTATTCCCAACAAAAAAATGGCTTTGACAGCAAATGTTTTGTGGCTGTCTACAGTCTGTGGGGATCAGAGATAACACTAAACTAAGGTATACATTTCTAAAAGTTCTGAAAAGTTATAGGAGAAAGAAAAGAAAACTGCTTACGGTTCATTACCTTTACTGTTGCTGAAGAGGCAGCCTGTAATTTCAAACACCAATCTATGTAAACCAGACAGCACTGAGCCAAATGTGAAAGAATAACCGCTGCAATTAGGTCCCACAGTCATGATTTAAACTGTACCTTCAGCTTAACTAACCTTTTATATAAAGATTCCCTGTCAGTGAACGTCTGGTCCGATGAGAGACACTCGCATTACCATGCCAAAGGCTGCCAGTCAGTTGAAATCGCTGAATGACACATGCCAAATAACTGTGTGTGTGTGTGTGTGTGTGTGTGTGTGTGTGTGTGTGTGTGTGTGTGTGTGTGTGTGTGTGTGTGTGTGTGTGTGTGTGTGTGTGTTCACAGGTGGCTGTAGCTATAATGTGGGATGGCTGCTGATCTCCGTACACATTCAGTGATATTTTTATTCATCTCTGCAGTATGGAAAGGAGGTCTGATTCTTTCACAATGCAGCTCATACAGGCCTTTTACTCCAGAACCATTTGTTACTGAAAACACTGATGGACTTAGGGCCACCGTCTGCGATCTGAATATGCCAGAAAGGCAGACAAAGCAACAACAACAAAAAAAATGAATAAATGAAAAAATTGGTTGGGAAGCACAAAGAGAGCAACAGGAAATAGCAAATACACAAAAGGATGCGGACTGAAACGGGTCTAAAAATACTTCTAAACTGTATTTCATCATTTGTTGCATTTCTGCCAGAAGGTTTTACATGTAAATATTATATTGTGTATATGCAGGGGGGAAGAGGCTGTTTATCTCAACTCCAGGGATCAGAACTGGACTGTAAGCTGAAACAAATGCCTTTCCACAGCCATTATAAGGTGTATTGTGTTTTTATTTTTTTTTTTTTATTAAATATATATACATTTAAAAAAAGATATATTAAAAAAGATATTTGTAAAAAAATAGTTTAAGGGGTTTTGTGCATATCCATTTACCAAAAGGGTTATTAAAAAACTGTATTTAAAAGTTATATGTGGATTCAATTCTATAGCAAAGAAGAGGCATTGAAGAAACCACCTAAAGAACAATTTCCTAGTTAGCACCTTCATCTTGCCGTTTGGACTTTTAGGTTAAGTTTAAGGAAAGTGGTCATGAATAGAAGAAACCAGGAAGTAACCAGCCGTCACTGGCCACAAGAGGATGCTTGTCAGGAAAATAAAAACAAAGCAATTTCTAGGTCATGTTTGAGCAAATGGCCAGTGTTGTTGTGTTTCTGGTGAGGACAATCTCCAGGAAAAACAATGATTCAGAAGCTGGCAGAGTCCGTCTGGACTTGGGTATGTTGGTTCAGAGACTCATGGCATCCTGTATGTGCTGCACACTGTTGTTGGGCCAAGTAGTCAGGCACCATATCCCCCCCCTGTTGCAAACATTCCTTCATATCGCAGCACTGCACCGCACACTGGAAACCTCAGCAAGAAGGCCAGACAAGAGCTTTCACATCTCCAGAACGCCAGAGAACAAAGCCCAAAGCAAACGCAAAACCAACACTCGCTGAGTCTTTTATTGTTACCGAGGCTCCCACTTCAGCTTTTATCTCCTCACCTCAGGACTTAACACACATGGAGAGGCAAACAATCGCAAACAGGAGGCCCGCCCGCCCCCTCCCCCCAAAAAAAGCACCGCCACCAGACAACCAATTACAGGGAGGATCCTCCGCTGTTGACAAGGTGGTCGTGGCCTGGAATTAAATTACAGCGTGGGCCGAGCAGTTCCTGGCTGTCGTGATAAAGCCCTTCAGAAGACACAGTAAAGGATTATCGGCTCTCACAGCTTTAATTGGCGGTTTAATGAAGAGGCAATAAAGGAGGACGCCCTGTTTGTACACATCAAATACAACTCGGTGTGAAATATTAGTTCAAGAGGAGACTGCGGTGGCTCTCATTAGCAGAGATCACATTTAATAAATCACTCAAAGTGGATCATGTAAAAAGTGTCACGTACCGCCTCGACAATATTATTAACAAATTATTAGATGTGTTTCACAAGGGCAATAAACTTTGGATTAGGGGGAATGTATTCGCTTTTGAGGAAGAGTCCGCTTCCAGTTTTGCTGACATACGCTAAACGTACACGACATCTCAAGTATTACAAGGGAAGTATTAGTTGGGTATTATAAACAGTGGCCCCGGCCAACAAGGGAGTTCTGAAGAGTACCCAGAGGCAGATTCATTGCAGCTTAATGAGAAGATTATACCGTACAATAGTCTACCAGGCCTTAGGCAAATAAAGCTTTCAAACCTGTAAGGGGATTTCCACACATGACTATATAATCACATGTCGTTTTAAAAGATGCATTTCCTTGAGTTGGTAGAGCACCTTTTCTACATTGTGTGGAGCAGCAGCCTGGATAATATTTTATTTTTCCTTATTACTGAAAGTGAGGACTAAGTACACAATCTCCTGAGTCATTATATCCAGGTCGGGTATGTTTACGGCTTCCAGCTCTGGTGTGGATGTGTCTGGATTAGCTTGGCACATTTGGATTTAGGGATTTTCACACATTCCCCCCTTGCGGAGTTGCTCAAGCGGCGAGCGTCTGTGCGCTGATATCTTCAAGTCATTACACGGATATTCAGAGGGATTGAAGTTACTCGCACACCTATAGATTCTTGGTGGTCCCTCCGGTGTTGATGTATGGTTATGGGTCATCATTATCCTGTTGGGACCGACTAAATAATTCTACTATGACATTGAACATGCTTTTAGTTATTAGTTTGAAAGGGACACACTCCAACTTTGGATGCTATGTAGCTCTTGCTCTTACGTGGTGTGAGAGCACTTATTGAAAGCCGCTTTGGAAGACAGCGTCTGCCAAAATATATCTAATGTAATTTAGCGTAAAAGTTAATTAGCAAAATGAAGTAGGTCTCCTGCTGCTGTATCCTCAGAAGTCACTGCTGCTGAAAGGAATGGACAGATAATGCTGCGTCGATCACTAGGGTTAGCACTCAGACATTGAGTCCCATTCGAAAAAATGAGCTTTACATTGCAAAGCTTTGCATCAAGGCTGACACTTACTTGCATTGTTGCTGGCACCTTAAAAAAAACAATGGATCCGATATGTTTCCTATGTTGTGGCATTGGAGAATACAACCAGCCAATCCTGGCCCATACAGAAACAATTTGACCTATTGTTTTCGAAGCGGATGTACTTCTGTGTCGCAAAAAGATGTATTCGGATTTACCATAGATGTAAAAAGAGAACTTGAAACAGCTTTGGAGGAGGCGCCCCATTGATATGAAAATTTCCCTGGCTATTCCGATGATCTTCCGCATCCATGGGCCCGTAGAGCCGAAGTGCAATAGCGTTTCCTTTAACCATGCCTCCCAGCCCAGAAAACGCTGGATTTAGCTATAAGTGCATTTTACAACTTTTAGGACATCATTGTTTAAATAAGGGAGATTCAAGTGTTTGTAATGGGAAGTTTGTGTAACTCAAAAAAAGATTATCCACGGAATTACAGATGTCTCTTTCCCAATCTAAATTATTAGAAAAAAGTATGTTTGGCCCCTGTGGCATCACGCAACAGACCTGGAAGTTTTTATTCTATGCCATTATATAAAACGTTTTTAAAAGCCCTGCAATCTACCTGGGGGCTTGAGCTCAACACAAATACATTTTGGGATTGGAACAACTTTAAGCTCTGAGTGAAATAAGAACGTGTAATCATTAATTTATTGCTTTGTTTGCTTCTTGCTCATCTTGCTCAACCGAAGATGTATAGCTTAGACCTAACCCAGAATGGGACAGAATCATTTGGTTATGGATGAAAACATGCATTGCAATTGTGCCACTGCTACAGGCAACTAATCAGAATATAATAAGGGTAACGGATCCCAACAATCTCTAGGATATTCAGCCAAATAACGTGTACACTTCTTCCTCCAGATACATTGTGCAAAAAAGGGGGTTGTATTTGTATCGCCCTTCCCTTGCTAGGCGGTGCTTGCTGAGGAGACGAGGCAGGAAGGGAAAATTGAAGCATCTATTGTTTGTCCTGGCAAACACCATTTTCTCATTATGGGCCGTTGGGGTTGTTTGGATGTCACACTGGCTATTATTCCGCTCCAGACCTGATAGTCTGAAAATGCGTAAAGGCCTGTTATGTAACACATTCCTCACCACTAGTGTCTTTTAGCTTTGCGGTATCATCTGCTGTAATTCACCAGCAGTGTTGTAGATTACTGGGTAGAGCCAGGCGTTTTTAGGGTTTAGAGTTTTCCCACCACTGGGGCCCATTTTCACTAGAACTGTTATTCAATCAGGTCAATGTAAGGCCCTTTGGATGAGAGCCTTCACCAAATGGTTATACATCCAGAATTACAAACCAAAGCAAGAACACCCCTCTACTTCCAGACTCTTTTCAAAATGTCTCTCTTTACACACCCTTTTTTCTTGCAGGGAAAAAGCTCTTTTCTTTCTTCCCCATCATCCAAAGCTAACAAAGGCGGCGGTAGCTGGCCGACCGCGCTAGTATTACTACTCCGTCCATAAAGGCGATACATGTATTGTGGGCATCAGACTGATGACCGCAGCATTCCTGTACCCTGCAGAGTCAAGGAAATGGTCTTTTTTATTGTCTTGGACTGCAACTGCTGCCGTAAGCTCACTTATCAGACAAAAAAACATACACCCCTGCAGAAAAATACAAAACTCTGGGACATATACACACAATCATCGGGGGAAAAAAACAATTGCGTACTCATATGCACTACTTGCAAGAACAAGGGTTTTTTCATCGACAAATGTCCCAGCTCACAGAAAAAAAAAAGAAATAACAGCCACATATATAAAAAGAGGGGAGGGGGGTGCTACAGGATACACTTTTCCCAGCAGGTGAGATTATTCCACCCAAAAGCAAAAACAAAGCCCCAAACAACATGACAAGGGAGGAACCTTACAGAGAGGGGACTGTGGTATCTGGTACTGTACCGGCTGTTTCCTCTGCACAGTTACAGACATTTGCTTGACACTAAAGGCAGAAGACTTCCTCTGTTCTGTTCTGCTATCTTATCTCCTGGTATTGCTGTTCTAAGGAGCACCGACGGCCCCGTACTTGGCTTCATCTACAAAGCGAGTAAGGGAGGACCAGTGCGATAACCGGGGTTGTGGTGAGCCCTGGCCAGAGGCTCCATGTTGGAACATCTTATCAGCTGTACCTCGGATTTCCCAGCAGGGAGACGAGTGGAAAGGAAAGCTCCGGGGCAGAGGGAAAAAACATTCTTAGGTTCTGTCATCATCAAATACGTGAAAAAAAAGAAAAAAAAAATCTGAATTAGGACGGATGCCCACGATTATTTTCACGAGCGATTCATCTGTTGATTGTTTTTCATAATTTCTCAGACTCCTGACACATTCTAAGTGCTTGTTCT
Source organism: Anoplopoma fimbria (assembly GCF_027596085.1). Classification (NCBI taxonomy): domain Eukaryota; kingdom Metazoa; phylum Chordata; class Actinopteri; order Perciformes; family Anoplopomatidae; genus Anoplopoma; species Anoplopoma fimbria. The sequence goes on from NC_072456.1 coordinate 7,750,623, forward strand.
GTCTGACTAGTCTGCAAGTGAATATATTCAATTCAAATTAGAACCCAGCAAGTGTTTAGCATTTTGGCTTGACAATAGACTTGATTTCATTTTCGGTCCATCAACCACTCAAGTAAACGAGCAATTGTTTCATCAATGGGTATTTTTTTGTAGATATTAATTTACATAAAAAAAAGCTAAACCAACAGCTATTATCAATTTAACGATGGGGCGAATGTAAAGGTGGCTCACTTATCCGTCGCCTCCTCTCAGCTCTACAGAGTTTTGCCGTCTTTCAGGTTATTGATTTGGTTATAACGCAACTTCAACATTCGGATTTAGTCCCAGTACTCTTAACAACCTTTCAAGCTGCAGCATGCAGCTGAGTTAAAGCCTTAATAAGAGCACCGAACGGCAGACAGACAAGTGAGCAAGGAGCTTGAAAACGTAGTGTTGTGACATTTCCTGCTTGTAGGTAAATCATTCTCCTTGTATGTGTTGTTAAAATAGCACGCCCAGCAACGCAGTTCTTCCTCTGTCTCTTCAAAACCAACTGTAAACACAAAGCTTCCTGTGTCAGACGATTGTCCCCTAAACTGTCTTGTACTCGATCTTTTCCCCAATGATGTTAGCTTTGGTCTGACTACCACTGCTTCCCAAACGTGCAACATATTTGTGGAGCCAATACAAACATAGTTTTTTCCCCACCCAAGGATTTTGTAAAAATGCAGCTTGAACGGCAGGGTAAAAGATCTTGAGTGGGCAATCAGTTAGCTTGTGAATGGAATGCAGCCACACCCCTCTTAATGCGGTCTACTGAAAGGCGAACCCATGTGAACAGTGTGACGGATAAGCCGCACTATCTTCATCACAGACCCCACTGATAACTGGAATGCCGCTGACCTATGTCTAAAATGAGTATTTCTACTTCCAGAGCAGATTATGGTGAACCAATTTCTACACATTCTAATATGAGCGACCCATTTGACCGTGGCCACTTAAATATGCTGCTATTTTCTTTTCTTACTCCCTCCAATGTATAGCCAGCAATTCAGAGGAGTGGAACATTTCTGCTCTCAAAATGCTTTCAAAAGCTGACCTTATGTCCTACTCCAATTCACTTCCAAGCCCAAATCTTTCTGGGAAGCAGCTTTAACTTTACTGAAAGCTTTATAAAAAAAATAAAAATAAAAAAAAAAAAAAGGTCTGTAAAAATAACGAGAACCTTTTCACCTGTGTAATATCAAGCTCATAATTTGTCATTTTGTTTATTGGTTTATTTAGCCAACTTCTCTTTTCAGACCAGTTTTTACGTGCACCTCATTTACATTTCACCGCGGCACATATTCAATATCCAGATCAGCTAAGCAATCAGGGGAGTTCTGGGTATCATCTCCCACACACACACACGTTTCCCCTCTTTCTCCTTCCACTGGTGGTCAAAATTGGATTTCCCCTTACAGCACTTGAATTCAAATGGATTTGGATGAGGGGGGTTGGAGGGAGACTACTACAAAGAGTGTAGTAGCTCAAAGAGTGAGCGTGAATGGAAAGTCCAACACTCAGCAGTGCGGTTTCCTAAAAAGTTTGGAGTTGTGATGCTGATAGGAAAGTTGGGCGAAGTTCTGCTGCCTCAGTCAGATGATGTTGGGTGGCTAATTGGCAGAAAAAGAAATTGTGAAACCTGTCTGTCTTCTTGTCAACCTTACCTCTTCTCCACAAACAGGTTGTATTGGATACGGAATATAAATGATTGCATTAGCGATAGTGGTCCTCAGTGATCCCTTCCATTAGAGCACTAGCCGGCTCTAGATAAGGCTTTCTCAACAGGGTGCATACACAAAGCAGAGAAGATGCTCCAGATTCTGGTTTAATTCAGGCCTGCTTTCTTCAGAATATTCCCCCAGTAACGCTGATTATCATTTTCATCACAAGCCAACATAAAACATTTAATAGAGGCTTTTTCCATTAGCAAAGGGCATCATAAATTTCCCCCATCGAAGGCCATGATAAAGGGAGTTATTTCAAAGCGCCTCTGTGCAGATTAAAAATTCCTTCAATGCTGCAATATTATGATTATCAAATTGCTCCACAGAGAGTGGAGTAATCTAATTTCCACTTGTTCAACAGGGTTTCACTTATTGATGTGGTTAGATATGGGGAGTTAAGTCAGGCCGTGGTGGTGCAGTTGGCTAATGAGCATGTTTGCAGGTTGGAATTCAGCAATCTGGTTCGTCCGATCAAATGGTTGATTGCCCTGCAAACAACACCTTTATTTGCATGAAAATAAATAAATGTTTGTACCGCCCCCTTTTATCTGCACCACAAGCTTAGTTTTCATTGTGATGTATCAGGTTACCGTTTGTGCAATAGTATCAGATGAAAAGTGAGTAAAGGAAAAAAAAAGCTTTAAAAATAAAAATGGCACAATAGGGCGGAGAGGTTCTTATGCACATGCCCCGGGAGGACCTTTCAAAAGATAAATGTTGAAGATCAAATTTTTTTTAAAAAGGGCACCTCCATTCCAGTGTTCTGTCCCTGTAGACTCTGACCAATCACAAATGGTGCCACGGTCTTACAATGGCTGTTGTGGACGCTTTGATGTGGGGGGCCCACCCGGACCCTTGCATGCTCAGCAGACCGCAGAAAAAGCAGCAGAGGGAAGCTGAGGCCGAGGCTGACTGGCAGCTTGCTTTGCTCCCGATATTTGTTTCAACTCCAGCGAGTAAAAGCTAGGGGGTGAAAAGAAAAGACTTTGGGGCGTCTCAGCAAAAAAAAGAGATGGAGAAAACTACAAGCGAGGAAGTTTGAACGCTGCGCCCAGGAAAGGCTCAATGCAACATCACGCGACTTTAATGATGCTGCAGCCGATGCACGTCCAGTTGTGTCAATAATCAGACATTGTCTTTAGAGTATCATAGAGCCACCAATTGTTCATTTTAAAAAGGTAAGTGACAACCCACACAGAGCACAGTGGGCCTTGAATTCATGTTGGTTTCACTGGACTGAAAAATGATCCAAGCTGCATAATCCTCTCCTTCACTGTCATATCTCAGAGTATTCAAATGACTTCTTTTTGCCAAAAATATGACAAAATACAAAGCTTTTATCTCAGTCCTCGTATGCCAACCTGCAGCTCGTAAAGAATGAAGACACTTACAGCTGCGACTATGACAAACGCCCACTACATATTTCGAGACCAGAAGTGTCTTCCCACTGCTTATTTTATCCTTACAGTTACAAAACCATCACCGTCATCATCGTGCAGAGACACTAAATTAAGAAAATCTGCTTTACGCGAGTAGCTGAATCCTACCTAACATACCTAACAGTATGCATGTTGCACAATAAAGAAAAAGAAGAATGTCAGTCTAAATATTGTATCTTGTTTGTTTTATGCAAATAACCACTATAGAGGTTAACACTGTCTTTGGGACGTTTGAAATAATTTTCCAGGACGATGGTGTTGATAAAAAAAGTTAGCTAGTCTTGAGCCTTTTCTGTATGAACTCACAGAACAATTCATCAGGAATCATTAAGGGAATTACTAAAGACTTGGATGGATAATAGAATCAGTCTCAATAGAAATGTGATAAATTCCCATCCCTCTCTACATCTTTGACGGTTTGTGTCCTGTCCTCTTTTAAACCTTGCCGCCTCCCCCAAATCTCCCATCCAAAAATGTCTGCGTGCTGATATGAGTGGGCAGCTATGAGTCACACACCCCCCTGCAGCACTCCCTCTCTGTCAGAAAACAGCAAAAGTTAGACCGGGCCTCGCTCGCACTCTTGACACACACGTTTTCATTCAAGCATGCACTCATTCTAAAGTAGGACCGCACTCAGACAGAGCTCCCAAACTTCTACGGGGCAGAAAACAAGGCCGGCTGGCAGGCTCACGCAGCGATGCATCCTTTGCTTTGCCATGCGAAGTTACTGTAATTGGAGTGCCCTCCAAAGTCTCAGCCTCTCCTGGAAGAATTGGTATCAAAGCTGACAGCATTTGCTGGATTTTCTCTTTTCAGAGCTCACAGGCCGATGTTCCGCTCTCAGCTACGCCACTACAGACTCTGCTTCAGAGCTGCGCCGAACGCTGAATTTTTCCTTTAAGAAAACTGACACTAAAAAGCTAAAACAGCTGAAATAACCCGGTGGAACAGGCGGATGCATTTCATATATGCTAAAGTATCTGAAAGGTATGAATTTAAAGAAGAATACAGATCGAGTCTCATCATCCTTCAATGGTAGTTTCTTCTTTTGATCCTGCTTCATGTCCTAAAATGCTTCCAGGCTTTAATGGACGTTTAAAAAGGAAAACTTATATTTTCTCACTTTCACCTACGAACACATTTTGTATACAAGCTTTCATGTAAAAAAAAAAACACTTTCAAGCTTGCCAGATAAATGTAATGTAATGGAGGCATTAGGTCTTTTTCAAAGCAAGATGAAACCACAAAACACTCAAAATTCTTTCACATTCACATTACTGACCAAACTTTTGAAACTCCAGGGTTGAGCCCCAGCAGGCACAGGAGACAAACCTCTGGTGGGTCCCCACATGACAGGTCGGCTAATATGACTTAATGAGCGTGGGTCAGGACAACTTTGTTAGTGCACTCACAGCTGAACAAGTTAAGCAATTCATTAGATGCACAAAAATGGGCACGCATGAGCTACTTCACTTTCTTCACTTCTTTCAACTCTGGCCTACTAAATAAAATGCTTTTAAATACCAACTATAAATCTGTGACATTAGTACTGCACTGTGACTGGGCTCTTGAATGTCCTTCCAATTGTCGAGACAGAGGAAAAAAGAGATTGTTCCCATGTTAACTTTTATTTAGAAGATCATGGATTAATTATGCAAAGTAGACCTTTTGCTTTGTATTTTATGTCTTCTTCAGTGCCCGTAAAACACCTGTTTACAGAGGCCCCTCAGAAACAGAGGAATTTAACGATGAAAATGTGGAATCAGCAGTAAAATGAGGGAATGTCGTGGAATTAGCTAAACTGTAAATGCAGTTTTTCCACAGCTGAGAGGCTCGCCTATGAATCAGCTTGCAGGCTAAATATCTGACCTGTCAGGGAGCTACAGCCAATGAGAGCACAGGACACATGTTGTGGGGAAACTTAGTTGGAGGGGTCGCCTGTTAGTCATCCAAAAAACTGAGGGAAACAAAGCTGATATAAGAACACTTTATCATACAAAAGGATAATACGTTTTGTTTTAGTACTGTATTGAATTACTTTATTTTAAGCTTTACTTTAAATGGATTGATAATCATTAAAATTTGGAATATTTACTCATGAATTGTTGAAACTATATTCATGTAGAGCATAATAAGACCCATTTTCTGATGACAAAATGTGCTTGGGTCTTAAAATACATATTTTAGAAAAAATTAAAAGGAATCTAGAATAAACATATTTCATTTGAATCTACCTTTTTAAATCTTTTAAAACCTTTGCAAAATAGCATTTTTCAAATAACTGTTTTCCTATTACATGATTCAATCAAAGAAGACAAATGCAGCGTATATTTCCATACTTATTTCCTATTTTCAACTTTAACTGCAGCCTAAATCCAAGCACTTTGCCGAGTGGCATATATAATATTTCTGTGTATGTGCCTCTCATCATCTGCATCCATCTCCTCCTCAGCTTCTCTCTCTCTCTCTCTCTCTCTCTCTCATTTCCTCTCTGCTCAATTACACATCTATCCTCCTACAGCTCCAGCTGTTACCCTTATCGACTTGGCATTGTAACTATGGTAACCCACACCACCTTACTGGACTTTTACTGTCATCCCCCTCATTGTCATCACAGCCACATTTGTGGATGTTGAGATTGCGAGACCTCTCCCAATCTTCTGATCCCGGCCTGATTTGAATAATGTGAATAATGGTGTAGACGATGAGCGGGCGGGTGGGGGTGGGGGGTGGGGGGGGCAAGCTGGCTGGCTTTCATGCTCGACTGAAAAATGATCAGCAGATGTGAAGCTCGGTAATTGAAAAAAGATGGAAACATGGCGACTGGAAAGGTGAGAGCTTGTGTGTGTGTGTGTGTGTGTGTGTGTGTGTGTGTGTGTGTGTGTGTGTGTGTGTGTGTGTGTGTGTGTGTGTGTGTGTGTGTGTGTGTGTGTGTGTGTGTGTGTGTGTGTGTGTGTGTGTCTTGTTTTCTCCCAGGAGTTTTTCCATCTCCTCCTGACTACCAGCATTGACAGATGTACTTTTTTTTGTTTTTATCTTGCTCTCTTGTAGGTGTGAGCTACAGCCCATGTGTGCGTTTGCCCTGGATGACCTAAATAAGTTTTTCCCCTCTCCACTTCCAGCTTCACGCTTCACTGTCTCCCAGGGCGCCATTACTGGCAGCCGGAGCTAAGGGGAACGCTTGAGCTTGTAAGGAACAATGTACACCAGGTCCTATGTTTCCAATCTCGACGCTGAGATTGGAGAGGTTAGCCTGTATGGCCCAAGGGGCATATGTTTTCCATTTATGTTTCATTGAATCAGGCACTCTCCTTGAGATGGATATCGCTTTCTGCAACACCAAAAAAAAAAGGCACGCTGCTGAAATAAATGTCCCAGGGGGAAAACACTAAATGTATGCACATTAATCGTGAGCGAACAACTCAGACCAAACCAGTCTTCTCAAATCTCCCCTTGGGGCCAAGAATTTATCACACGTGATGCTTAGTGGAATACTGGGATTACATGAGGAAATGCTTGGCATGCTGGTCTACATTCAGCACACATACAGCAGACGGGAGCGTGCCTAAATCTGATCTCCTACACAAACTGTAAATAGATTATAATACTAAAAGCTTCTCTACGTGCCTGTTTACCTTGGTGACGATTGGTACCATTTTATATTTTAGGGTAATTTTAACGTAACCTACTTCTACATTGGTTCACTGCAAATCTGAAGATAGGTAGTGTGATATGATGATATGATTGCGGTAGGAATGTGTGTCTTTACCTCGTCTTCTCTGTGTTTTTTCTTGTACTCAGCCATCTCTCTTGGTGTATATCTCTATGCAACTGTTGGTAGGAGGTCACCCAACTCCCAGGAGGTGTTATTGTGTATTATTGGTACAGTTGTGTAAGATACTAAGGTTTGAAAACATCAACAGTGCAGAGTATTCTGCAGGTATCAAAAGCAACATGTTCTGTGCAACCTAAAAAAAAACGTTATAACAATAATAAAAACCAAAGCTGACAACACTTTTCCTAAAATCAGAAGTAAGAAACATTTTTGAAATATAAAAGGGGACAAGATGTTAAAAAGAGACAGAAAAAGACATCCATCAAACAAAGAAAGGTTTTTTGTTGTATTATAGCGATCATTGGGTAGATCAGAGAGCAGTTAGCGAAAGTGTGACCGGATTTTTGCATTAAGGTAGAAGGTTATTGGTTGATCAAATTTTAAGGTCTTCTCGTCTTTAGGGGCAAGGATGGCTAACACAAATACTGTGCATTTACCTCTGCATTCAGGCTAATATATCTTGGGTCCACTCCCAACTAGTGCTGACTACAAGTTGTACACTTCCTACTTATACCTTTTAACCCATAGAGGTCAGTGCAGCAACACATTCCCTCCATACAAACTGCACCACAAGATTTGACCACAAGAGATTCCTTATTTTGTGTAAATGACGAATGGTCTCTTCTTTTTTGGCGGCGCTAACGTGCACTTAATGTCAATTTAGTCATTCGTTTTCAGGATTTGTTTTTCACACCAGGCAAATTGACAGATGGTGTTACACAGAGGAGTAACTCCCATCCTGGACATGAAAAGGATAAAAAAAAAAGGATGTAGCTTCAAACATTGTGCCGCCAAATATCCATGATCAGCCAAAGTTCATTCAGTCCGAGAATGCCAAGTCAATACCTGTGGAAAACAATCCTCTCATACTGTCTCAGTAAGAAGAAACTTCTCAGCAGAGTGTCCGCACACTTTGAAAAATGCTATCTGCTTGACATCGTGCAAAAATTAAGCTCTTTATTATTGTCAGTTGGCTTTGAACTGCAGAAGCAGCCTTCGTGGAAAAATACTCAGTGCTCACTTAAAAATTTGATAATGAAGCTCTTCAAATGTTGTTTCAGAGGCCTTTTCAGCGCAGCGAGGGACATTCCTTTAGGCAGAGGGTCGGATTCCTTCATCGTTTTTTATGCTGACCACTCATATCCTTCCCCTTTCTTTCTTTTTTTTTCCCCCTCAACATTTACCCCCATTCACTCAACTTCTTTCCCAAACCATCTCAGTGTAACTTCCCAGGGCTTTTTTCCCTCATGTATAAACGCCATCCAACACATTTTAAGTACCTATGAGAGGAACTTTGAAACAACCTGACCTTTAATTAACACCCATGGGGAAAGCCCTACTCGATCACCTTACTTTTCCCATTAGTTCACTGCCGTTATCTTGATCATTAGCTACCCATGGTATGCAGACTGCCTCCCGATCGTCCTGGACGTGCTTCTCTGCCAAACTAGTGATATATGAAGCCGGGTTAACACCCCCCAACCTGTGAAGAACATTACGGCCATCCCGTTCTGAAGAGCACATTATTTCTGATACGACTGCCTGGCTATCCCTGATGGGACTTGTTCTGATGGATGAACTCAGGCCTCTAGTTTTGGCAATGAGACAGGAGGGGCGGGGAACTGCATTAGCCGTGGACAACTTTGTCTAAGGTAACAGTTCAAAACAAATGAGCTCTAAGCGGTGCGATAGAGAGGGACACGTTAGTCTTAAATGGCGGTAATAGCAGTCCAAGTAGTTTTCAATCTGGATTTAGGCATTCATTCCTCTCCTGCATGAGGAGAGGGTCTGCCAGGTTGGACGCTGACAGGCAACAAAATCCATCTGACTGTTGCAGAATGACTGTTTCACAATTTAGGCACCCAGCTTGAAGACCAACACATTTTCGGAACTGTTTTTAACCATAGACTGCATATAAAGATGGACATGACCGCTCCCCTAAGAGTGAAGCCAATGATTGATAGCTGTGATTGACAGCTGCTCTGAGTGGAGCTACAGTAGCTGATACAGAGGCTCAGGAAATGTACGTAAAGTAGGAATGTGGAGAGGATATGTGTCATTAACTTTCCATAACTGTAAGTGTCTGTTTCAAACATGAACTGTAAGAAGATCTTTATAAACAGCAGCTAATTGTATACATAGGTAAGGTCGCGCAGCGCTGTTGGACTGTTCTTTGTGTTCAAATCAGTGTCAGCAGACACATAGATGATATTTCTGTAACGTGAATCAAGAGTCCATTAGAACATGCATTCATTTGATTGTAATCCATTATTAGAGACACTAAGGTTCGTTATGTGTTTTTTCTTGCCAAAAAGCTACGTTGGTGCTAACGTAGCAGCTAGGTCTCTCTCCCGCTAACTAGCTGAGGCTGTGCTCGGCTTGTGATGGTGACGGTCTGGCTCCAAATCATGTCAAAACGTGCAAGATGGCAGAGCCCGTATCCACCATATTTTTGCTTCACTTTTGTATAGTGTGAGGCAATGGAAACGTGGAGTCAATCTATAGATACAGTGTATTGTTTAAAAAAAAACAATGTGCCAATATGTTGATATTCAACATTAGACGAGCCCTGTTTTAAATATTTAAGAATTAAAATGTGGTGTTGCACCAACCAAAATAGCTGTAACAGTAAAATCACGCAGATGGGTCACTAAAGTGAATTAACGCTTAATTATGCCTTTTTATTTCTTTGTATGCTTTGCAATGGCAGTTGAAGGAGGTGTATTTTCATTCACTTAGCTAAAGGGAGCCCACAGTTCTGGATGTTTTAATAATTATAATAATTACAATGAATCACAATGTCTACTACAACACTACATACAAATTCCTCATCATGGGCAGATGAAACTAATTTCACAAAAAAAGGCTGTGTGAGAGTGAATGGTGTCCAAATAGCATCACCAACCAAGAAGCAGTCCAAATCTAAGACCAGGTCTATGTCATGTGTACTCCGTCCTTAGTTATAATACTTATACTAATCATGTCATTACGCAAAGCAAGTTGGACTGAGGAAAGCTAAAACCTCAAACACTTGAACTGTGTTTTACTTCTAGTTAAATACACTGTTGGCTCCTTGCCCAATAACAGGTTACCATTCACACTGCACATCTAAAATCCTACAGTACGTAATGAGCCCAGCTGCACACACACTCAAACAGAGAGCTTTTTCAAGCTCCATTTCTTTTTGCGTCACAACAGCCTAACATACTTCAGATACAGAGTCTTTTATAGCTGAACATTGAGCAGTTAGGACAGTTGAAGGATATACGTTTCATTTAAGGAAACGACCATGTCCTCTTGAGAAGGAGTGTTGCTCCTCTCCCTGTTTCCCCCCCACAGAGAGTTCTGTTTGCCAGTGATTTGAACCAGGAACCCATCAGTATTGAACCACTCGCTCACTCTCATTTTCCTTCTCCAGTTGGCTCGAGCCTATGGGCACATTTAACATTCTACTCTAACAAAATTAGCAATGCAAATAGATCCACGTCTTCAATCTATTGGCCGTGGTGTGATAAACACAAGAGACGAAAGGGATTTGGGAAGAAGAAGAAGAAGAAGAAGAAAAAAAAGTTCAATTTAAAAAACCTCTTAATTCTTTCCGCATCAGTGGTGATATCTACTTTAATTAGCATGATCAGGAGCTGTATCAAGTACTTGGGGAAAAGGGTGGGGGTTGTAAATTATGTGTGAGACAATTTTCTCCTTTATGCTGCCTTAACTATCAGGTAATATCTGTTGACTTGTAAAATATTGACAGAGGAGAGGAGGTGGACGGAGAATGTGAAACAGATGAAAGAGACGGACAAGTGAAATGGGAATGTATATATAGGAGTGAGTTGGAGGGGCTATAGCTGCCAACTAATTATTATATATTACACAGTACTTACAAGCCACTTAACTGAGCCCTTTACAATCTGTCTCTAAAATGAAGAGGCCTTCATCCAGGGATAAATGTTATACTCCTGTCCTTGAGGCTTAGACAAGCAGTCTGTGTCACTGTCATCAGAACGAGGCAGGCTGGACAGATCCATCCTAATAAAGCGCTCTCCGCGTGACACTCGCCTGGGGACCAGGACAACCCAGACGGGACGCTTAGTTTCATTTCTCCAATTGGATGTCATTTAGCCTCATGGTGCAATAACGCTGGGCTGCTGAAATTAGGGAGGACAGGCTCTGCCAGGCATAAGAAATCAAATCAGAAACTAGATTACAGACAAAATAGACACAAAAGGAAACTTAAATATCTCATTCATTGCGCATGAGCATACTTATAACCTACAGAATCTCACAATTTCATTGCTCATATGTTTTCAGGAGGGGGCAGACAGAAGATTTTGCCCTGTGCCCAGATGATACACATTGTTAGTTTAGTTTGCAAACAAACCATGCCCTGCCCGAGTAGTAGCATGGGAATTTGTTCCTGCCTAGTAAAGTGAAAAAAAAAGCAAGTCCTCAGCTGACAAAATTGAACTGTGGCCCTGTCTATAATGGCAGGCCTTGCAGCAGGCGGCTGACAAAAGAAGAAGAGAACACACAAACTTCCCTTCAAACCAATATTACTTCTCTTGTTAGCCCTGGAAAGAGGAACACAGCATGGACAAATTATTTTCTAAAAATACTGAAAACATAATGGAAACACGGTCTGTGTGACCTGGGCAACTGCTAGATTTTAGTATTCCATCACCTAGGTTACCGGCCCCCTACTACTTCAGCTGTAGTAAGACACACAGCCCACAGCCTACTGGTGCAGTTAAAGCTGTACATATCGAGTGTGAGCGTATTTAATGCAGGTAGTGCTATATCTTATGGTTTTAATTACAACTGTGTTTCATTTTCTTAGCTCATTGGTGGGTGAGGTGCGGTGCGGGAGATCGGCTCGAGACTGTTGCTCTTGTGGCAGGGTCCATCGCTAACGCCAAACAAAAAGAATCAAATCAAAAGATTCAGATTCGTTCTCTGCTGTTCACTGATCTGAATAGAGTTGGAGATTTGAAAGTTTTCATCAATGGCAGCTGAGAGGCGAAGGAATCCTCCGAAGGCTTATTGGAAGCGTGGTCCTTATTTTTGAGGAAAATAAAAACTAATGATATTGTGATGTACTGAAGCAAAGATGACTCACCTGTTCGTGTGCAGAAATGCTCAGCCACATCAAACTTGAGCGAGTATCTGCTCATTTGAAAGCCCTCTGATAGTTCAGTAGCATCCATAGCTGTAATTATTCCTGTGCTGGATTACAGTTTTCTGTCACGGTCATTAGCTAGACAGCACAATTCATCACCTGAGCTTTACACCGTGTGAATGATAACACAGTATAGTCGTGTTAAAAATGATGATTCGTATCAGATATCCATGGTATTATGTTAATAAAAAGTCAATGTGAAACGCATGTTAAACGTGAAAATGATCCAGCACATCAGTGGGAAGCTTAATTACCAGGTCGTTCAAGTCAGTACATCACTAGACCAAAACATTAGCCCCATTCGGGCACATCTACAGCAGCATTAACAGCATTGTTTTTCGCAATAGCCCTTACAAAAGGCTGCAATTATTAAAACTTTTCAGTGCCAGCGCTCAGATTGTTCAGCAATATATAATTATTTTCATTAAGATTGTATTCTAACTGCGGGAGGCACTTGTATTCCTACTTGAGGTTTTGTTCCAAGTAAAAAAAAAAAAAAAAAGAAAAAAAAAAAAAAAGTGAATCAAAGATAGTTCAATGTCAAACAAACCCCCCCTCATAATTAATGCAGCGAGCACCATGGAACTGCAGCTACCGACCGAGTGTTGCTCCCCCTGTTGAATCCCACCTCAGACCTCATCAATCATTTCAAAGAACCTCGGCGAAATGAAAATGTTGAATTTGTATCGTGTTGTTTACCAGCAAAGCAGAGCGCAGAAAGGCTTGAGAGCTAATGAATTACAAATGAGGAAAGTTAACACCCACTCCTCCGCCATAGCTGACATTTGACCAGCTGCACTGCACCACCCTGAATGAAAACTCTAGTTGATCCCAATTTATAATTTCAGTCTCTGGTTGTCACTAATGAGCAAAAGGATGCAGGTGAGCGGTGGTGAATAATTATCCGCATAAATCCAACTTTCACAGCTCACTGCGTCGGGCAATTTATCATCTTCAGGAGGGTGGTGGAGGAGGGGTCAGTGGATCCCACCCCCCACCCTTATTAGCACATGATCAATGTTTAATAGCATGGCTTAAGAAGTATATCAAGGAAAGACCTTATACATTAGCTAAAACTATACTGTTGGGATTGAACAAGCCACAAACAGAGGTGGAATGTCTACTGAAGGACTTTTGCATCAAACTACAAATTGCTACTGTGGTTTAGAGGATATGTCAGAATCTCAATAAAAAAAACGATTGTTTCTGGAGGCCGACTCTGCCCCACTGTTATTAAGTACAAATGGCATATTCACAAATAGTGTTATCATAGCCACAGAATGTTTTTGGTCAAATTCCACTCTTCTGAAAAAATCGAATTCTACAGTGACATCACCTGGGCATATCAGCTCCCCCACCTAGACCTTTTGTCACAAAGATTCGGGGGAATATGAATGCCAATTGTTAGGTTCTTAAACCGGAATAAGACATGCAGCATATTTTAAACAGCCGCCTCTTTCTTCATGGAAAATTCCGCCACAGGTGCCGGCACACTTCAAAGCTCTCTGATACTGGGGCGTATGAATATTTTAGTAACAGGCTAGCTCTAAGGATGTGCTATCAAACTTCAAAACTGTACCACCCCATGAGCTCTTAATGGACACACTGCCGTTAAATTAACAGCGACAGCGTTGCGCAAGTCAAGCAAAACTATAAACACCAACTGTGAGATTTTACGGCTTTTCATTTTGTATGATTTTAGTAACATCATCCCCATAATTGAAATTAAGGTCTGGAGCCTTTTCATGAATCTTGACTTCTTGCTTCCAATAAAATCTATTCTTATAAAGTGAACTTGATGATAACAAATATGGGAGCTATGCTGTGTTATCTTTACGTTTTATTCCATGACCTACAAACATAGATGCACTGTGTAAAATAGCTGTTAAATTTCACACTACCTAGTCATGGCTGAAATTTGTTACGGTTATTAATACAGAACTTTATGATCTTTTACAGAGATCAGTCGTTGACCGGGCTATCTGTTAATGCATAGATCTAGAGCTGAAATTATTAGTTGACTATAAACGTGTCAATTTAAATAAAAGTCAATTTAGGAGTCCACACCAGGAGTCACAGATTAACAGTTACAGTGAGAGGAGATTATAGGAAGGCATAAAAAGGGCAAATGTCAAATGAGGAAGAACGGTGGGCTGAAATGGTGGTGTTTATCCCGAAAAACGTTAGGTATGTAATTCATTGGGATACCTCATTCCATCTAAAAACATATATAATTTTAAATAGTGTTATCAAATTCAGTCCATCTATCCAAAGCGAGGATAAAAATGAGAGCAGAGAAATGCCTGCAGATATTCCAACATTCCAGTAAACCCCATTCGATTTAATTAACAGTGTAAATTCATCTTAATTTACAAACACATTAAAACCTGTTGTCTTAATTTCATAAACATATCTTTGGACTATGGTTGCCAGAGGTTACATTAATTAATTCATATTCTTAGTAATATATTTCAAACCAAAACGCTGCTCCACATTTTATGCTGAAGCATAGAAACTCTAAATCAGTTATATCATTATATCATAAATTGTCCACTCAACGTTATAAATGGTTTCCAACACTAAATATTGCAAATAAAAAAAGGGAAATGTTGATTCAGAATCCCCAAATGATTCATTTTTTTTTATTGCACATTTTATGCTGATGTTGTTGATACAGTACCTGAGGAAAATGTGCTGTCAGCATAAAACAGAACCCTAGCCATCATTCGCCTTTCTTTGAATGTTTGATTTTTTTTTATTTATTATAAATATATGCAAAACACTGTTAATATGTCAATAACCCTGCAGTGCCAGCTGTTTGCAGACAGCTTCTCATTATCTGCTCATTTCCGCTTTGGAAAAAAATCAGACTCAAGGCTTTCACATGCATCCATTGAAGTAGAAACTGCACTGAGATATCCATCGGTCAGCACTTTCCACGTCTTATAACCCTGCAAGTCTACCAACAAACTAATAGTCAGTTATCCACTCTTCCAGTGACATTAAACCAGTAACTCAGCAGGCTGACAATCAGTCCCCTCGTACAATTAGTTAGTTTAACATTAAACAATTGGCTTTCCATGTCAGTCAGGGCCCCGACATTGAGACACTTAATCTACAACGCAATTAGGACATTGCAAATTGGATTGGGCTCTACCAGGAATCCAGGCTGATTAGGCGGTTAACGCAACATCAATTCAACTCTGAATCTTTGATTAAAAGAGAAGAAGACAATATAACTTGACATTGGTTTGCATTTTAAGTGTGCATTACTTAGCACATGAAAGAAGAAATAATCCAAAACCAAGACGCCAGGAAAATACTCTTCACAAGTGGTTCGTCCATTGATGAGTAGAACTTTCAGCTAAGTGCGATCCCAAGCAATCAGTGTACAAATCTACTCGTCGGTTAATCAACTTAACCAGCCTCGCTGCTTTCCAGCCAGCCAGTCAAGAGTTCACTCACAGATCTGTGGCGTCGGTGGGGGTCACGCATGGCGACCATTTCATCCGGCTGATCTGAAATGTGCAGTGGCAGGAAGATAATCCCTCGTTGGGATTAATTATCCTGAGTCTCTGGTGAGATGGCAAATTAGACCGGCTCCAGGGAGCAGTGAAAGATCAGACTGAAGCCGCGGAACAGCATTTCAGCTGCTCATATCTACAACAGTTACGCACCGTGGGAAGTTACAAGTGATGCTTTAGAAGTTTTGAAGAACAGAAAACATCCCTCGAGGAAGCCAGAAGTACAGAAGTAGTAAGTTCCATCACTTTGTTGTGGATGTGTTTTATTAGAACGGGAGAGATTGAAGCACTGCAGGAAATGGCAAGCCTTGCAAGCTGTTTAATCTTCTATTTTCTTTACCCTGTGTCAGATTCCTACTGACTACAATGGTTGACAAACTCAGGTCAAAAGTTCAAAGAGGGAATGTACAGTATATTGACATGAGCAAGTTGCCCTATGTCAAGGAAGAAAAATACGTATGAGTAAGTAAGTAAGTATCAGCTTGAATGGTCATGAGCATACATCCATGAAATTTCCCTTCTGCATTTAACCCAACCCTGAGGAGCAGTGGGCTGCTAAGAAGCGCCCGGGATGCAACCTGGGGTGAAGTGTTTTGCTCAAGGACACCTCGGCATGTGGACTGTAGAGGCCAGGATTCGAACCGGCCTACCCCATGAGCCACAGCCGGTGGACAAAAGTTGCTCGTGTTTTGCGGTGCAGTCAGGCAGCTCACTGGCCCACTGACCAGGGGTATTGTTCTCCCATTTCCCCTCCATGAAACCTCCTTCCTGAACACACACACACACACACACACACACACACACACACACACACACACACACACACACACACACACACACACACACACACACACACACACACACACACACACACACACACACACACACACACACACACACACACACACACACACAGTATCCCCCTGGCCAACTATATTAAAGCTATCCCAGAATTCAACAGAGAATGGGAAGGGTGAGTGGAAATGTTGACATTACACACATCCTGCATATTATAAAAAGCAAGTCTACCTGCACTCATGTACCCACAACACAGTCAACCCTCAACACACACACACACACACACACAGGATCTTGTTATGTGTACAGTATGTCCTGTCATGTGCTGGTATTTGCTCAGCGTCCCGTGCGAGTATGACTTTTTCGACATCTTGTTTTCCTCGTGCTGCGTAAACACCACATAGCATAGGTCCATTGATCTCTGTTGATTTATGGTAATACTCTGACATGTTTTTATGCTGGCTGTGTTTTCCCGTCTGTTTATATGGGACATGTCCCGGGGTAAATATGGTACTAAAGTGTGTGCCAAAACGGAACAATGCTTGTTTGGTTTTTGTTCAATGCTGACTGGGAGAGACTTTTTGACACTAAACTGCGGTTTAGCGAGGTAGAACCGATCTAAAATAAAACGGCATACAGTAAACATAACCCTCATTAACCTCTCCATGACTTTGTTTTTTAAAAGTCTGGTATGAAAAGTTGCTCTTTAACTATTAAAAGGGGGCTATGGGTCGGACTGCACCCTTCATTTTCCAGAGGATGACTGCACTTCAGCTACACTAGATATACAGTATGTGGCTGTTGGTCACTGGGAGCTAACTAGTATTTTATCCGTTGCCACTAAGCAGCTTCACCAGAGCAAATGGTTGTAAAACATCTTCCAACACGACGTGTTTCAGTTAAGGTATTTAAGGAAATGTAAGGGAATAAGGGGTTTGCTAAATACTAAATAAACTAAATAAATGGGCTTTTTGTTGGGGATTTGGGGAGTTTTCTTTAGATTTTTTATATATTGAAAAGTCTACCTTAATGTAAGAATGTCAAGAATTTGATTTGATTCGATTAATCTGTTAGCCCATGGCAAATGAAAGAGAAACAATTTTAAAATCATCGATCGTTTTATTTATCATTATCAGTTTTTATACTATTTAAAATTGAAAAGTTTAATTTTCTGACTATTGGTTGGACAGAAAACACAATCGCAATATATTACCCAGAGCTGTAAGAAGCATTTTCGGACAGTTTTGGACGAAAGTATTGAATTACTTACTTATTTAATCTAAAGTACATATATATATATATATATATATAAAATCATAATAAATAATACTATTATATTTTAGTGTCAGCCTTATTCATTAATGTAAAGATTGTGATAGTGGCACAAAACAATTTTAAAATCTAAAAATAAAATAAAATAGCCACTATGAAAGGACCGTGTGGTGAACAATGCCCTCTTGAAGAAGGACACAAAACGTTTTGATGCTTGTAAACTTAAAATTGAAAACTTATAAACTGACA
The DNA here is from genome assembly GCF_027596085.1 of Anoplopoma fimbria. Classification (NCBI taxonomy): domain Eukaryota; kingdom Metazoa; phylum Chordata; class Actinopteri; order Perciformes; family Anoplopomatidae; genus Anoplopoma; species Anoplopoma fimbria. The sequence continues at coordinate 7,768,667 of NC_072456.1, forward strand.
TTTGTCACTACAGGTGGTAATCACTAATGTACAGTTACTCTACAAGTGTTTGTCATCTGTCCCACCTATATTTTTGAAAACCTGAGAAATAAAACCCATGGCTCCCAGTCAAATCTTCCACGGCAGAAAATGTTCTTCGGTTTAAATCCTCATTCGTTCGTGTTCTTCTCCCTTCATTACTCTCTCTCTCCTGCTGTGTAGTTTCCTCCCCCATATTCTCAGTCATGGATTTTTCTCTCCCTCGGTGGCAGGCGTGAAGCCATGATTTGCCCTCTAACCAGCTCTATTTTGCACAACGGGCTAACGAGATTAAAAAAACAACAACACATAGCTGAAACAAGCAGCCTTGATCAGTGACAGCAAACCAGAAGCACAAACACAGCAATCCCACATCTGTTAAATGATTGATTTGTGCGTGTCCCTTTGTGTGCATGGTTGCTGCCTTGTCTGCTCTCTCACACTGCCTTATCAACATAGCAGCTGGCCTCTGATGCCTCGAAAAACCCACAGCACAACTTGATTCATTAGGCTCAGTTGTGGAAACTTTGCCGAGGGTTAGCCGAGTGCAGAGCTGCCCCTGAAGTTATTCTGGTTCCGTGACAGAATGCAGGGGGAAGAGAGAAATCCTGATGAAATTTCATCACACTGCTTTGCATGGGCAATATGTGTTTCATGTCTGAGTGCGAAGAGTCAAAAACAGACCCAGAAAATGAAGTTCCACTCAAGACGTAGTTATGTAAGTTATGAACGTTCGACCAAACACGAGTTTCACGCCGTAAATATACGTTTGCTTTCACTTATCTTCTGTTCTCAGCATCATGTCCAATATACTCATATGTCTTGAGAACATTGATATTTGAAATAATCAAGAGATAACTTATCCTATTCGTAGTAGTTTGTAGCACTTACTATATTCGGATTAGTCTGTTGCAATTATTGTTTTCGTAGTAACTTGCCTCTGCACTGTACTTTTGCTCTGGTTTATGCTTTAAGATGCTTGTTTAAGAAAGGAGATGCACTTATGACTTCTGGTGACTAGTAGTTCTCTTGAATACCTATGTTGAATACACTTCCTGTAAGTCGCTTTGGATAAAAGCGTCTGCTAAATGACTGTAATGTAAATGTAATGTAATAATTTCCTGCATTCAGTCTGTTTGTTTGTTGACTGGATAATAATTACCCCCAACTTGCTGTTAGGTGATTTGCGAGCAATTGGGAGTCCTGGAGGTGGAGAAAGAAGTCCAAATGAAATATTCAAAAATCAGATGCAAATGAAAAAAGCCCTGCGGCGAATGAGTTTTGACATTATCGATCTGGATGAGTCATGCGAATGTCAACACACAACGGCCAGACGGGAGCTTGTTAACAGGAAATAATTCTGACCTCCTGAACTCATGGAGGCAATGCTCTACAATGCAGCAAACCCGCACAAAAAAAAAAAGAATATTCAAGGTAGAGAAACAAAAGTCGGGGGAGGGATGGGAGAATGGGAATCATCTTCTGCAAATGAATGAGCGTTGTGAAAATTCCCCAACCTGAGTAATTGCTTACGGCTACGGTTCAGTGGAGATGGTAAGAATGAGATTGGATCGATTTATGGATTGATCTTAAGTTGAGGGGGCCAATGCCGTCCAATAGCAGATTTGTTTTGCTGGAAATTTCAATTACAATATTGCAAGGGATGCTGCAATGCCAAACATAAGCCCTGTGTTTTCTATCCAAGTATATTAAAAGCAAATTAACATACAAAAATGTCACTGAGCCAAAAAAAAGAAATGTGACCGGCATGAACTTAACTAAAAGAGCCAAATCTACTTATCTAGAGTTTAACCTTATCAAATTAGAGGGGGGCTTGGATATCTCTATTATGAAAATAATAGAGATATCCTACAGTTAAGTAAAGTTAAAACACCATATAGCCTTTTACTGGGGCATTGCTCCTCATTTTGGTATCTGGCAAACAAACACTCCCAAGCCATGCCTTCTCCAAATAAATGATGATCTGTGACATATTCACATCCTTAGCAATGATAATTAAGCCACTAATGAAGCGAATATCAACATACACATGTTTTTGCAAGGCATACGGGTGGTTTTAACGTCCATAACCTTTGTTTGCAAAAATAAATTCTCACGTATACACAAAGTAACGCAGCATATGCTGTAACATCCAATCTTATCATGCTGTCTATTAGACAGTGTGACAGTGTTTCCAATACTTTCATTCAATTTGTTGAATTTAGAGTTTATTCAAGAGCCATCCAGAACATATTTGCCACCATCTAAAAAAACAGGTATTTTTTCTCTTTTTTGTATAAATAATTTTTACCCTTAAAATCTGTCCATCCGATATAGACTTTGCAGGTGTAGAATTAGTATCAATAGAGTGAAGGTCTTTCACACCGGGGTCTTGACAAATAAATGACACAAAAAAAAGCAAAAGACTCGCCTGCGAATACTATATGTCGAGGGCTTTTATTGTGGAAGGTAAGGACAGAAGAAATGGATCTGGTTGGAAGGAGTAATAAAGTTTCAACAACACAAGAGCCTCTGTGTTGTTGATTCATCAATATAGGCACAACTCTGCTCGTTGCACACAACTTGATTAGTTAATGCCTGTATTCGTGGCCTTGTTCCCAAAAATAAGTTCCCTGCTTTTTTGCAGTGTAATGTCTTTTTTCTGTGTGAAAGTATTCATGAAAAAAAAAAACCTGAATATATTATAACACATATTGACATTCAAATTAATCTCACGAACAAAATGTCTGCATTGTCTAATGGCCTTTTTCGAGTTAACTACAATATTTAAAGAACCATAATAATTGTGCATGTTTTAATGTTAAACTTTTTAGACTCAAAAAGAAAAGAAACCACAATGTCTACATTTGAACACCAAGAGAATACAGCACAAACTCACTGCTGTGTGTCAGCATGAAGTCACAGACAGGATTCCTGCATCGTCTCTTACAGCTGAGTAACTGACAGCGCTCTGTCAGTCATTCTCCTCAGCTCACGTCCTCGCCTCGAAACAACACAGACTAAAAGACGCTGCTCGATAAATTTACTCCATGTGGACCTGCAAGTCTGACTCCATGATGTCTCGTACTTCATGTGTCACACAATCACTCAACGATTAAGCTGTTCTTAGGAGTCATTCTCCGAGACTCAGGTGAACCAGCAGGGGAAAAGTTGACCTCAAAAATATAAAATGTTCAGATGTTTTCAGCACAACAACCAGACACATTTGGGGGAAAAGATAGAAGCAACATAGCAGCCTGGCTCCTAGACAGAAAACTTGCTGAACCACCATGATGAGGAGAAAGTTTTAATTGGACTTTCAGGTACTTTCCTACTATATAATCCATCTCTTCACCAACAAAGAAACACAGAGAGAGGAAGTGGTGGATAGAAGAGAGTACATGTGTCTCTGGTGTGTAGAAATCAAATGTTAGCAACGGGGCTCAACCCAAAACCAGCTGGCCAGTACAGCTTTAATACAGAAATGGCTATTAATATAGTTTACAGCATTGTGAATAAATCGCTTTCTAATTGTGGATTCTCTGTTAAAAAGACATTTAGCATAGAGAGAGAAAAAAGAAGCCAAAAGTCTGAAAGTTTCAGATGTTTTAATTCCAATTAAAATGAAATTCAAGACCAATTTTCTGCTGAAAAACAGAAAGATGTTGACAGACCTTTCACAACTTGTTTGCAGGAATACACACATGTAGATACATGTATGTGTGTATACACGTATATACATGTATGTGTTTATGTTTATGTGAGTATACACACGTATACACATGTATATACCCGTATACACGTGTACATACACAAATATAACATGATATACGTATACACACGTAAATGTATACACATATACGTATATACATGTATGTATATACCCGTATACACGTGTACATACACAAATATACTCGTTTACACATGTATATACGTATACACACGTGTAAATGTATACTATACACACATAAATGTATATACGCGTATACACACATACATGTATATGTGTATACGTATAACATGTATGTTAGTATACGTATAACATGTATGTTAGTATACGTATATAACATGTATGTTAGTATACGTTTATACATGTTTATAACATCGGGCCCTATGTAACACATGCCAAACACCCATTTAAAGAGAGAGAGAGGGGAGAGCGTGTATGAACTGTAGACATTCTGGGGGGAATGAAAAAGATGGAGGTAAGAGATGAAACACTGAGTTAGTATTTCTCCCCTCTTTGAGGCTGTACTGGTGTTTCTCATCTTCTCTGCCTCCAGCACGGGGGTGATGGATGATGATGACATTGATGGATGGCATCCTTGGGACTTTAACCCCCCCTCCCCTCCAACGCTAAACTAGAATCAATTAAGTGGCTTGCTCTCCTCTGAGCTGTAAATGAGACAATCAGCTAGATATACATCATCATCTCCTCTCTGGTCGCCCTCTGACACGGGAGGGGGGGAAACGCTCGTGAAGAGCAGACAGTGAGAAACCAGCATGACAGAGGCAAGTAGGTGGGCTCATACGTAGATTTATATCACCCTATCTCCAGGCCTTGGTCAAGCCCTACACCCCCGCCCGACCACTTGGCTCTGCTGCCTCGGGGCGATTGGTTGCCCCGTCGCTCAGAGGTCCCTGCGGCCGATCCACCCGGTCACAGCTTTTTTCTGTCCTGGCCCCTCAGTGGTGGAATGAACTCCCCACTGACGTCAGGACAGCAGAGTCACTGCCCATCTTTAGGCGCAGGCTGAAAACTCACCTCTTCATGAAGTACTACCCTGAGCCTTCCTCGTAGCACTTATTGCATTCGTATTAGTTTGCTGCACTTATTGTATTCGTTTATTGCACTTATCCTATTCGTATTAGTTTGTAGCACTTATTGTTTTCGTAGTAATTTGCTTAGCTTGTACAATTATTGTTTTCGTAGTAATTTGCTTCTGCACTATACTTTTGCTCTGGTTTATGCTTTTAGATGCTTGTTTAAGAAAGGAGATGCACTTATGACTAGTAGTTCTCTTGAATACCTATGTTGAATACACTTCCTGTAAGTCGCTTTGGATAAAAGCGTCTGCTAAATGACTGTAATGTAATGTAATGTAATATCAAACCAGGACCTATCGTCCATCATTACCTTGGAGATAGTGCTGCAAGGGACGATTATTTTTATTATCGGTGGATCTGACTGTTTCTTCCTTTTTTTTCTGATTAATCGAATAATGTTTAATTGATGACATGTCGACAAACAGTAAAAAAGGGGCTGAGCAAATTTTCCCAGAGTCCAAAGTGAGGACTTTAGAAAGCTTCTTTTATACGACCAACCGTCCAAAATCCAACGATATACAAAATACAATCCGCAAATCTTCACATTGTAGGAGATTTAGCCAGCAAAAGTTGGGCTTTTAAATTTGAGGAATCATTTAAACCCTTGATCAATTATTCAAATTGTTGTCAATTAATTAATCGAGTTAGAGTTTGAGCACTAAATGGTGTAATTAGCTTGTTTACCTTAGTATTCATTATATAACAAATAAAAACATGAGAAAAAAATTCTATTTACAGATTCTGAATAGTTTCCTCTTAATGGATGCATCAATACTTGACCATATTTTTGTTTCACTATTATACAGTGCATGTGGTTTTAATGGGCTTCTGCATGAATGACAAAAATACTGTTTTGGAAACAAACATTCCAAATGCCAGAGCAGTTGATTGCATAATTACATCTTAGTGCTGATATATGTCATTATGAATTATATAATTATAGAATTATAACTTCAAATCATAAATAAAACAGTTCAAGCTGTCATACATTAGATGTTTTCAAACCATATAATCATCTCAATATGTAAACGCTGTTGATCTGTGTTTGCATTGTTGACAGGTTTGCCAATTAACTGTGAAATAGACAGAGGAAAAAAAGGCAAGAAAAAATGTAAATGTTGTAGGGAACGGCAACACAGGATGGAGAAGTAAAGGTATACAAAAACAAACACTAGAATTGGAGAGAGAGAGAGAGAGCAGAAAACAAATGAGACAAAAGAGAGAAAGAAATAATAATGGAATGATGAGTGTTTGCGGGTTCGGAGGAGTTTATCCACACGGTGTCTGAGGGGAAAGCAGGGATGACAGCAGCAGCCTGCAGCTTTAATGAAAGTGTCTGTGAAGGGGCAAGGGTTTCATTAGAACCATATTGGAGGGCAACATCATTTCATCTTTTCGACCCACACACACACACACACACACACACACACACACACACACACACAGACACACACTGGAGAACTAACAATCTCTGTAACCCCCCCTCCCCTATCATCCCATTTCCTTGACTCTCTTTCATCTGTGCTGATCTAAAAGCCAGAGGAATCATTGAAGCAATGCCAGGCGGATGTGCTCCGATACTCTTCTCTGCTTGTTCAATTTATTTTTGTGCATAAAGAATCTGACAGCCCGTGCGACGGCAGTTACACCCGGAGGAAACCTTTCGCAGGAACTGGAACAAGTGAAGAATACAAGACAGCTGTCTCGCATTTAATGATATTATTGTTCACTGTCAAGCGCCGTTATTTCCTAAACTTCCCGTGGAAAGGAGACGCCAAGCTCCAAAACGTCTGTGACATGTTAAAAAGGATGAATGGAGGGGGTGATCATTATTTGGCAGACTTGAATTTGCCTCGGTGAAATGCAAAGGGAGTGGAGGAAGTTGGTTGGAGCGCTGAGATTTAGGCAAGGACGGGTGTGTGTGTGTGTGTGGGGGGGGCTTCATACAAGCAAGGTTAGGAGAGGTGTTTAGGTAGGCTGCTGGCAGCATTAAGATACAGCAGAGGGAAGGAGATAAGGACAGGAGGGCCGACTACAGGATTGAGACGCAGCCACGGAGAGGAGATAGGATGGTTAGGGACGGTTGCCGGGGCGAGATAACGCCGAGGCCTCTGAGCTGATAGATGAGGGCAGCTCCAAGGTCAGCCTGAGAGCGAGCATTACATTATCACTCAGCACTGTGCCGCTGAGTGTTTTCTCTCATAGACGTCCAAGGCCGTGAGTGTACAGCAATGAACGACCAGCATAGTATTGTATGCAAACCAGGCCTTTTTGTATGTGATTGGGGCATCTATCCACCAGGGTCCTGTTGTTACAAAGCAGCGGAACAGCCTCAACTCTAGAGGGGGGACGACCTCAACTAAAAAAACATTCACAATAAGTTACCAAGAGTAAATGAAATACATGAGATGAGTCCAAATACATACAGTATACTTCAAGTAGCAGTTTAGTGAAAGAGACGGAGGCCCTTATTGGCTCTTTAATGGTTTCAGCTTTTGGAAATTATAAGAGATAAAATAGGTATTTGTATGTGATGGACTAAAAATGTAATCACTTGGCTTCACCATATTTGGACTTGTTTTGAGTAGTTTTAGGTTTATTTGTAGGTTTTCCCGAGTTTTTTAAGAACCGGTTCTCGGCCTGTTAACTTGAACATGTGTTTTCATTTCCATTTGAAAGGGTAAATTAGCAACATCAGACATTTACCAATAAAGATGACATTTAACTGATTAATCCAATCTTTCAACGTAGGTCAGAAATGGTTACATGAACAACATAGGAAGTAAACGGTGCTCATTATTTTCTGTTATCACTCACCTAAAAAAGCTCCTTTCATAAAGGTAGAGAAACAAAATGTCCATACTTCTTTGAAGTAAAATGGCTATTTTCTTAATAGCTATTACTAGATTAGCATTTAAACTGCTGGAACAAATAGTCAACAGGAAATAAGGATACACTTTTTGATAATGGCAGCTTTCTTATTTTTATATCACTGCAAACCAAAGTCTTTGGGTTTTGGACTGTTGCAATGTGATTATATCTCCTTTGGGCCACTTTGGTGCCATTTGAGTTCATTAATTCATGTCCAACTTAGAAGAGGGCAGGCTAGCTAACTAATGAGTGCAACTTAAGTTAACAGGGAATGAAGCACATGCTCTGTGTGTCAAGAGGGGACGAGTCACTCTCGCTGCGAGCTGAGCTATGAGAACCATGCTAAGTATGCAGAGAAGGAACGCTGTCCAACAATGATCGAAACTACGGCGGGGGGGGGGGGGAGTAGAGGAGGCACAGGAGCATTATGAAGAGTAAAGGAAGGGCAAGATGAAGATATGGATGGGGGGTAGGAATGAAGAGGGAGGAAGGACTAAAGGAGAATGAAGAGAGAGAAAGGAACAACAAGCAAAGCCAGAAGAATACAAAAGGGGTGGAGTTAATGGGGGAAGGGGAGGAGAGTAAAGAGGTAGAAGAGCAAAAGAGGGAGAAGGAGGAGGACGGGGAGGGATTAGGGTGAAAAGAGTAGGTAGAAGCTGAAAGGTAGCAGGCAAGCAGTGGGAAGAGAAACCTAGGGAGGTAAGAGAAGTGAAAGATAAAAACAGAGAATGAGAGGATGCTGAAGAGGAGAAGGTAGGGTAGAAAAATTAGCCAGAGGGAGAACTTTGTTCCTGTAAATCACTTGATTTTCTGCCTGCTCCTGGAGTTCATAAATAGACCACTTTATAGTTGAATGCCTTGCAAATAATAAAGAGGCCGATGAAAAGTGGAGGGGAGTGGGAGAGGGGCACTGAGGATGAAAAACTGGATGTTGAAGCAATCCTGTGTGTGTGTGTGTGTGTGTGTGTGTGTGTGTGTGTGTGTGTGTGTGTGTGTGTGTGTGTGTGTGTGTGTGTGTGTGTGTGTGTGTGTGTGTGTGTGTTGGTTGGTCAGCAGTTTTTAGTCCGGCAGAACTGTTGATTGAGGTGTCCCTGTCCTGCCTTCAATATTGCCTTCTTAGATTAGCTGCAGGCATGGGCAAACGTTTGGGGCGAAGAACTACCGGGAAAAAAAAGCTGCAGCTCTTGATCCCGAACAAAGGATCGGTCTGGAGGTAATCTCCAACACCGGGTCAGGAAAGAGGAGAAAAGCAAGGGATCAAGGAGACCGACGGGTGCGAGAGTGACAGACAATCACACAGCTATCCAGACAGCAGTTAAACACCCGCCATTGAATGCCTGCACCCTCACACCTCAGCAGCGACACCGCAGGCTCATCTGGTCTGCCAGACAAGACACACAAACACCGACATGCCCCGCTTCTTTAGGCTACACCCACACTAATACGTTTGGTCTGTCCTCAGGGCGTTCCAGCACTGTTTTCCATCCATACTTACACGCCTGAAAATGAATATCACGACAGTTCACTGGGCAGGTGCCGGTGTAATCGGGAAGCTAAGTGGCTGCTTAGTTACAGAAAATACAACAGAGTATTATTGTACTCTTTAATTATGAAAAGTCGTGCTTGATACTTCAGATCTTCCTCTCTAATCTTCTTTGTTTTATTTTTCAAACTTAGCTGCAAGGCTGCAGGTCTTGCTCTATCTCTCTCTCACACACACTTTGAATTTACTTTAAGATGAACACTTGCAAGTCAAAGTTTTAATAGATTGTGGGTCAAGAAATTTGGTCATCAGACATCTGTCTTTTGTATCCTCTCGATTTGGTTTTGTGTATGTTCTCAAACTTGTGGTTCTGCTGGTTGGCTGGAAGTCCCTTTCGTACTGGAGAGCATTTATGCTTTTGTTCGCTTACCGTTTCTTTGTGAACAAGATAAGCATTGTCCATCAACCTCCTCAAAGCCGCAAACTTAGAGTGTGGATGCTAGGCGTTAACGTAGCAAAAATATGCATTTTAAAACGCAAGTGTGGTAGTAGTGTGAATGTAGCCTCAGACCACCGTGGTTACTGACAAGAGAGTTACAGGAAAAACTCTCCACTGTAGTTAAATTGGCGAAGGTGGTTGTTTTCATCAGCAATCAATGTATTAAGTATGTTTTCAATGAAATGATTAGGTGTGCAGTGTTGTCTTCCAAATGCTTGCTTTGTCTAATCTAAAAACACACAGATATTCATTTTACAGTGAAACAAAACAGAAAAAAGCCGCAAATGATGATATTTGACAAGCTGGAACCAGAAAGTGTTTGCTTTGCTTGATACAATATCACTCTTGTCTGAGCAAATAATCCAACCATTGTTTCAGATGAAAAAGTATGCAACTCGCTCAACACTTTCTACCTGGGATTCCAGTTTATCTTGTACTTTCCCATTGATTTCACATATCACAACATTCAACGGAAATTGTACTAATGGTCAAATGAAAATAAAAAGACCCGCGGTGAGACCTGATCACTTTCTTTCAATGTGATATCAGCTTTCAAATTCCTGCCACTGGTTTTTAGAATATTGGTGACATACTGAGCCAAATAGTTCACCTCCAATGCAATAGTGTTTCTTAAATCTGACAGCTGATGGACAACACAGTGATGTGACTGAAGTTGACCTTTCCCCTACTTCTGAAAGGTCTCCTCTCTGCCAGAAGCGGCATCATTTCCAAACTCACCGTCCCATGTTGATGCCGCAGGGCAACCATGTCAAAGTTGCGACCGGCTCAACATCAACCTCCAAATCTCCGAGATCACAACCGTCTCGCCTCCTGGCTCAGTGCACAACCTTAGACCCGATCCCCAACATCGACAGGAGAGAGTCAGGTGGTGCATGAGGCGATGCTTTTATTATCTGTGTGTGGCGGGGGGGGGGGACGACGACGGATGGACTCAAGAAGGAACGCTGGGAGGGAATCTTGCAGCACCGCTGTGCTATTACATTACATTATCTTGTCAGAGAAAGAGGATGAGCAAGCGATGCAGTGGGTTGTGAACAGCGGCGTCGGAGCGTTGGAGAAGTACAGGCAAAAACAGCGAGAGATGGAGGGAGGGAGGAATCAAAAGGAGGTAGAGATGTAATTGGAGTGCAGTTAATACTGCTGACAACTCAGTTTGCGGCTGTTTGCCTAGTTTGTCATTGCCAAAGCACCCTCATAGCTCGGAGGCTATGAGCATGGTGTGTGTGTGTGTGTTCTCCTCTAACAGGAGGATATCTTCATCATGCACTAACATTCAAACTCACTGGATTAATTCCCTGACTAGAACAGCCGGAATTATACTGAATAACTTTAAAGAGATACTAGATTTATGCTGTTTTAGAGGGAATCTATTAGAATGGTTAAATGCACTAAAGGTTTATGAGATTTACTGTCATTTATTGGCTTGTATATACTCTAAAGTTTGAAATTAATAAAAATAAAAAGGGACTAACTTTTGTGAGTTTATATAGCTATTTTATGTCTACAGCTGCATTATCAGCGGCGCAACTCTACGACCAGAAGCCAATGGAAGGACATGGTTCTTGGATATATATTCCAGGGTTATTTAATGTTCCCGGGATTAAAATGTTAATAATAATGCTGCGGGATGAGATATATTTCGGTGGCACGGCTGACGTTAATTATGAGATGGGAAGGATCAAATTAAGTCTGTGTATCCATTAGTTACGGCGGAGAACTGACGGATCTCCCCCCCCGTTTCTGAGCAAAGAACCTGTGAATCAGCCAAAGTTTCACCGGGCCTCTGATGAAGGGCAGCACAACGTGAACGGCTTAACAGATTGTTCCGGGGGAAAAGGACACAGCACCGGTGGGGAGTTTGAAAAGGGGGCCGGCACCGTCGACTGCTGCAGAATGGGGGATAAATTGAAAAGGTGCTGGAAAGTGGGGGGAAAAGGAGAGATGGAGGGCGAGATGAAGAGAATTTGCAAAGAGATTAAAACATAAAGCTCTGGTAGAGGGAGACCGGTCAGATGATTTCTGCTTGATTTACAGTCCTGGGCTTCACTTGGGAAAGAAGGCAGGATGGGTGTACATAATTCACACTCATTCTTGGAAAAGGAAAAGAGTAGCCTGACTGAATTTCCACCTTGTTTGTCTGACATTTCGGTGCCATTTTTAGTCGACCCTGTGGCTGTGTTGGCCAGCGTTCGTACATAACAGCATACATGAGGTTATTATAGCGATAAGGGGACTGAGCCTGAAGGCAGATCTACAGGTCAATCTACGGTCCAACCTCCGCCAATGGTCATGAGCTCTGGGTGGTGACAAAATTGGATCAGAGTTACAAGTTGCTGGATCGCACGGTGTCTGGACCAAAGGCAGGGTGAGGAGCTTGAACATCCACAGCGAGAACTTGGAGTACAACCAGCAATCTTTTACGTTGAAAAGGAGTCAGTGGAGGTGGTGCAGGCTCCTAGAGATGGAGGTATTCCAGGCAGGTATAGGTGGGAGGAGACCCCAGGGAAGGTCTGAGATAGCCTTGGGATCCCCCCAGAGAAGCTGAAAGGCGTGGCTGGGGATGGGACGGGCTCCCGTGCTTTGCCTACTGACACTACAATCCAGACCCAAATAAATTGGAATATAATGGACGGATGGATTTGACAAGTGAAAAGGCAATATATGGTTAAAAAACACTGATGGACACTTGGTTGCCATCAAATAACTTTTCCAATAATTGAATACGGTCTAAAGGCCAACAAACGGAATGTATTACTAATGCAACTCTTAACGTTCTCCTGTTAAAGCTATGTTAAAGCTATCTGATCTTTTGTAAAGTATTTTGGGGCATCTAATTTATTTATTAATGTGTCAACAGTAGAAGGTCAGTGCCTTCAACCCATGGGCCTGACAAAGTGTTTGACAAAAACATGATAAAAATGCGTCTAAAACATTACATTTGATTGACAACTTTTCAACTCTGACATCTGATTTCCTGCTGGGAACATTTTTCTTTACATGTCTTGGCTGCTTTTCAGTTCAACCAGTTTCCAAACGTTGCCTTTCAGATCCGCTGGCATGCCAAGTTTGCCTCCCGCGGTCTCCAGTTGAATAAATCGTTCGACTAAATCGACTTAATGTTTGTTATGCAAGCACACTTGTTCCATTAGCTATAAGCGATTGCCATGATACATCAAGTAATAAGCAGCAGATTCAGGGGAAGCCAAATGATAGAGGCCAGTTTTCAGGGTTTGATGTTTTTTTCCACTTTGACTCACTCTCTCTCTCTCTCAGGCTGTGAACATGCCATCTCTGAATAGACAGCTGGACCCCGTCAACCCAATTCACTCTCTGGTGAACAATAAAGCTAGTTAAGCATTAGCCGCCTTTTAAATACACTCAGCTTATGTGGCATTTGCAGCCTGCCTCTTCAAGCGCTTCACTGGCCAGCCAGTCGGCACAGGGAGAAAGTGGCAACTGTGTAGATAAACGCGACGCTGAACATGTGCTGAATAACACATAGACATGAGCTACACGACTATCCATCATGCTCAATTGAGCCACCGATCCAATCACCCCCAGTGCGGAAAATCAGCAGTTGAGGAGGAGCAGGAGCCAAGGGAGGAAGGGTAACTTTTTGACCTTTCAACTGTGACCTTAAGTAAGAACAACGGCCATGAACAAAATCTCTGAGCTAAGGGCAGAAAAGAGAAATAAAAAGGGTTTAAAGAGCACAAAGGGATGTTTGAAAATGTTCTTCAAAGATATCTATACATAAGATATTTATACATTTTTTTAAAAAGTAAATCATTTTTAACCACCTCTGAGCAGCAGGGAGGACAAACATTAAATGTTTGAGGGCGTCTTTCCACACACATGTCCCTCTATCACCATTTCCTGAATGCCTCAAGATAGTTTTATTTGCTGAGAAATAGCATTTCCATATTATGCTCATGTGCTAGACGAGCAGGATGCCGGAGACCGCAGGGTTTTCAATAGGCCCCTAGTCATCATCCACGTCTGAAAAAATGCGGTAATAATCACCTTTATGTCTAGCAGATGCTCCTGCTCTCTAGTTTCTACGGTGAGGTGCATCGCAAGAAGGTTTTAAAAGACCCGTTTGAAAAACTGAACGAGGCTGCAATGACTGAGCAGAGGGCAGTGAATGCAACACACCTGCTATGGAAGGAGACTTTGAAAACATAGAAACCAAACTAAATCCCCAAAATGTACATCCAAATCAGTTTATTTTCTAAATTCTTTACATATTGGATTTCCTCTGTTTGTCAATGATTTCAAAAAGTAGCCCACATCTGCTAAGGTATTTTCTAAGTAAAAAAACCTGCTTTTGTGACAAATATTTTGTGCAAGTTGTAACAGGAAGCTGATATCAAAGATCTGTATAGAGCTCACCTGTTTATGAGAGCAAAACAACTTTTTAAATCAACCAGTCCATCAACTACTGTTGCCATGGCGGATTAATCTTCCTGCGGTGGCGTCCAGCAGATGAGAATATTCACTAAAATGACGCTGCTACCAATTTCAGTTTCAAATCCAGATGAGACACAAGTTGAAGCACCCGATGACAAATGGCACACAGAAACCACTGCTGGATGGGGTCAGTGAAGAGGATTTAATTTAGGGAATGAATAACCTCTCCAATTTTGAGTGAAGGGCACCTTCATTCAAAGTATCATCCACTTAAAATAGAAGAGAGCTACATTAGTGGCTCTAGGACAAAGCTCTCCAGCAGTTTAGTGAGCTTCACACTCCTCCACCTGGAGACGCTCCATCTCATGGTGTATTATGTGATTAGGTGAACAGTGAGGGGTGCAGGTGACACGTTCACAGGCAGAAGCAGCAGGGATTGTTTCCTCTGACCTGACATTGGTTCTCTTCATTCCTGTGTGATTCGGCATCGTCTGTTACTCCGATGTGTTTAACACACAGAGCTGCTGCTGCTGCTCCGCTGTTGCCGTGGTGAGCGTGGACCGTACAGAGACATGTAGGGAGAATGCCAGCCAAGTTTCCATGCTCTTGATGAACTGGGATTGGCTGCGTTCCCATTTGGTTTGTGGCCACATGCGGCGTGACTATGGATATGTTGCACGTCAATTTCCTCAAAGATGCTTTTTTTTTTTTTCTTCTGCTGTAACTTTCCAGTGAGCTTTAGAGTATATTAGCTACCGTGCAACACATTATCACACCACAAAAACAAAAAAAAGAATGCATGTCCATTATGGGAAGAAAAAAAAACTTTAACCCAGAGTTCTAACTAATGTCCTTGGTGTGGTGAATACTGCTAAATGATGACAGAGCTGTGTGTGGATGAAATGCATTCAGCACAAAGTAAAGAATTAAAAAAAAAAAGCACTGCATTCAACAGCAGCTGACCGTAGAGAGTTTGGAGGTCTAAATGCAATACATCTCCGTCGAGATGCATGTTTCTTCATCCGGGAGGATTAATTGGACAGCTTCTTTTTTATCTCGCCAAGGTCAATCAAACTGCAGCAGGTTAACTGCAGCTGTCACTAATTAAAAAGGGATATATGTGAGACGGACGCCAAAATAATAAAAACACCACAACAGATGTCAACTTCACATTATCTACTAATGATTGTCGCTCTAACTTTATCATCATGGTCCATTTTTTCTTCATTTTGTGATTCCCTGTCATTCTCACATATTACTCACTGTTTCTATTTTAAAAACAAACCTTGTGTGGGTCTATAAATAAAATAAAATAAAACAGATGCCATTATACAATCCAGAAAAAGCGATTAGTCATGACAATGGAGTGATGGGAAATATGCTGAGACAGGTCTTAAATAAATACAGCCACCGCTACATTATGAGTGTAAATACAATGTAGGTGTGTGTTTCTTTCCGGGCAGTAGACAGAGCACAATATGTAAACCGTGTAATTACTGGGCGGTAATGGTATTGTCTCACCACAATTATTACCACTTGTTCATGTTAATGGTATGCTGTATTGATCTGTACAATGCAGGCACAATTTCGCAATAATTGAATTATTGTCATGATGAAACAGCCTCTGTATAAATATTTCATAACACATGCTTCTGAAACAATAATAAAATCGATCAATTTGCAAAAAAAATGAGGAGCTGAAAATTATGAATTTGATAAAGTACGTATGGTCGTGATAAAGTAGGTAATTATGTAGTTTCTTGAATCATTAAAAAAACAATATCAGTTACTTATTCTATCTATAAACCATGCGAATTTCAAGAGGTGTGTGTCAATATCCTAATAAGACCATTTCTGCACTCCAGATGTTACTACACTGTACAACTAATGAAACCCATTGATACGGGACATTTAAGTGTTGGGCTTTTATCCTCCACAGCAGTTAGATGGTGTTAAAGAGATGCTTGTTAGCCGCCGGGTGAACACACAAAAGGTTCTGGTCCACTCTGTTCAGTGTGGCAGCTGGAGAGATGTACAAAACATTTCTATTCCCCTCCTGTTCCCCACTCCAGCACCGCCGCCGCTGTGTGCTCCGTCTCTCCTCAGAGACATCTATAATCTTCTCATCCCATGCTGCTCAATCTTCCTTCTGTCGGTTAACCCAGCAAAAACAGATTAATGAGAAATGAATCCCTTTAATTGACTGTAAAGGTCTCCTCTCCTTTTAACCAGATAAGCTGCTACCAGACTCTGCCAGATAAAGAAAATACTTTTAATTTATGAGAGCCTTTATATTACACAGCATGTTCATCTCAGTGTGGACTTCAGCTGACAGCAAGATAAGATGTTCCCTCTATCTAAAGCTCATTTCATCCACGTCAGATGGGTTATATCCTTTCATAGTCAAAACAAGAACAACAGAGCTAGAGCTCAAATGATAAGTCCGTCAATTGATTAGTTACGAATCAAAAATGTTGTTTATTAATTCAACTTTACTGTAATTTATCATGCAGAAATGCCACACATTCACGTTTCAGCTTCAATCATTTGTCTAAAAATGTGATTTGCATTTTTCTCCATTATTCTGAAATTTCAAAGACTTAACTATAAGTTGGTGAAAAAACAAACAAGGCTATCAATAATAGAAAAAAGCCTGAGTTGCAGCTCTATACAGAAAAAAAAAACTTGATAAGATAGTAAAATAAACTTTTTCAGCAACACTTTATTCTGCTAGAAAGGGGGGTTACACAAAGTAAAGCTTGTATTGTTTTTCCATCTGGAATAAGCCAGTCAGAGACGGGTACTAATCGTTCCAGAAAAATATGCAAGACACAAATGTGTGTGTGTGTGTGTGTGTGTGTGTGTGTGTGTGTGTGTGTGTGCGCTTAAGCATGTACACATACGAACTAGACCAGTTCCTGTATCGCTGTTTCCTGCTTTGTCATATCATTACTTTGTTATCAACTACAGGTTTAAAGGTGAGTCATGCACACAACGAACAATGACACCATACATCAACTGGTTGCCCGGCAACCGGCATAGCTCTGACTGACTGTGCAAAAAGAGAAGACTGATAGAAATCTTGGAAAAGACTAAAAACTGTGAGGGGGGGGTGGGTGTAATCATTTTACCAAACTTTCTTTCAGAAACTCCACAGGGCATCAAAAGTTATATGAAAGTGCAAAGTAGAAACAAGACGAGTCTGTCCTTGCTTCATTGTTCCTTGGAGTGCTTTGAAAATGGACAGCCAAGATGCAGCCAAAAGCGGTGTCAGGGCTGACTTTGCCAAACGTGAAGCAGTTTTTTTAAACAACCCTTTCTGTTGCTATAGCCACTGCTGGACGAAATAACTCTGAATGAACACCTTTTCTGAATCATAAAGTTTAAACCCATTTCTTGTAGCGACTAACAAGTGTGCTGATGTGTGGAAAGGCTTTTTAAATCTTTCTATTCACTATTGCAGAAAAAGAAAAAACCTCATGTTTCCCTATGTATAATCAACAGTGTCATTGTTTTGATGTACCTGTATATTCCTGCTCATTCAACAATAAAAGCCTCTGTTCTATGCCCTAACTGTGCTTTGTCAGCAAACACTTCCCAAGCACTTTCTGGAGCTACTTCACAGTAAAAGCATCCAGCAGTTCAGGGTTAAATACCCAACTCAAATAGGACCACATAGAGGATTCTGAAGCTGTAAAAAATGTAATCATGGTGACACAGCAGTACTGGAGCGATTCTGATGTCCTTAGTCGTAGTCATAATGCCACAGAAAGGGCTGGTTCTGTGTGTCAAATTCAAGTATAATTCAGGCGGCAACCCGCAGGTCTGAAAAGTGAAGCCAATGCAGAAGTGCCTTAAAGTTGCATTCTTTAAATGGCCATTAGGGCTCAAAAAACAAGATGGCAACAGCCTAAATGCCAAACTCGAGGCTTCAAAAACTACGTTTCCCAATGGATGACATCATGGTGACGATGTCCACTTCTTAAATACAGTCTATGGTATAAATTAATTAGCATTCACATTGTGTGATATGAGTGTCATTTTTGCTTATTTCTTTACCTTTTTACCAAGAATAATCACAAGATACTTTATAACATAAATACACTGTGCAATATAATAGTTATTCTGTCTGTACATATAATATTTTAGTTATTATGGATTTTTTTTTTTTTTTTACTTTTTGTTCACTTATTTAATATTCTTTACTGTTTTTACTGCTTATTTATTTATAATACTTGTTTTTGATCTTGTTTTGCACTTTACCCTATGCTGCTGTAAATCCTGTAAATTTCCCCGCTGCGGGACTAATAAAGGATTATTTTATCTTATCTCTTATCTTAGATGCCATAAAATAATAAAAGGTGGTTTCTGCTTTTAACATGTAAAACAGCTACTTCATTCTTGTCAAACAATTCAATCAATTTTCATTCGCCATAACAAGTATACGCACCTCGTTAAGGTTTGACTTTCTCTTTTCTTAATCAACACTGAATTAAGGTTGCATTTGCTTACTTACTACCCGAGTCAAATAAATCCTTTGAGTGCTACTCGGATCGTCCCATGCTTTCCAGTGTGACCTCTCTTCCAAGCTGGATACCTGTGGTTTCCCTCCATTGTGTTGTCAAGCCAGTGTCGAACCATTTTCACACTGGAGGAGCCAAACCAAAGCCTGTTTTCCTGCCAACTACAACAGCTGCCATGGTAGCACACTGGGAGGTCCACTTTATAGGAACGGGTCACTCCTCCCGCAAAGGGCAATAAGAACATTTTGCACCTTATGCTCAACGGTTAGCACACATGTATCGGAGAGAGGCTGTCCCGCTGGAACTAACTTCCAACACATAGCAATATGCAGACTGCATCCTGACTTTGTCACTAACTTACAGTCAATTTAATAGAAAACAGCAGTTATCTGAAATAAAATGTCATGACAAGTGACCCCTTTTTAACCCTTATGTTATTCAGTATTTTTGCTCCCAAAGTTTTGCTCCCAAATTATTAAGTAATGAACAATGCGTGTGCAAGGTATGCCTGTGTAGCTGTGTGTGTGTGTGTGTGTGTGTGTGTGTGTGTGTGTGTGTGTGTGTGTGTGTGTAGGGTTTGGAAGGTATCATCGATTAACCACAGCGCATCTACCAGTTCATCACCATAATCCTCAAATACCCCTACACCAACAGCCCAACCTATATTAGGTTGCTAAGCCAACTGCTGCCAAGCTGACAGACACACTGATTAAGATAAGTCTTCTTTCTGGAGCCGAAAAAGCTGTAAATCTTAGGTTTACACAGCAGAAAGGGGGAGAGAGAGAGAGGAGAGAGAGAGAGAGAGAGAGGGGAGGGGAGATCACACTCCAGTGCATTGCTTCAAAGGAAACTTCACAACAGTGATGGAGCACATGGGGGACCGAACCTCCCGCCAGACCGGCCAAGCTCGGGACCGTACAAAGTATGCACGCTTAAATGCCATGGTGCTTTCATAACCAGCCTTTATGCCAGCTATGTCTGAATGATAACAGTGTGGTTCATGTGTACAATCATCTGTTTCACACCACTTTATGAGTCATTCTGGTGATTTGTTGTGCCATTCTCTGGGGATTCAGTGGTAAGGGTCACCAAGTAGGCATTCGTGCATTTAGCATACAATATTGTATTCCATAATGAAGTTATCTCTATCAGGGCAAGTGGGCACAATTGGCCCAAAAGCAACCATTACACTTTTACAAATGTTTTTACATTTCTCCACAAGCACTTCAGTCATATTTAACCATATAACTAACAGTAAACCAATTCAAAAAGTTGACCCTCTCCTGATAAAAAAAAGTTGCTGTAAAGTCAACCATACATAATGTAAATATACTCCAGTGGACCACGGTTCATTATTGAGCACCCACGTTGTATTCTACCAAATATGCCAATTAGTCGTAAAAAAAATCGAGGATGTCGGGAAAAAAATGCAAGATTTTGTCAAGATTCCCACTCACCCGAATCCTTCTCATCGCAGCCACGATCTCCACTCGGCTGCTCGGCCGCGTCACATCCAGACTGCCGATGTACTGTTGTAGGGAAGGTGAAATATGACAGGTACACCATGTTAACGACACCAAAGCTGACAGTCACTTGTTTTTATATCTGTTAACGATACTGAAACAGTTTACGTGTCCGCTTGAGGTAATGATTAACTTAAGTTAACTTAACCTAAGTCTCTACAACTAGCCTTCGCTTCAAACTTTACTGAATAACAAGCCAGCCGAATGTCTCAGCATTTGATTTCATGTTTAGCTTGACCACAGTTAACAATAAGCATACATCCACAGTGTCGTCTGTTTACAAAGGTTGGCACGCGGAAAAAAAAAAAACCATTATCTCACACTACATTTGAATAAGTTATCTTTCCACGCTTCAGTTTCTTGTGAATTCACCTTTGCCTCGAAGTTGATCCCATGCTGGAACGCTTCCTCGTTGTGCAGCGGGATCCGCAAATCATGCCCATCATCAACGAGGTTGTACTTGGTTTTTGCAGGCATTTTTTTTTTTTTTGTAAGTGTTCACTAATCCACGCTACCAGAAAATATCAACGAACCAGGTCGGTTTAATCCAAGAAAAGGAAAGAGAGAGAGAGAAAAAAAAAAAAAAAGCTATTCCAAATCCGGTTAGTGCGTGTTCTCCATCGCAGAGAACCGTCCCGGCATTGCGACGCTGCTACACCGCCCTCCAGTAGCGGCCAAGTGGCGGCAACTAGTTCCCCCAGCACTCCGGTGCACCGCCGCCCGGCTCACGTTTTTTTTTTGTACAATAGATCACAAGCGGTCGGACGAAAAGGAAACAGGCGTCATGCGGGGGGGGGGCAGATGTGTTTTGCCGACTTTTTCTTTTTTTCTCCCTGTGGTGAGTGAGTGTGGAAGTTGGTTGGTTTGGGTTCTGCCTCCTGCCCTGGACACTTCCCCCACCACCACCACCACCCCTGCGTGGAGGGAGGGGTGTGATTGGACGAGCCCGGGGATCCCACCTGTTTCCATTGGAACAGAGGCGCACCGTGGCCCCGTGGAGGAGGGGCTCAAAGGCTGGTACCTGCCCCCTCTCTTCCCTCCACACACTCACACACACACACACACACACACACACACACACACACTCACGGGAATAACCTGAATGCCACTTAAGCAAACAAAGGAGTGGTGTTGCGCCGACTGTAGCCTGTATACACATCTGTAGTCTGTTCACTGTTGGTTTGTTATATATATATATGACAGACGTAATGGATTAAGTGTCATAGTTTGTTTAGCAAGTTGCACGCTGGGAAAACACTATAGAATAGCTTGTTGGCCAATGCATATGAAGGGTAATGGCTTCTATTTGCCTGTGGTTTAATCGTTAAGAAAATGATTAAAGATATTGGCTGGGAGATGAGGTGGTCATTTATCAACCTATAGGAATTCAACTTTCAGTATGGCTTTACAGATGGGGTATTCAAAAACCTCTTCCTCTGTATAAACTAAAAAGAGCAAGGCTACCAACTAGTGGCCATCTGCTAGCACCTATATATCATAACAGAATAACAAATTGTGATTTATTACTTTTAATTGTTCTGTCTCAGGCATTGAACTGAATTGTTCAATACAAGGATTATATAATGTTTTTGTGAATGACGCATCACTCATAACATTTAGAAAAAGGTAGCTAAAATCTGTCACAAGGGGCAGAATCTTTTTAAGATACTTTAAGGCAGAAATATTTTCTCCCCATTTTACTATCCAATTATCTATTCAAAAAAACTAATTTAGATGAAATTCTTCTCTGTTTGAATTGAATAACATGTGTTTTAATTTTTTTCATTATTAGTGAAAATGCTGCTCTAATAATCAAACTGAGAAACACAACATCTGAAGCTTCACTTTGAGCTTTTAAGGATTAAATGTAATTTTAAAAAGCTGTTACATTATTCATTAAAAGGCTAATAGGTTTAGTTTTTTTATGAATGACTTGTAGCTCATGGTCCTTGAGCATGCTGTCATAACTGGCAACAACCAAAATACCATGCAGTTTGGTGTTGATGTAGCAAGATTAGCCGTGGACAGACACAGAGATGCATGCGCATGCACACACACACACACACACACACACACACACACACACACACACACACACACACACACACACACAACTGCTTTCATTAAAAAAGAGAGACATGTACGATGAAAATATGCAAATGTGTGTTTTTGGGCATTTAAGACAGATCCTTCACACTGAGCATCCTTTCACACATTCTGTTCAAGCATGTGGAACAAAAGCATCTCCAGTGCGAGAGACGTTTTATAAAGCGCGGTGATATGTGGTCAGCAGGCACAGTAGTGCTGCGTTCATGTTTAATGCAGGTTTCATGTTGTATAATGCACAAACCATCTGTGTCACCCTGGGAGTGAAGATGCATGCAGCCCTCCCCTAAAGGTGATCCCAGAAGGGGAGGAAAGGGGAAGTGGGGCAGCAGTAATTCACATTCACACCACCTCTTTGGAAATATATAAAGTACTGCTGCTAATGGTGTCCTGGGGGCTTTTACGCTAGCAGGATGATGATTTACTGAATGTTATGCGGTTCCAAACCGGCATCTGGAAACAAAATTCTGCCCTCCTGTTTATTAAAACCTAAACATCATCATGATTCATTGAAACTAATCTCTCATTTAGCGACTGTGTTCATTTTATGAAAGCTGTGTAGATGATACATCTTTGAACAGAGTGGTTAGAAACAATCTCTGAGCTTTATACGACTAAGCCTGACATTTTCAAGATCATGTTGACACTGAGGCCCCATAAAACTCATATTATTGCCTATTTTTTCATATGTGCAGTACTTCAAAGAATATCTCCACAATGATTGTTGTTTTACACTATTTTTATGTAAAAGTCTCAGAGGTCAGGACCACCTTGCCCTCATGACAGCAAGACATCGAGATGGCAGACAAGAACAGCTGCTGTCCCTGCATGAGGAATTATTGCTGAATACAACCAGTTCCCCTCTTAAGGGACCCCATGTGCTCTGAAGGCTCTTTAAAAAGGATAGAGAGCAACCTAATCCCTGACAAGACTTCAAATACATGTTGATCTGTTGATTAGGGCTTTTGGCTCCCTACATACACGAAGTAGCTTTTGGAGATCAGTGTGCAAAAACATCATGGTTCCACTTAAAAGCCAAAAGGCAACATGATTCCAGAGCAAAATATAGCTTCTATACTGGAGACTCATTCCGCAGGGCACGGTCATAATGGGTGAGCTAAACCACAAAAGAGATCTGCCTGCTAGTGTGTCATGGAGTCCAGGGAGGACTTTATTTCTACACAATGCCAGTAATCCTACATAAGACATCTATTACATGGTACCGGTTTAGACAAGTCAGATGTAATGGTGTGTTTGCCCTCAGGGGAGGCTTTGGGGAAATAGTATTTGCTTGAGTTTAACTGTGTAAGACCATTGGACATTGTTGACCTGTTAAGGGTGTACTGCACATCTTGCCCAATGCAGGCTGGGATAGTTTAGAAAATGAATGGATGGCTGAAGTTTTAATGCTGTCGTTCACAGGTGTCTATTCTAAAATTTATAGTAACGTCCACAAGCCCCTTAAATGTAGGCCTATGTAATAATTGGTACCATTCAAAGTAGATTTCTTAAAGTGTTTATAGCAACTTTCCAAGTTTCCTGATGGCATATGTTTTTGTATTTGACAAGAAAGAATAATACTGCTAGCCAAAGTAATAGTATGTAAGTCAATTATGGGAAAGTTTTATGAGGGGGTAAATGTTATGAACCCATTTGTTAGGCCTCGAGAAAACACACACTTGGGTTTGGTGGGAAACAATGTAAGCATAACATTGTTGGTTTAAAGAAATCCCATAATGGGCCTTGAAATAAGAATGAAAAAAAATGAACCAAGGAAAGAGAATTAACATTTTTAATTTGTTTCGGGTGGCTGACCTAAGCTCTGCTACGATCACTTCCTACTCCAGATTTAAATTGTGTTCTTCCTAGGAGGACCCGGGAAGAACCAAGAGGGACTTTGTGATGCCATGCATCTAATGGACACTCAATAGTTTACTCAGTGGTTAACAGATTTCAGAAAACTACTTATCATCATCATTTTGTGTCATCACTTACAGCTGAATAGTCAACCAACTGTAATTTTCACAGCACCAGAATGTAGTGCATTGCTTTGAGAGATTTTTTTCGTGCACTATATAGAGGATACACACACATAACTCGGACACTCAAATAGAATGGCCCACACTAAATGTAGAGCACTGTACAGTAAAAAGGGAGTTATCTCCGACCCATCCTGACACTCTTTTCACACTTATCTGGCTACGCCTGGAAATCTTTTTCCTCCGTCCACAATAAGCCGCTACTTTTCACATCCAAAAACTGCACTTTTCAAAAAACGCCCTCTTGAGTGGATTAATCTGAACACATTGACCTCAAGTTTCAGTGTGAAACGAATGGTTTTCACTCTTGGTGCCGACTCCAGTCAGTGTTGGGTCAGTGTGTCAGCAGGAGCCCTGAAGCTCGGACCCTCTCTCTCCTGCATCTATATCAGCCTATAGCAACGGCAAGCGCACACATATTCACACATCAATGAACACACACACACACACACACTGCCTCACACTTCTTGAGGGCCTCTTAAGCTGAATTAATAATGGAGATTTCAAAGAATGTGGGGCAACGCCGAGGAGCAGATCCACTTCTCCTGGGAGAGTCTCAGTGAAGAAGCAAGACAAAGAGGGAACAAAATGATGACAACAATACATTTCTACGTTAATTGTGCTTGGAGCCGGGTAACAACATGGGATAATAACGGAACTGAGAAATTGCAGCTCACTCGCGGGGTAGATTACTACGGATATAATCTGCCTCTGATACTCAAACAAATACTTATGGAGCACACAGAATCTATGATCTGTGTACATCCAAGGCTCTTAAACCCAGCGTTATTTAACTAATGTGCTCGGACTGCTGCTTAATTACTGTTTGTTGAGGATGATGAGGCACCAAATGGAAAGCTTAATCAAACATAGAATTTATGATTCTGATAATGATAATGATTTCCTTTGGATGGCTTACATTTTAAGAAAAGAAGATCCTACATAGAGATGTTTGGTTAAGTTAGCAATGAATCCAGAGGGCACAGTAAGAACTTTTCAGAACAACCAACACCTACCAGACTTACCTTATGGCTTTTGTTTCTTAAACTACTTTGAATCATCGCTTGTGACGTCTGTGCCGGAAAAAGTTTGGAACACTTTCAGTTCATCTAACTCAGGTGGAATGACATATAGAGCAGTTGGTGCCCAAACAACTATATTTATAATGATAAGGAAAAACAACACATAACATTTGTTCTGACTGGTGTAAAGTCTTAAAATATGGCATGGACATACTTTGGGTGATTTTAAAACAGTACAACTTTAATATTTTAAGATTAAAAATATAACTTTTATCAACAGTCAAAGTAAGGATTTTCTTTACCCTGCAAAAGTGTGCATATATTTGATATTCAACTACTTCTTTGGGCAAATGGGACAAACTTTTTTTCCCCTGAAATAAAGCGAAATATATATACTTGCCTAAGCACAAATCTGAATTTTCAAAATAGGTGAAACCTTTAGGCTGGAAAGTGAGTTTTTCTTATCATACTAATTGTCTTTATATATATATATATACTAATTATATATATATATATATATATATATATATATATATATATATATATATATATATATATATATATATATATATATATATATATAATAAAGACAATTAGTATGATTGTCTGATATAATGAGTAATTGTCAATTAGTATGATAAGAAAAACTCACTTTCCAGCCTAAAGGTTTCACCTATTTTGAAAATTCAGATTTGTGCTTAGGCAAGTCCAGATTACAATTCCACCAAAAGGAAATTCAAAAGTACAGATGCAGCACAAATTGACTAAAAGTGTGTCAACTGTTTAGTTGAGAAGTTATAACAGATGTAAGGGTGACACCATGTGGACACATCATGAAGTGCAGAACAAGAGTTCTTGGACCAAAACAATCTATTCTTGAGAATCTGCAAAGGAAATTCACATAAGAAAGACAAAAAAAACTGGAATTATATGTATTTGCAGAGAATGATTTCTTCAAATAAGATTGGTGAAGTTGTCTGACAGAACTGAGTAAAGAGGTTTTGAATTTTCCATTATTAGCATGTGGCGAGACTGCACAATGTTGATCACATCTCTGTGTTATCTGAATTTATTCACTATTTCCTAATTCAACCTCTGTCTCTGAGTATTGTATATTATGCATTCATTCACCGAGTCCAGAAAACACAATTTTATGTAGGACTGAAGACGTATATATACTGTATATTCTCATTTGAAGGCTTATCATTTTACCTACTTGCTATATGATTATTTACTACAATTTGCATATAAGAGACAGATCAAAGCGGCCACATATAGGCCTTTAATTTATCGCAATCAGAGGACTTTTTCATGAATGAGTTAATTAATCTGTATTCAGCCTGCTTCCCCTGGAGACTGAGGTCCAGCTGGTTTCTTCTTCTCCTGAGCTGTTTTATGCTCTCCTATAGTCTACCAAGCACATTGTGTGCTTCAGCCTTAACGGGCCTATGAAACTGTCGCTGCAAATCACAGAAATGCTCTCCCGTTGTGTGCCTATTGACTCAGTCCGGTGTCTAACATACTGCAGTAAACATATCAAGGGCAAGAGGTGTGATTCATTTCCAGTCCGATATAATGGCCAAGAGGAAAAGTATCTACAGGTGATGTAGGGTGTCTGAACACACAACAACTCCACTACACAACATTGAAACTTGTTGCTGTTGTTTCTTTTTGTCGTGTATTTAGTGATAATATGAAAAACAAGGGGAAAAGTAGAAATAAATTGAAATAAAAGTGAGTTAGCAAGCTAGCTTCAGACCAACAACCTTATGTCAGCCATGTAATTTTTCTTTTTACATTTCTTTTTATATTTTTTTTACCATACTGAGGACTCAAAGGGCCTTTGCAATTTCTCTCTTGTTTCCATTTCCTGGCTCCAAAAAGCACCTGTTTGTCTTTGAAAATATTTATTTTGAAATACTTTACATTATTCATGATCATTTATTTTCTGAGTAGAGTTGCTTTGAAAACTGTAGACGTTTGTCGCAGCTTTTTAAAATCAACTGCCATCTTGACATGACGCTCTGTGCAGAGGCCTCTGCGGCTGTGATGTCATGCTGTAACTTCTTCCTATATGCACTGTGCTTGACTTGTAATACTGCAGGCCTCAGTGGTGAAAACAATATCCAAATCCATTACTCAACTTAAAAGTAGCAGGACTGCAATTTACATTTAGCATTTCTGTATTAATATTTACGACAAAAAAAAAGTACTAACCACTATACGATCACGGTGAGCTAGATTCATATCTGCTCATGTGACGAAATTGAAATTGAAATTTAAGGCAGACAAAGTTTAATTTTCAAAATGTCCCCCAGAATCCCTTTCAATATATTTGCAGAACCTGCTAATTAATTCCCACGTTATGTGAATAAATGAACTTTTCACCATGTCAATGCTTTAATCAAACAAACAGATTATTTACAATGATTATTTACTCCTCCCATATTTTATTCTAGGTTACAATTAGTTGTCTTTCTTAACTAATTACAACATGCAGGAAAAAGTTAGCTTGAGTAACTGATCAAGAGCTCAACCATCCTGGTTCCAGCCAATCAGAGCTTCAGTCTGTCCAGGCCCAGGTTGTGTCTGTGTTGGCCGGGGCAGGAGCTCGCTGATGGGGCAGATCGGTGAGGGGCAGGCCGGTCCACCACAGTCCCCAGGGTGCCCCGGGGCTCGGAGACAGTGTGGGCTGAGCTGGGTGTGACTGAGTGCATGTGCTCGTGGGGGTGCAGGTGCATGTGGTTGTGATGCTGATGCCTAGTGTGTCCACTGTCTGCTTTGGCATGGGTCTGCTCCTCCACAGCAGCAGCCTAAAGGGGAAGAGAACCGAGAAAGTAACTATTTGATTTACTGATCTCAGAAAACTGCAAAGGACTATTTTGATGAGAGTGGAAACTTTATTTGCAGAGCTGTAAAATTGGGTATTCATCACTACAAGCAAGTGTTTTCCCTTGACATAAAGTATTTAATTCAGTGTTAAAATAAACTATATTAATTACTTGAACTTTGAAGAAATGCTCTATAAAAGTCTATAAAATGGAGGATGGATTAGACGTCTCAGTTTGTCGTTCATAACCATTTAAAATGTTGGACATCAGATCTGAAGCAGCTACCTGAGGTTCGTAGATCTCACACTTCACATCTACAGCTTTCCGGTTATGAAATGAGCTGTCCTTCTTTCCGTCAGGCAGTCTGATTTGAAACTGGTCCTCGTGGGCCACGTGTGAGCCCAAACAGAAGCCTCTATGCTGAGAGAAAAAGAGAAATCAAGAGCAGTTGAGTCTGGATTTACAACATGGCAGCGTCTTGTTTGGAGTATAAAAAAAAGGTGTAGCAATGTTGCGTGACTCACAGCAAACTGACAGTCCATAGGTGGGCAGCTGCTCAGTTCACTGGCATCTGTTGTCCTTGAACACACCGTCTCCACAATGGTGAACTCCACAAAGTAGGATGGACCAAAAACCCACTGACAAAGCACACAAACACATGATGCATACACGTATACATGCACATGTGTAAGAATACTGAACACCTGTTAACTACTGAACAATATAAGAATTATTATATTTTGTTGAATTACAAAATAATTTGGAAAAAGCCTAGTTTGGTATGGTTCAGTGAAGATTTCTAAATGTGTACTTTCTCACTCAGTTAGTTATGAGCAAATATAATAGATCTGATAAAAGTGCTCCACATATGACATCAAAACTCATCCCTGATGCTTTTCAAAATATCTTGATTTATAAGTATTTTCTTAACCTGTGAACTGGCTCTCGTAATGTTCTCCAGAGTAAAGTAGTTGGCCAGGCGGCTCTCTTCATTGAACCTCTGCAGTGAGAGGTTGGCTGTCTCCTTGACGACGGGTTCGTTGAGGTTATCAGCTGTGGGACAGTCCGGACATACTTGTACCACTGCAGTGGCGGGAACTAAACACAAGCATTAACAGGCCCAAAGGTCAATGTAAAGTATCGGAAAGTGTTTGGTGAGTATTTAACCTCCATCCCGCAGTATGAACTCTTTCAGCTATTATCAGCATCCCTCGCTTCTTTCAGCTTGCTTTATCCAAAAAGCGTTCTCCTAGACTTTGACAAATTGTGGGAAAACACAATACATTTCTGTATAATCACTCATAGATGACATGTTTACTTGCCTTAGGGAGGGACAGTAAACTTACGTGTCAAACCTCACTTACGTTTAGAAAATAAAAGCGGCAAAGTGCTAACAAAATAGACTTGCTACATATTATCACAGAGGATTTGTGTGTTTTTGTGTAATTAAATGAATGACAAAAAACAGGATTCTAAATGACTCCACTGATCTACCTTCGCGGAGTGCACAGGAGTAGTTTTGAAGTTTGACTTGAGAGTCAACGGAGGCAGATACTTCACACTCTCCATACACCTGAAGGACACAAAAGTTTATAAAAACCCAAAATATACATAACATATGCAAATGTTCAACAAAACATTAATGTGGCATCAGTATAAAACTGTTTCACACACTGTGGTACTCACTGGAAGATCACCAATATTTCTGACTTCACATTGTTTCCATGGTTTCCTGCTCGTGATGTGGCATTTGGTCTCCATGACATCAATGGTCAGTTTGTAGAATGACCCACCTGTCTCCTGGACACACACATGTTTTTTTCATGTTTTTCATGTTCCTTTTGTTCGTAGTTGCTGGTACATCCATTGCTTACATTCTCTTTTTGCAAGTACTGTTGCATCTTTCAAGATGCAAGATGGCATAGAACCCTGTTCATGTGTGTGTGTGTGTGTGTGTGTGTTTGCATGTGTGTGTGTGTGTGTTTGCATGTGTGTGTTTGTGTGCACGTGTGTGGGAGAGTGCGCCCTCACCTTTCCTTGAGTGTGAGAGAGGTTGTAGAGTCTGTTGAGGCTCAGGATGTATCCATCTGTCCGGTCCTGGTTGATCTGCTCCAGGGCCTCCTCTGCCACCCTCACCACTTCAGGGCTATTACAGCCTGGAGGGTTTGGTCTGGCTCTTCCCCCCTGCTGCAGCAAAGCCAGACAAAGGACCAAAAGGAACACACTCATCCTCTAACATACACAGACACACGCACACAAACACAGATTAGGCCTAATTAAAACCCAGATTTTACCCAATTTAATCACTAAAGCCTATCCTGGTAGATCATTTAACATTTAGACTAACACTGGTTTGTAAATCTTCCTTTGCAAGACCTGTAATCCTTGTTTTTCCAGACAGGGTTTGGACGGACACATGAGATGCTGATCCTGGACTTTCCCCTGTCTCCCAAAGGATGAGCAAACAGTTGCTATCTACTGCTCTCTAGGCCAATGGCTGGCTCCGACTGGCTGATGGGTCATAGTGCACTGGGGAAAAGTGAAATGAATTAAATGAAAGAAAAGCACTTTGAATGCACTACACTTTATTTAATTTCTTTAATGTGATGCTATGGGCGTTGAAAATGCTGCAACTAATTCCACAGCACCTTGTTTAAAGGAACACCTCATACTGTAAGATTTGTTATTAGGTTTGTAACTTGCTTCTCAGTGTGGGAGTTGTTTACAGCTTGGACTTACAATAGTTACAGAAGAACTATGAGACATGTCGAAAACCAGGATCAGATTGTAGAAACTTGCACAAGACTTCTCCGCTGTTTTAATTAGTTAATTATCTCCCAAACACATTTTTGCCAAAATTAAAGCTAAATTCATAGCTTCCTGAAGGTGCTAGCAGTTAGCTATTTACCTTGCTTACATTGAGTTCAACTGACAAATTCAAACAGCTAACCGCAATACCAACAAACGCAACCATCTAGTGTGCTAGCAATGGTGGAGCCAAACATTTCTGTTATGGGGCAGCCAGGCTAAAAACAGTTTTGCTTGTATGATGTATAGGCTATTGTTCAGTTTTTTTCCGTGCTGCACTGCATCATAGGTAAATAATATTTAAAGTTGTTTAATCTTGCATTCACTCAGTCAGACAACAGTAACATAGCATTAAGTTCCAAGTACACTACTAGCAATAGTATACTTATACATTTTTTTCATTTTATGGGACCCTCAATAGATTTTCTTTTTTGTGAGATGACCTTGTTTCATTTCACATTTTTGGTCTATTTTTGTGTAAAATATACACATTTAAAGCAGTATACAAAAGAACAGACTAGAGAATTATGATGCAGGAGTGATGAAAGACATTTCTGGGACATTTCTAACTTTCAAGTCTTGTGTATTTCTGTCTTGTGTATTTCTTTAACAAGCAAAATAAAAGCCTTTAAACAATTAATGCATTTATCCAATGTATCTTCTTTATGTAATCACATCAGCCTTCAAAGCCTTATGTGATCTAAGCTGATCATAAAAAATACATGACCACATATTGGTACACAAGTGAAATTATTGTACATTTTATTTGGAGATTTTTTTTATCCTTTACTGAAATTGCTAAATGTGCTGTGTGTCAGTAATGTGTGGGCTGTGGTAAAGTGCAACAGATAAGAGCTGTTTGCTGATTTGACCAATATGTACACAGAGTGGGTGTGTGTGGTTTTTTCTAGAACCAATGTTGTTGTGTTGGCTGTGCGAATCATACAAAAGGTTAAAAATGATTTCTGCCTCTGAGCTTATATTTGTCTATTAACAGGATTTCATAAACGTATTTGAGCACCTATTCAGCACCAACACTGCACCGAATTTCACTGACTGGTCCTACACTATTCCATACAAAACATTCATGTAACTGCTTGCCAATATCTTCAAAATAGGCTCTGCCCAATACATGTATAGAGCTATCATTTGTGAAAATGTCATACCATTGCATATACAAATTTCAAATCCATGTTATACCACGAAATGTATTGTGGTGCTACAACATCACGATTCATTTTAATGGAATATATCAGTTGTCATAAGCCTTATTCACTTGACTTTTAGCCTATCTCTCCTTTTTCCAGTTCTTCATTTTCTTATGGAGTTTGTGCTTCAGCTCTGTGTCACTCTTTTCTCTTAAGGTAAAGGTTAGAGATAGAGACGCTAAACTCAGACGAGCAGCAATGCAAACACTAAATGCTCTAAATTGGTTTAAATATAACTAAAAACAGAAAAGATTATTATTTCAAATGCATTATTTACATGATGTTCTGTAGGTACACATGGACATGGATATTACTGTTGTTTAGCAAATTAATGAAACAACCACTTCATGTAATTGAAAAAAAAATGCATCCAATGCTTGTCACAAAATGTTTGACGACGGTGATAGAAGTGAGATCAGTAACAGGGAACACAAGGAGCTTGGGGTGGAAGTGCATTGAATCAACACAAATGGATTATTTGTGGTATCATTTATTTATTTTTTGGTGCAGCCAAGAACAGACAACATACAAACATATAAAGTTTGCCTGCTGTATTGTATAGTTCCTCCATGTGAATGCTGCAATGAGGTGGTCAGGTTTTACAGTTTACAGTTGTTGTCTCTGAGCATTATAAAACCAATATAACCAGTTTAGTGATTTTATTATTTTATTATATATGACAAATTTACCACTTTAAAAAAACAGGTGAATGTAGTGTTTTTTATGCAGTTAACCTTTATTAGAAGGAATAGAGACAGGAAAGTGTGTGCTGTTGTGTTACTGGTAATATTTTCGTGTGTTCACTTCAGTCTGTGTTTATGTGTTTTAAGACCTTATGCAGCTGTCTTGAACCTGGGGTCCTCAGAGAAGAGTTTCTCCACCAGGGTGACTCCGGCAGCTGCAGGGGCGCAATTGGCGGAGACCGCCATGGGGAAGGCAAGGATGGTGGGCTCAATCTGCCCGGGGATCTGGGGGTCGGGCTTTAGTGGCAGAGTGACTCCCACCACGGGGCCAGGGAGGACAGGGAAGAAAGGCAGGGTCGTGGGCTGGTCCACGGCGGGCATAAACCTCACAATACCCTCTGGGTGGTCGTGAGTTGTGGTCTCGTGGACGTGATCGTGGTGATGGTGGTGGTGCTCGTGGTCGTGCAGGTGAGCATGCTTGTGGTCGTGATCTAGAGCCAGCTCGTGGTCGTGCTCGTGGGTGTGGTCGCTGCCGGCGTGCATGTAGGTGTGGTGTTGGTTGGGAGAGTCGCCGCTGTGGTTGTGTGCCTTGGCGTGATGAGTGTGCACGTGATCGTGGCCGTGCCCGTGGTCGTGGGAGTGGTCGTGAGCGTGCCTGTGGGTGCTGCCTGCCCCATGGTCGTGTGTGTGGTGGTGGTCGCTGTTGTCGGCGTGCTTTTGGCTTTGGTCGTGATGAGTGTGGCCCTTGGTGTGGTCGTGGACATGGTCGTGTGTGTGTGCTGCGTCGGCAGCGTGTACACCGTCATGGGTGTGGCTGTGTGCGTGTGTGTCTGTGTGGTTGTGGTCAGTCTCGCCGCCCAACAGGTGGTGTTTCTTCTCTCTCTCGGCAGCCTGGAGAACACATAAAGATAACATATATATGAAGTGTGGTACCTAAAAATGTGGGAGAATTTAAAATATGTGTCACCCCTACTACACCCATCATGGTTATAAACCATAAAGACATAACATTAACTGTTTAAGTATAATGCAAAGTTGTCTTTTGGGGCAAGCTGTGAAGGACAATTCCAACTAAGAACCCTATCTTTGTAGATCTGGTCATTTTGTGTCTATATGATGACATTTTATCACTAAAAATACTGCTGAGACCATCACTTTAAAGAAGTCAGGCAGTGCGAGACAACCTGTCTGAGCGTTTAAATCATCAAGTCCTTACCCCCAGATCTCAGAAATTACTGACGTTTTTATGCTTAAAATAATTGCTAAAACTTTGAAAACAAGACTTGAGTTACTGTTAATAGAAAAAAGAAAGGAATAATCAAAGTGTGCTTTTTCCTTTTACTACACAAAGTAGAAAATAGAACAAGTAAATCACAGTGACACTGTGTTTTATCATGGCTGAGCAAGTCTTACCTCAGGCTCATAGATCTCACACTCTACACTGGAGTCAGCATCACCAGTAGGAGAGTAGAAGAGGGATGCCTTACAGAAGCCCTTGTGCTGAGGAGAGAAGAACAAGAAAAAGCAAGTAAGATAGGAGAGAGCGGAGGGAGTGTTATGCCTGTGGTTTTACTAGAGTTGAATAGTTAAACAAACTGAATTCTCGTTTGCTATAATAAACGCGCTGACTATGAAGAGAAAGAGGAGGAGTGCTTGGGGAGGTTACAGCACTTAAAACTCAAATAGTCCCCTGATTCGTTTGCTTAAAACGGGAAAGCCAGAATGAAAAATTGATTTGATTCTTTTTATTCCTTTTGATAACTTCCTTGAGAATACAAACCAAATACAGTTACCTGGAGGTTAAAACAAACAACCCATTTGATCAAGTCAAATGTTCAAATGTGAAAAAACAATCAGTCATGACTCACAGCGAACTCGCACTCCATGAGGGGGCACTTATCAGCTGCTCCTGCGCTCTTGGTGCAGGTGGTCTCCTGGATGGTGTACTCTGCATTGTAATACATTGACATGGCCATCTGGATAAACACACACACACACAGAACAAAAAACATTTTTAGTTAAGGAAATATTCATATAAAGAGATCAGGAGTTGGTTAAGTACCTGATCAGTGAGCTAGAGAGCCTCTGACTAATGGAAGAGCAGGAGGTTACTGTTTATTACTTAGTAGGTTTTGGGATAAAAAAAGATAAAAACAGTCGTGGTTTCTCTGGAGTGGACAATTTGATGCTATGTTTGTGGTGGAAATTTAAAAAAATTGAATCAACAACTGACATGAATCCAGGTCACAGGAATACTTATTTTTACAAGTGGAAAAACATACCCCAGCAGTAGCACGGCTGATTTTGAGCAGAGCGAAACGATTGGACAATCCGCTCTCACTGTTGAACTTCTCCAGCGAGAGAGACACAGACTTCTGAACCTCAGCATTGTCAAAGCTCACAAAAGACGGACAGTCAGGGCACAGCTCATGCACCCTGGTTGAAGGAACTGAGCAGAGAGAAAAAAAAAATAACACAAAATATCACAAGATTGTTTTACAATGACAAAATCTAGAGTATCATTTCACCACGGTTATAGACGAGTTGTGATTTTCAGCTAAAACAAGACAATCCGGCACATATCTTAGTGTTTAAGAGCAAAGTTTTGCTAAACTACAAAAAGATGTGGAACACTGACAAAATTGACTTCTTTTGGCATTTTTTCTTCCTTACCTGGTGTGATAACACAGTCGTATTTGTAGAGACGCACCACTCTGTGCACCTTATTTAAGTAGATGACAGCTTTACACTGTCCATATACCTGCAAAGACCAATACAATCATAAGCAAATACCATATTTAGTGTTCTGCACAAAGAATGGACTTATTTATGGATTTTTATGTATGATTGCATCTCAAGAACTCTTCGTCTTCTGCTAATTTAAGACCTACTCTTTATGGAGGTTAATATTAAAGCAGTGAGACAAGTTTATTTAAGACTTGACTAAATCTGACACACAATATTTACTGTGTGCATGAATGTGGACTTTTGCTAAAACTCGGTTAAGGAGTGTGTGCGTGTGTGTGTTTTCTAACCGGTGTGTTATGGGTGGGCTGAGCCTCACAGTCCTCCCAGTCCTTCTTGCTGAGAACACTGCAGTTGGTCTCCACAACATCCAAAGTCAGGTAGAAAACCACGCCGGTCTCTCCCTGTGACACAAACACATACATAGAAAACACATTATGAGAACCTCCTGATGGATATTATATTGGGGTTGGAAAATGTGTCACTGTGTGAAGGCTCAAATCATAATAAATTAAGCCCTAACAACGTTTCTAGCATTTTCAATGACACCTATTACCCATCCAATAAATCTTGGGGCCACCCGATCTTTGACATAATCAAACAGATCTGTCTCCTGCTACATAGTGGACACATAATTAGTCTTTGGCTTAAATATCTGGTGTTTGAATAGTTATTTCCCTTATGATTAACTTATAATGAATTAAAATAAATATACATATTCTTGTCATATGATTCCTTTATTGAGGACTAGAGGTCATCAGATTTAGCGATGACCTGCCAGATGAGCTCTGGCGGACTGAATCCTGATTTATAATTTTGCTCTCCAACATCACCGTTGGTCACTTTCCTTTAATCATCTCTTATGAGTTGTTCTTGCCTTAGCTTCACATGTATTGCCAATTGTTATAAGAACAATCTTTTAGCACGTTTGAAGACACAAAAATTCCACCTTTATTTGGATAATTTTGGCCGTCATACCTATTTATTATCATACATTTTTCCTTGTCAGCTTAATTTTAGACATGACATGTATTGAGAAACAAACACGGGACATCAGAGAGGATTTCAACATGTCCTTTTCCTTATCTGGTACTCTGCAGGCACTGCCAAGAACATGGGTGGACTGTTGCGTCATACAGTGTGGTAGGTGATTGGCTTAAATATGCCGTCCCTCCAGGAGCTCTGGCAGGAGATTGCAGCCCACCAGGTCCAAAACCTCACACCACAAGAAAGGTTGTGTTTACCCCCCGTTTACAATGTTTTACACTTATACACTTTACAATAAAATAAACTAATAGATAGCTGTTTCCGATGGTGTTTCAGATCTCAACAAATAAATGTAAAGTGCTTTGACGAATATGGATTTTACCCCTAATTGAAAAAACAAGTAGCCTGATAGGCTTTTTCTTTGAACATTAACCATTAATTCTTCATTTGGACTCACATGTTTTGCCATGTGCATGTTGGACAGACGGTGCAGAGCGAAGACGTAGCCTTCCTGTCGGTCCTGGTTGATCTTGGTGAGAGCAAGTCCTGCAGCTGCCATCGCCGTAGCGTCTTCACACGACCCCTGCTCCATGCCATCCGGTGCCACCGGTGCACCCTGGACGTGCGCGCACCCCAACGCCAACAACAGCGACAACAGCACGCAGTGCTTCATGGTTAAGGCCTGGGACAACTTTGTCTGTCTCTAAAAGCACACACTAGCTGGTGGGAGAGATACCCAGTGAGGGATGGGTTGACCTTTTATATCCTGCTGCTGTTTGCTGGAGGCACAGCCCAACCCTTCTCTCTCTGACACACGCACACGCACACACACCAACACATGAACACCATGTGTCAATGGTTATGTTTACACAGGTAAACATAACCATTGACCCCACCCCCTCCCCAAAAACGAGGAATGTTGAATAGGTTAATCTATCAGCCAACCAATCAGCTACCGTGAGGATTTGCACAGTGGCGCTTATCAGTTGGGAAATGATTGGCCCTGCAGTCATAATCTCTTCTCTGTGATCAATAGGGACAGTCAGTGGGCTGCAAGTCACTTGATCCACTCTTGGCTCGGAATCCTTGTTCAGGAAAACAGCATTTACAAGATGCGATAACACAGTGCTCTTTACTAAAAAGCAACAGAATGATGTAAAATAACTGAACTGAGTATTTAGAAATCCATGCAACGAACATGCTGCTCATTTAACAGCAACTGTAGTTACTCTACCAGCTGCCTTGATTATATCATCCTGACCCAGCCCCGACATTTAGTGCCCCTTTTGAGAAGTGCAGCTACAGACTGTAGTTACACTGGGAGCCCCTAACTCACAGATATATATCCCCCTTTATTCTACAATATATCATATGATGGAGAACGTAGAATAGGCTGAGTGTATGTTGGATTACCAGTGCGAGGAGTGTTTTTACATTGATGTTTTCTTTTTACTTTCCCTAAAGTAACGCATCTAAGTACTTTTTCCACGACTGAATTTCACTGCTAAAAACACCCCAATTTAAATGACCTATTTACTGTATGTCCAATTTCTATGGTTTTGCAGCTATCTGAAGTACTGCAATGATTATTGCAGCCAAAAGTAAGTTTAAATCTAAGTGGTGGATGGGTGTATAACACAATCAGTGGGCCAGGTTTATGTCTCATTTCACCCTTGACTTTTTAATTAATTAACAACAAACTTTCCTTCCTTTCTTGAGCCAAGTACTTTAAAAAGCTACGAGCAATAACAATTGATTCTTAAAAAAAAAAAAGTTTAACTGTGGTATATAAGCAGGGGACATGAACATAGGCATTTAACGCTTCAGCACATTCCTGAACTTTAAACCGAAAGTCCT
The DNA here is from genome assembly GCF_027596085.1 of Anoplopoma fimbria. Classification (NCBI taxonomy): domain Eukaryota; kingdom Metazoa; phylum Chordata; class Actinopteri; order Perciformes; family Anoplopomatidae; genus Anoplopoma; species Anoplopoma fimbria. Next base: position 7,807,128 of record NC_072456.1, read on the forward strand.
CACAGACAAACAGCTGTACTGAAGGGAAAATATATGTTATGTGTCTTCTGTGGGTGCAGACACTGAAGAGATATTGAAATATTTGACCTTTGTCATAACAAAATAAACAATCCATGGAAAAATCTATATTTCTTGTGGAGCTGCTGTGTTGCAACTTACACAAGCTTCACTAGAATTGTAGGAACACGACCACCTATACAGTCCATGTAATCTGAATTAAGTGTTTGAAATTAATGTCAAAGCATTGATCAGCCCACAGGACTGACATTATAACAACAAGTAAAACTGTATTCCAAACCAGAACAAAAAAATGCCAATGGACACTGATTTTTTTTGTTTGTTTCTGGTACAACATGCTGCTTTGTTACAGAGAAAAACAAGTTTGACACAGCATGCAATCTGTTTCTACATGAAATGTTTGCATATCCAGTTAGGGTCAGGTGACAATGCAAACTGCAGTCATGAGTTCAGATAAGAACCCATGTCATTGGAGATGAAGTAAAGGTTCATATACTATATCTATTCAAAGTCAGGATCTCCACATATTTACTTTCCAAAAGATCATAACAGTTCATCTTCACCACTTTAAAAGGTGGGAAAAAAAATGTTTCACTTGAATTTGCATGAATGGAGTTCATTGCATTGGTGAATAGTGTTAAATTGTCAAAGGCTGTGTTTGTTTTAGTCAGAGGGCGTAGGAGTGAAACGGGGTATAGTGATGACTTCTAGGGCATTGACAGACCGTGGCTGGAACTCATCAAAAAGCTTCAGTGGGAAGCTTGTTTAAAATAACTTTTCCTTTCGTATTATTAATATGGCATGTTAATCACCAGTGATAATGCAAACACATAGCACACATGCTGAACTAGTGTGTGTGCAGACTCTCTATAGGGCAAGGGTGAAAATGTAAGAGGGGCACTTCTACCCTGCACAGGTTAGGACTGTGTGTGGGGGTTAGAGTTCAACTTTAGCCTTGATAGTAAATGTCAATCCATCTGTTGGCTTAAGAGCTTGGTCCATTGGTCCAGAGGGAAATCTTTCTACCTTAGATGAAAAGTATCTAAGCACATTTTTACAGACTGGACTTTTTTTTTAATTCAGAGCTACTTGCACTAATTTATTAGTTCTAATTTTATCCTACTAATACTTCCATGCAAAACTTTTCAGAGACAACTATATTTTTTTGTTTAGCTACACTTGAAAATAAAGTTATTTAACAGGTAAGGATTTTAAAAACTGTTGCTGCATACTTTTAATGGGGATTTCTTATTTTTTGCAGTTAGCATCCAACAGGTTAAACAATTCTAATTGACTGTAATGACAGAATAGCACTAAAGGTAATGACTGAATTCCCTTTAGCCTTAGAGAATAATGTTATATAGCAAAAGAGAGTACGCTAGCATGTTAACATCAGGATGTTGTAGAAGCACACCAACAATTGTATATGTAAATGTCATAATCACAGGGAGTACTAGCCACTTAATGCAGTTGTGTATTTTTTCTCTGTGTGAATAAGTGTATTTTACTTAGGAACAAGAACTAAAAGTCAAGTATAAGAAAGTAACTCAAGTGACATCACTTGAGTATCTCTTTATCGGCATAAATACTTCAGTGGACTTTGAAAGAAGTTGGAATTTACCAGTCAGGGAGGATCTATCAAAAGATGCTACTGAGAAACCTTTTGGTCATTGTGTGATCCAGCATTTTTCAATACTTGGGACTAAAAATCAGGATATGTTGTCCTCTGCTACATCCTTTTTTAGCATTGGCATGCTATCAATACAATATGCTAAAAATTAAAACATTCTTCCATGTTATTACTAGCATCAGGATGTAAAAAGCATGCAGTGAGCCGGATGATGACAGCAAATAGGCTGAGTTTACACAAAACAAATGTATAATGACGAGGTTGAAAATTAGCCAGGTTTTCCTATCAGTTCCTAGAAATACTGTCAGTTCTCAGGAGTTTACTTTGAGTGTACACTCGCTTACATAAGACACAAGGTGGTGCTACAGCACAATATAACATCAGACCAACAACTGACACTCACTCACACATAGAGGTGCTTAGTATGATAACGTCATGACCTCACACATTTAGAACGCACGTAAGGAGAACAGAGACAGGTCACTGATATCACAGATCAGTTGATTTATCAACAGGGATTCATGTTCAACAGCTGTAACCAGTGCATAAATAACGAGTTAAGGGGAAGATGACGAACAAAGGTGGCTCTTGTCAGAGATTCGTTGCTGAGAAACATCCAACTATCAGGTCTCGCTGTTCTTGTAAAAACCACCAGTGTGACTCAAACCTATATTGTTTTCAGTCTCACCTCTTATAGCATGCCGCAATAGGTGGGTTGCTGTTTTCAATTAAAGAGGAAAAAAGGAAACAAACTTTTCAACTTTGGTCTATTAACCCCCTCATTTCTTTTACTCCTCTACTGCCCAGTTTGGTTTTACACAATAAGCGTTTGAACTCATGCTTTCAAAAAAGTCAGTTGACTAAATGAGGAAATATTCTGGTAAATGTAAAAGGAAGATGTTACTCAGATTAAGATGTTGTACTGTACTCAAAAGACATTTTTAGTATAAATGTAAAAACATATTTCGTATCACATTTGTAAAGTGGTGTATTGCGAGGCCTGTTTCCAAAGAAAAAAAAAGATTTTTGACACAGTAAATCAAATTAAGCAAGTATAACAAACACAAATCTGCTACACAATAATACACTTGAAATACTAGTTAACTGATATCAACTCAGTGCTTACTACTTTGAAAGGTGGAGCTGAAGAACAACCCTGTCCATTATTTTCTAAGTTATGACATTTTGAGGTACACTTGGACATTAACAGGAATTACCAAATAAAATATTGAGGAAATACTTTATTTATTTATGAGTTTAACTTATAGATACATTCTGATTTCACCAGTGACTATACGATGTAAAGCATCGGTGTTGTTGACATGGTAAAGTGCGATTTAATATACATTTGGCACTGCTATGGAACGCTAGTGTTGTCCAAAACAGTGTTTGTGGATAGACACCTGTCCACCATTTCTAATGTTAAAGACAAAGAATATGGATAATATATGTTTTAGGTTGGTTTATTTTTAATAAACTGATCTGTACAGAAGATTACAGATCAGCTCTTGGTTCCCATTGCTGCTCTGAGCTGTGGGATCAAGTGTTCACTGTGCTGGTGGGCCAGTCCTCCCTAAAGGACATACAGCACAGTTCACTCAGTGTTCTATACAATAGGTCAAAGCCGCACGCACGCACACACATCCACATCCACATCCACACAAATCTCTTATGGGTGTTTCTAATCAGCAATGTCGTGCAGCAACCTGATCTCATGGGAAGGCGTATAAGAGCACGGAATTTTAGGACATTCCATGTGTCGTGATTACGCATTTAGGCTTTTCACGTACACATTTTACGTCACATTGCGGCCAAGACAGTTTGGTCTCATGGCCGCAAAACCACTTAGTTATGTTAAGGAAAAACATCATAGTTGGGATGTAAATAGGTACCTTAACTAAGTAAAAAGTAAACAATGTAAAATGAGTACGGACACGTCAGAAACATCAAAAAAAGTAACTTCAAAATAACTCTACAACACTTTGGGACATGATCACCGGTCTCAAACACCGGCCTCATGGTTCAAAGTCCTGTGTTTGTTTTACCAATGTGCAATGTGCAGATGTAGTCCATTAGCTCACCTCAACACATTACTTGAAGCCTGACAAGATGGATTTTTGTGGGATCTTGTGATTCTGCAATTCTTGGGAAATCACAAGAATCCAGCTGCCTTGTAAGATAACAACAAAATACGGGTCCAAATGGATGCCTAATGTTGCTTTACATCTGCAGTGTGTGTAAAAAGCAACTGTTTCTTGACACATTATCCATAACAACTTAAAAGGGTGATAATCTGTTTGCTTACTGTGGATATTTTTATGTCCCCCTAGTGTCTAAATATTGAAACCTTTAGTATGTTAAAACCCTTCCAGAAGTCACTCCTTATATCAAATATTTTAAAATGTTGTCGTTTAAGTATTGTATCACTAACTCTTTGATGAAGTACATTTTAATGCATGACTTTCCTTGTTATGGAGTATTTTCTTTTAGTTGTTGTATTGGTGCTTTTAACCAATGACAGATTTTTGTACGCTTTCACCTCTGAAGCAGTACAGCCGCAGGTTTCTGCCATGTGATTCTGTATTGTATTGCCTTTAAATGATGTAACTGTTGCACCGCCAGTCTGATTTTGATCAATTTTGTAGGGAGAGAACAGTACACGTGTCTTGCTGACCAGGGAGTGCTTGAATAATTAATTGGGGTTGGAAACAATTTCTTGTTGTCTTAATAGAAGACAGTTTCTCCATCCTGAAATTACACCACTTGGCCGGTCTTAGGTGCAGGCATGATTGTGAATATATTTTGACATATATTAAGACTCATTTTTTGAGAAGAGTACTGTTTATAAAGTCGCGCTTTCATTGAATTATTATGTATGCCAAAACAAAGATGTTCAAAAGGCTATTTTCTGGAGCATATAGTAACGATCCTAATATACTGAATATATTGGAGCCATAACTGACAGCACACATCACGATCCAGGAGAGCAGCAATCCCATTCGGGTGGGAAGCCATTTGAGATGTTATGTGTGCTCAATTTCGTAAGTGCTCATTTTGCAGAGAAAAAGTTAGAATTTTCAAGGTTTGTTGTTATACAGGATTTTGTAAGTCCTCATTTGGCAGACAGAACACGAAAGGATCCAAAATACACAAGATGAATACAGCTATCACCTCGGCTTGAGCTAGATAACTATCACTGTTAGGTCAGTCCGCAAACATCATCAACAGTCCCGCAGTGCACCATGAGTTATTTATTGTCTTTCAGGAACCCTGCTGATATTCACTACTCATATATACCACTAAAAAGCAGAAGAACAAGGTCAGACTGGTTGTCTACTGTTATCAACAACATGTTGTATGCCAAATAAACCAAAGGTACTCTGACATTATTACAATAAGCACAGATTCCCTTTTTCTTCCTGCCATATTACACCCTGCCATTTGTTATTATACAGACCATTCTCCAGCACACGGCTGTGGCCTGTGGCTACGGAAGGGTAACATCATGGCAACATTTACAGTTCGCCCAGCAGACTTACACAGTCTTACAGTTTGTCTCTAGAGGGCCCCGTGGTCAATCTATCATAGTCAATGTTTATATGACATAACCACATATGTAATGATACTTTAAGAAAGATGTTGTGTGTGTTTATGTCTACATACATTAAATTATACAGCAATGACTTCTTCATGAACCATATGTTTAAGGTTGAGCTGACAGGAGATTCTAACCAGCAGAGCTTGATTTGTGCAATATAATAAATGTAGCAATAATACTAATACAATCATGACTTTATCGTTATGGTGGTTTTTAAACCACCTAAACAATTTGTTTAGTATATTTGATACAAAAAAAAAAAAAAAAATGTAGTTCTAGGACCACTTTTTTTCAAAAGTATTTTTATTACTATAGAGATACAATGGTACAAATACAGTATCCAAAGACTACCTCCATGTTTCATATTTTCAAGAAAAACAAAAGTAACAGAAAATGAAATCCACATCTTAGTTTCATCTGTTCATAGCAAGTTAGGAAATTAGGTATTGTCCTTAAGATATTGTGGCCTACGACTTTCCACTTAGAAATTGTAGGGTCAAGGGGAGATAGGGGACAATGGAAATGTTTTTTCTTGTTTTAAATTGGTTTCCTTGAGTGGTAATCTTGACATTTCAAACACTGATGAAAAGCAGGAAAGCCATTTTCAGGGATAACTAATGTGTGTGAGGCTTCAAGCCCAAGGGACTCAGGAGCCAATTGTGTGCTGAAGTGTGGCTTTGATAAACACAAACAACATATTGTAGGTGTCAAGTGCAGGCCTCTCTGTCATCACTGAAAAGGCAGAGGATTTGCAAACTAGGTTAAGGGGAAATGGGAAACATCCCAAAACAGGGAAGAAAGTTCAACATTGATTTAACTCTACTGATGTCTTTTTCTCTATTAACTTATTTCTGCATTAACAAGACGGTTGCAGTAATATGTTATTTATCATCTGGTTTTGTTTTGAAAATCTGACTACAGCAAGTGTAGTTAATGTAATTTTTTATAGATGACAGAGCTGTAAACAGCTGTAAAACAACGGCGGATTGACCTTACTAGGGTTGTCATACATTTTAACTTTAGCTTCAAGTCAAAAAATGAAAAGTGTGGCCTTGTATGCATGAATCTATCAGTGTCACATCGTTAGTCACACGGTCGGAGTGGCTCCCATTAAGCCAGGTGTGCAAGCCTCTAGACAAGCAGACAAAACACTCCACAGAGCTCTTAAACTCTCTCCATAGCTACAAAAATAGACAAAAAAGGCCAAGCACATAAACTGGACACTGATTGAAGCATGCAGACAAACGCACAAACAACTCAGTGACTCATCCATCATCGCATCGTCCCCACTTTAGATCAAAGATGTGAATGCGGCCACCCAACAACAGCGGTTCCGATAGGTATCTTAACCTGCATGCTGTTCCACACGTAGCCTCATCACAGCTCATTATGGCCCGCAATGACTGACTCACTGACGAGGTCTATAAACAATCAATGCAGTAGCTTTCGTTCTTCCTCTGCACCGGCACTGTGTGTTCTGTGCTACGGGTCATTTAGCTGAAGCTGGGAAAGTCAACTTCTTTGTTTGGGTTCGATAGGCTAATTGTCACAGCTGAGAGTGCATAATGATAGCAGACTTTACGGTAATCCCTGAGTGCGCAACCTTTTTATAATTGGAGCCAGACAGTGTTTAAACTGTCATGCCAGACTCCTCAAAGTTATCAATTACCATAACAACAACAACAACTGTTCTAGTTCTGTCTAAGTCCGTATGAAGAGAGGTTTGGGTGGAGGTGGCTGCATGAGATGAGTGAACTTCTGTTGACTTGACTATGTTGAAACATTTCAGCATTTTACAACTGTTGCCATTTCATGAAAACTCTCCACAGCTGCTCCTGATCAAGAAGGGATGGAACAAAGAAAATACTAAAAGAGAGTGCAGTGATAGACAGTCGGATGGAGATGGCTTGACCTAAAAACACTCAAACTTCATCAGTCAAACATCCACTGATATTACAGTACAGCAAAAGTCTACAATGACTGTTGTATGTGGGTCACCAGTGCTCACCAAGTTTAATGCAAAGCTTTGTGAAACAATCAAAGACTTAATATCTTTGGATAAATCAATAATATTACAATCTTTTATATTGGTCATTCATATTTTCAATATTACCAGCCCAAGAGATGGTGGCAATGCACAGAGGAGAGGCTAATAAGACGATGGCGGACCAGGCTAGAATTAGCAATTAGATTGGCATAGCTGGTGAACAACTAGAGTTGCTAAAACAAGAAATAAAAAAACGCTGCACATCCTCTCCTTCCATTCCATCACCTCTACCTAAAGGCATAGATGCTGAAGAAACAGAAAAAAGAAAGACAGAAGAAGAAAGTCAGAGGAATTCAGGAGCTGAGCTGTTGGAGAACTCCAGATTTAGTGCACACACAATTATATATGCAGAGTTAAAAATAAAATATATTTTTTTTATATATAAAACAAAAAAACAATGTTGATCGGTTGGTCAGTCCACTGTTTTGGTTCTCAGCAACTATTAAACGGATTGCCACAACCTTATTCTGCAAATATTCAAGGTCACCAGAGGATAAATTCACATTGTACTTTTTTAAAGCTTATAATATTTAGTTTTTGTTGACACAGTATCAGATAGGGGTATATTTGATAAATTAAAGTATACCTTGTTTCTTAAACTGTGCTCCCCTCCTGTTTATACCTGGCAGATTAGATTTTACAAATAAACAATACTCTTCTAAATCAGTGTATTGATGCAGTTGGAGTGAGAGTTTTAGGTACTTTTTTACCACCAAGTCAGGAAATTTCATCTGAATGTGTTAAGGTAAATGATCAGCAGCTTCCTCTGACCATTACAGCCCCCTTTCTTCGTCATACTCTTCTCCTTTGCTCATCCAAAAAGAAGACAAAGGTGTGGGATGAGAAGATATACTGACCACGTTGTCATGGTAAAAGTGTCATCCTGAGGCAGAGGGGGCATGATGAAGTGCATCCTGTTCTGTGGCACCAACCTGGTGAGTCATCAAGGGGGGGACTAAGGTGAATGAATCGGACCACCCTGGTAATAATTTCAATTCCGATTAAGTTCATGTCTTCTCCATACCCCGAGTGTCATCTCCTAAAGGATAAATCAGGATGTTTTGAGCGCTGGGCACTGTACTAAATCAGACCCATATGTGAAGTGGAAAACGAGCACAGCAAACAAGCCAAATCAAAATTGAATAGTGATTTTACAGCGGGACTGCTAAGTGCCCTCCTTTAAGTTCCACATCCTGCCTGACAGATTCAAAAGTCACGTTGAGTGTCTCTCATGGTGACAGATGCAACTCTTGACCATATGAGAGATGCAATTATCCTTTTCCTGGCTATCCTCTATCTCATTGATGGGAATGAATAGGTGGCTTATAGAGGGCTCTGCTGTCCCTCCTCTGAGGGGCTGTGAGATTATTATATATTATATTCCTTTATTGATCCCCATGGGGGAAATTCGGGTGTTGCAGCAGCTCAACTACATAGAAACAGATAATAAATACACATATTATACAATAAAATAAAAATAGAATAAAAATAAAAATAAGTAAGAAGAATAAAATAAAAATGTACAGTATATCCACATTGGGGGGGCTGGTCAGCATGATGACAGACTGTGGTCTCCGCTGTTGTTGTACAGTCTGATGGCAGTGGACACAAATGAGCGTCTGAAGCGCTCAGTCCTGCTCTTTGGTAGAATCAGAAAGAGCTGCCCAGCTGCCACAGTTCCTCATGGAGAGGGTGAGAGGGATTGTCCAGGATGGCTCCGAGTTTGGCCTTCATCCTCCTCTCACCCACTGACTCTTGACTGTCCAGCTCCAGACCCACCACAGAGCTGGCTTTCCTCACCAGCTTATTAAGTTTGTTGGCATCTCCAGTCCTGATGCCACCACCCCAGCACACCACAGCAAAGAAGAGGGCGCTGGCTACCACAGACTGGTAGAATGCCTTGAGCAGTTTATTGCACACATTGAAGGACCTCAGCCTCCTCAGGAAGAACAGCCTGCTCTGTCCTTTCCTGTAGAGGGCGTCAGTGTTGTGTGTCCAGTCCAGTTTATTGTTGATCTACACCCCAAGTTACTTGTAGGACTCAACCCTCTCCACTTCCCCTCCCTGAATGAAAACAGGGACAGGGGGGCTTCTGTTCCTCTGGTAGTCCACCACAAGCTCCTTGGTCTTGCTGATGTTGAGCTTCAGGTGGTTGTTGCTACACCATGTGATGAAGCTCTCAATCAGTCCTCTGTACTCGTTGTCCCTGGTGATACATCCAACAATGGAGGAGTCATCGGAAAACTTTTGGAGGTGCCAGGAACCAGAGTTGAAGCGGAAGTCCGAGGTGTAGAGAGTGGTCATTAAGACCGCTGGGACGACTCTTCTTCGGCACCGGGACAATGCAGGACGTCTTCCAGATTGTGGGCACCTTCTTCAACCTCAGGGAGAGATTGAAGAGGTGCCTGAGAGGAGCCGCCAGCTGTCCAGCACACACTTTCAGCAACCTAGGGCTGATGTCATCAGGTCCACTGGCTTTGCTTATCTGAAGCCTGGATGGTGGTGAAGATGGGGCTGGGTGGTGAGGGGGTTTGAAGGGAGCTGTGAGCTCATGGCCGTTGGTGAACAGTTGTAGGGGGGGATGGGGTGTGGAGATGTTGGTCTGAAGAGGGCTAGTGGGTGAGGGGGGCATCCTCTGGTCCTAACAGTCTGCTGAGAGAGGGGGAGGTGGCAGAGGTGTTTTCAAATGAAAACGGGGTTTTAAGATCTCCGTCCACACATTGTTTTCGAAATTATGTGCGTCCAGACTTGCTCCCCTAAAAACGAATATCACGTGACTATTCGCGTACACTGGGCATGCGCATGCCGGTGTAAACAGGAAGTACATTGGTTGCTTGGTTACAGATAATACGATTACACTACTCTTGATACTCGTCGTGCTTGATACTCAAGAACTTCCTCTAAAATCTTCCTCCATGAACTCAAACAGACACATTTCGTGGAAGTTTTTATAAGTTTTATTTTTCAAGCTTAGTTACAACACTGCAGGTCTAACTCTATCTCTCCCACACAGACAGCACATGTACTTTAAATGAACAATAATTAAACGAAGTTTACTAGATTATGGGTCCATACATTTGGTCAACACAAGTCTGTCATTAGTCCGTTCTGTAGGGCTGATAAGGCCCTGGGACACGCCCCTCTAATCTCTCCATAACAGCTGATTCCAGCTGAAGCCAAAGACCTCTAACCCCCTCCGGGTTGCCATGGGTCACCTGTGCTCCCCTGGGTCCTAAGTCCCTACATGTTTGAACATCTATGTACAAACATTTGTAACAAATACCACATTATCCATGTTGAATTAACCTGGTAGTCGATCGGTATCAAGGCTGTTGTTGTTGTTCTCTTCCGGAAAAGGGTCACGTGGTAAGGGGGTGACGAATCAGGGAATGACACGTCATAACTGCTAAGAACCAATCAAATAGCGAACGCCGGTGCCTACGTCATCGTTTTCGAACTTTTTTCCGTCATCCACATTATCATGAAAACGCAGCGTTTTCAAACTTATCCGTCCTCGGGAGCGTTTTCAAACTTAATCGTTTTCGGTGCCCTAAAACGCTGTGTAGTGTGGACGCTCAGTGCAAACGCAGAAAAAGATATGCGGATTCATTTGAAAACGGGTTAGTGTGGACGTGGCCCTAGCCTCACTATCTGAGCACACCGGGGTGGGGGTAGTGTCGAACCTATTGAAGAATAGGTTGAGCTCCGATGCGAGTGCTAGGTCACCCTGTACTCCAGATGAAGGCAGACTGCAGCCTGTCATCATTTTCATCCCATTCCACACCTCTTTAGTGTTGTTCTGTCCCATCTTAGCCTCGATCTTCTCCCTGTAGCTGTTCTTAGCCTCTCTCAGCTTTCTCTTCAGCTCCTTCTGAACAGCCCGAAGTTCCCCTCTGTCCTTAGCCATGAAGGCCCTCTTCTTCCTGTTGAGAAGGTCCTTCATCTCTTTGTTGATCCACGGCTTGTTGTTGTGGTAATAGCGGACCTTCTTTGTTGGCACAATGGTGTCCTCACAGAAGTGTATGTAGTCGGTGATGCAACGAGAGAGGCCCTCGATGTCCTCCCCGTAGTCCTCCTGGAACAGTTCCCAGTTTGTGACCTGAAAACACTCCTGGAGGGTCTCCTCGGCGTCCTCCGACCAAACCTTCACAGTCCTTGTGCTGGCCGCCTGTTGCATAGCCAGTGGCTTGTAGGTGGCCACAAGTTGTATGAGGTTATGGTCAGATTCACCAAGGGGGGAGAGGGCAGAGGAGCTGTAGGCCCCCTTTACATTCACGTAAAAGAGGTCCAGGATCTTGTTCTCTCTCGTTGCAACATTGACATATTGTTTGAAGTTGGTCAGGACAGGAGAGAGGGAGATGTGGTTAAAGTCCCCGCTGATCATTATGAGTGAATTGGGATGTTTAGTCTGAAGCCCCGCTGTGACAGAGTGGATGACGTCACTCGCTGCAGCTGATGGTGGGATGTAAACAATAACAACAATGGCGTGAGAGTACTCCCGCGGTAGATAGTAGGGTCTCAAACCCACCGCCAGGAGTTCAATGTCGGGAGTGCAGATACACTCCTTCACAGTGACATGGCCGGGATTACACCATTTAGAGTTAACAAAGACAGCAAGACCTCCTCCTCCCTTCTTACCGCTCTGTTTCCCTCTGTCCGCCCGAACCAGCGAGAAGCCGGCTAGTTCGAGCAGACTGTCCGGTATATTCCCATGCAGCCATGTCTCCGTGAAGCAGAGCAGACTACACTCCCTGTAGGCCCGCTGGTTGCTCACCAATGCTGACAGTTCATCCACTTTGTTAGCGAGGGACCTCACATTCCCCATAATGACTGTGGGGAGAAAAGGTTTAACTCTCCTGTCCCGGTGCGGGTGTAGGTCAAGAACATGATAAAAAGTTCCAATTGTGTGCAGAGAAAGGGGAAAAAACGCTACAACTAAAACGCTGAAGCGGGAACATACAATTACCAAAAAAAGAAGACAACAACGAATAAAAATAGTAGAAAAAATGCAAAAGTAGCAAAGTTGGTAGAGAGCTGCTGCAACAGGCTGCCGACCTCTGGCGCCATCTTAGACTATATAGATCAGTGGGGGTGAGCGGGATAATTTATTGAGACTAAGCCACTTTATGAAGCCTATTCCCCGTTACCTTGTGTGGTTTATGAGGGACCATATCCAGCGCTATGATGCTGCCGGCAGGTCCTTTTGACCTTTGGAACCATTAATAAAATTGCAAATGTGATATGGCCCACACCTGTGTGCATTAATTCCACTGTTTTTTTAAGCTCTCATGATTGCTTTACAACTAACCTGTGATGCTGCTAATTTGATCAGCTATCTGGTTTTGGTCAAAACAACAAATGCAGGAACGCAACAGCGGGAATTTAATGCTTTGGAAACACAGAAATTCCTAGTTTAAATCTATATAAACACCATCAACACTGGAGGCAGTTTTCATTACATGTCCTACAGATAAGGGTACTCTGAAGTATCAGTATAATGAAAAATGTTCTTTACTCTAAGTTTTTACTCTGACACTGGGTCAAATGACAATGCAAAATAGCTGACTCGCAGTTATAGATATAGGTAATGCGAGTATGATAAACTTTCCAATCTTTCAAGACATTTTGTTCCTAACCTGAAAGAAGAGGAGTTACCTTTACCTGACCATAACATACCTATAGGGGTAGAAGGTCACAAAAAGGCCTATTGACTCCACTTTGGAGCAAAGACATGGGTCATTTTGGGAGCAACTGACCCATATTGTCTTTTAGGACTTCAAAGCACTAAAGGAGTGTCATTCTGTAAGATTCCAGTATGCAGGTTTTTTTTCACTGGAAGAACACGCTGAATAGGCTATAGATTCTTTTCCCATTTCCAATAGATTAATGGAAGAAGGGACTCAAATTTTTCAGGAAAGCCACAAAAAAATAATGTTATGGACCTGCATTTATATAGGGCGGTTCTATGGCTCTACCTCCTGAGCCACAGTCGCCTAAAGAAGAGTATAAAATCTTTTCTAAATTCATTGAGATTATGATACAAAAAAGTACAAGATACAATACAATATATACTATACTGTCACTATGAGAAAAAATACCCTGATATACTTGCTTTTTCTTTTCACTTGCATCTTGATTGCATTTTCGCTGACTCTCACTTATGTTTTTCATCTCTGTAATTGAGACTAAATTCTTTGTTCTTCCCACGTTGAACTGCTAACCTGTGCATTCATTGGTGTCCATCAACAGGTTTTACCTAACGTATGCATATCCGTGTCTAGCTGCTGCAGCACACGATGAGAAGCTATTGGGGGGTTGAAAAGACCTGTTGAGAGACGGGGCTGACTCCTCAGGCGTGTTGAATGAGTGTACCAGGAGCACACAGTGCCTGGCCTCTGGTGCTCTAATCAGATCCTGCTGTCTGGGCAAGCACCGCTTATCAACAGGAGATTGCGAGACAAAATTCATCATCAACCCCTCGTTGACTGGACAAAAATACCCCCATCGTGTTGTGAAAGTCCAACTGAAATTAAATAGCTTCTTTGTGTCTGGTCTGGTGCATCACACATATATTTGACCTGTGAATCATTTGTCCTGTGGTCTGCAAAAATGCTTGTCAGAAGATGATAGGGAGCCAGTACCTCATTCAGAAGACCACCTGCCAAACAAACTTTATGACCTCCTCTCTGATTGTAGTCCTTTCTTTTTTTAAATTGGCAAGAGAATTGTTTAAAATGGGACCTTTGGCAGCGTACCATGCTTTGAATGTCTTCATATGTTGGCTACAAATCAGAAAGGTATGTTGGTGCTTCAGCAGCTCTTTAATCAGTTAGAGAAAAGAATCCAAACCATTTTTAGTCATCAGATAAAAGGAAAAATCTAAATCTGGGCTGCAGATTTAGATGTGAGGTCATATTTAATAGACTCACAGCGAGACAGAGAGAAGTAAAGAGGGAGCTGATACTTGTTTTCATGCATGCATTTATCAGAAGGTTTTCCACCAGACTTTGAATTTACATCTACTTGGCTACAGCTTAAATCTCATTTATTTATTACCTGGGAGGAAAGCTGCAGATGTTGAATCAGTTTTTCCTCTCAAATCAAGATGACTGAGCAGATTTAAGCAATCCGCACAGCTCGTTTTCTCTGAGAGGCCTCACAGTCCCACAACGCTTACTTTGTAAATAAGTGACAAGGGAGGATGATCTGAGATTTTTAGCTTTAGGTTTGAATTGTCAATGTAATATTTAATTACCAGCTGCGACAGCGACACTGGTATTGTAGAAGGGTATTGGAGCTTGGTATTGTGTGTGTGTCATCATGGAAAAGTGTGTTTCTGGAGACACCTACTGTATCGGAACTGGGCGGTTTTGAGTACATTTCCAGGTGCTTATAAGTCTGTCGACAGATTTTGTGTCTGCGATAGAGTTGCAATCGTGCAAGATGGTTTCAAGTTTATTTTCCCGAGGGTTTTGCTGTGTATAAAGCTGCAACAGGTGCAAACTGTGGAACCATACAGTAAATCTGTGGTAGCAATGTGATTTGTGGTGATACTGTTTTATTGCCCTTTCGTCATGCAGGAGCATCCTAACTTTGTAGAAAAGTCCTCCAACCTAAACAATAAAACAAGATATAAAAATATTCATCTGAATGTATTTTTTTAATTTTGTTTTGTTGATTTACAAGTTGCATTGATATTATACTCTTGAAACTGTTGTTGGACCATAAGCTGTATGTTTTCAAAGTGAAAGAAAGTTCATCTTTTTCATGAGCTTTCAACTGCAGTTGAGTCCACTCAGTTGCAATGGTTCAGTTTTCATTAACATACTTAGGTCACATGATGACAATGCAGACATGGAGGGCGCCATACGCAGTCCTACCAATGGTGTCACTCTATTCCCCTGATCTACAGGTGGTGCTTTGTAACATGCCAATATATGCTGCAAGGGTCCACCAAAGGTCAGGAGGAAGAACAACGCAAGCTAGTAAACATGGATGTCAACAATGGTTGATTTAAATATTTAAAAAACTATCTTTTCAAATCTGTTCTGAGGAAAGAAATGCACTCAAAACCTTTGTTAGACCTCAATGATTCACACAGTGAGTTTTGTCGAGTAACGCTGAATGTAAAGATAACTTTTAAAACCCCACAGGGCACCTTTAACCTAAACTATAGCTAAAAACCATGTTGGGTTCAGAGTGGTTTGTAATAACAGGGAAGCACAGGGATAAAGCACACACAACTTTGAAATGAATGTCTGACTCCCAAACACAGACCTCTCTTTATGAACGCCCTCTGTGATCCAAACAACTTTTTTCAAAAGAGATGTATGCTGTCAATATCTACAACCACCAATTACCACAATAAACACAGGCAGGCAGGCAGGCAGGCAGGCATCCTTGAAAACACCCAAACAGGCCTAATGTGTTGTAGAGGTGGGTTCTGCGTTCAGGAACGCAATCCATTTTCAAGCTGTTGAGGTCAAAACAGGTCACTTAATCACATTGTGATGTAGATTAAGTAGGAGGAGATGCCAGAGACTTCCAGACAACTGGACTTTGTGGATCTGCAGTGCTAGACATTTTGATTGCCTTTAACTGTTGCTCAGCAGCAGATAATAAAGGTATTCTTTTTAAATGGCTGTGCCAGATCCTATTAATTTAATTGCTGTCATCATCTCTCTTTGACCAAGTTAATTATTAAACCTGGTCCGAAATGACAAGATCATTGAGAGGCTATTTTGGACCTTATCCAAAAAACATATGAGCTGTGTCTCATTGTATTGCTACAAACTAATTCAGATTTTTGAGCATGTTGACAGAGTAAAAGTTGTAACATTAAGCCCGTTCATAAAGTATGCTGTATGCAGACTTACTCCACGTGATGTGTGTCCTGTTGATGGACCCTACAGTAATACAATGCCATGCAAACATGGATGAGCTACTACCAGATTCAAATGCAAAATAAATGTCCGATGGTGGTGAGGCAGTCCCAGGAGAACAAAAATATACTGTTGACCCTAATCTCATGCTTTTCGCTTCCAGTTTGTTAAAAACAGTAAATACAACGTATTGGATATGGTGGTGAGACAGGCTTGACAGGCTTGACAGGATTTCAGATTTCAGCTTTTTCTTTACAAAGTTTAATTGGCAGTTAAATGGGTCATTTTTATTAGTACAAAATGGAAAAAAACAATATTGAGACAGTTCCCTCAAGATTAAAAAAACAAATCAAATAGAACTACTCTTTTGAAAAATACAAAACAAAACCTTTTGTATCCTTTTTGTGACGTTGTACTGGCAGTTTCATTTTTAATTCATTTACATTGGAACAGGTATATATGTGTTCCGTCACTGCAAAGCAGAGAAGTAAATATATATATATTTTTGTATATATAGTATACAATTAGTATGTAGTATGAAATTGGCAAACAGAGGCTGGTTAATAAACTATCAGTGCAATATGTATAGGGGAAGTGGGCTCACCAATAAAAACTAAATACAACCCTTTTCATGCATTAACAATTACAGACTCATACTGACAGTATTCATGCCTGTATTTTGTCTTTGTTCAGTTCAAAGAAGTTCTCTGTTTCCACAGCGGAATGACTTCAGTGAACCTTAGATGCCTGAGACACCTCACTCAGTTGAAAACACCTTTTGTTTTGATTACATACAATCCCATTTGCTGTAAACATTTTTCCTTCTTCTCTGTTATCTCTCTGAGTTATCTCTCTCTCTCTCTCTGTCTCTCATTGGTCAGCTTTATGTCAGTGAGCACTCTAGAGGAATAAAACAACAGCAGGGGGTGGAGTAACCAGCAATTCTGCAAACTCCACCGCTCGCAATCACACCGCTGCCTCCCTCGTGGTTCTATCGGTATTCCCAGCTACAGCTTTGGATCTGTAACATTCCACCATGTGTAAAGGACTTGCAACACTTCCTACAACTTGCATGAAAAGGTAAGACCAATTTAGTTTGGACAACAGGTAGATAGAAGTGATTGCATGTTTCTGCTCAAATGAAATATAGATAAAATGCTTGTAAATATCTGAAACTGCATATGCTGACCTCACCATTTTCAAAACACACATATTTTAAACTAGCAAATGACATAAAACCCCCAGTTCAATGAAATGCATTTAACTCATCATCCTCTTATCTGCTTCTCCACAGTGCCAAAGACATCAAACATAAAATTAAGTCCTTAATCCACAAACATGATCCCCAAGCAACGGATCAGAAGCAAATAAAAGAGAAGACTGCTGCTGCAGCAAAGAGGTCAGAATTGATCTCAATTATCAAGTTTTTGTTTGTATTCTTTGGATGCCATATAAAGCTGCTCTTCCAGGAGATGGGACAAGATATTTTAAACTCTATCTCAAAGATTATGATTAAACTCGACTCCAATTATGTCTCGTGGAAAGTAAATGTTCCATTGGAAAACAAAATCATCTATTTGCAATTTGATCTAGAAGTTGTCTCCACAGTTATGAGTTGATAAATAGTGCTTATGATAAATGTATTTCATGTAGTCAATATTTATCTTTAATCACTGTGGGAGGGGACTAATAATTTGAGTTTGAGGGCATGTTCCACTGAACTAACTGCTTTTTACCCACCTTGATTGGTCAAGAAAAAAGTTATTGGTTTTGATCCCTAATCATTAATTAAATGACTTGCAACTGGCAACTTCCACGTCATAGTCTCTCGGAGGTCAGAGAGGAACATCTTGGCCGGTGCCAGTGTTTGAACTGTAGACCTTTAAATTGATTTATTTCAGTTGTGGAAGGTTTCACAAGAGAAGAGCTTAATACTCTGATGTAGAAAGAGAGCTTGCATTAAAACACTGAGGTGAAAAGGGAAAAATATATTTTCCTGCTTGATTTTTGAATTTCTGGTTCAATGGGATTTAGTGGGTTTTGTTTTGAACCCGGGCTGCACGGTGGTGTAGTGGTTAGCACTGTCGCCTCACAGCAAGAGGGGCCCGGGTTCAATTCCCGGGCCAGACAACCTTCTGTGTGGAGTTTGCATGTTCTCCCCGTGTCAGCGTGGGTTCTCTCCGGGTTCTCCGGCTTCCTCCCACAGTCCAAAGACATGCAGCTTAGGTTCATTGAAGACTCTAAATTGCCCGTAGGTGTGAATGTGAGTGTGAGTGGTTGTCTGTCTCTATATGTCTGCCCTGTGATAGGCTGGTGACCTGTCCAGGGTGTACCCTGCCTTCGCCCATTGACAGCTGGGATCGGCTCCAGCACCCCCGCGACCCTTAACTGGATAAGCGGTAACGGAAGATGGATGGATGTTTTGAACCCCTCCCTTTTCTTTTTTAGGAGTGTACATATATTGCAGGTGTTAGTATGTATTACCATGGAAGACATGTCACTATATGTATGTTAGAGTACCCAGTTTGCAATTGGATCACATTTGCTGAAGAACACACCATGTCTTGTTTTGTTATGATCTCGTGAACTGGCCTCAGGCTGCATGCGTTCCTTCAGCAACTCTCCTGTTCTGTATGAACACGACACAACCTTTTTTTAACAACATTTAAGCCATTCAAAAGCATTTATAGGTAATCAATATGTCGTTTTCCTGTACTTGCTCTGCATCAGTATCCTTCCATTTACTAAACAAAGACATGCTGTAGAGCCTCAGTGACACGCGTCATTAAAAGTGATGTATGTCGATTTAGATTGCTCTTTTCTACTCAGGATTAACCGTTAATTATTCACATTATTACCGTTGTTGCAGGTGAAGAACTCTTCAAGGGGGTATTATGGTGTTGTAGGTTTTGCTGTGTAAATGTCAGATGATGCATGCTGGTGTGATTAGATAAGTTATTGATCAGTAAATTAGTGCAGTTTCAGCATCTGGATGAGCTGTACTCATTTAGAACAAAAGCATTACCTTACTACAAATATGTCTCGTTGTGATGGAAATGCTTCTAAGACAATATTTCACATTCATTTTTTCTTGTATTTGTTTTGATGGGATAACAGCAGGGTGGTGTCTATACCTATTGCAACAATTACCCTATTAGACCTTATTCACAGTATACAAACTATATAAATGGTTTTATACTAAATCCCCAGTGGGAACACATGGTGTCAAAATATGAAATTCAGATCAGACCCATCCTGAACACAATTTGTGTAATTACCTGTATAATTTATTTTTAGATAATTTAGATATAATTGCATGCATACATCGTAGTTTTCCTATGAAACTCCCCACTCAGAATGTCTGTACAGCCTTTTTTAAAGAACCCTCTTCATCTGTGTTCTAGCATTCCTACTCCAGCTGAGGTGAAGAAGTGGAAGGAGTCTTTCAGCCATGTGATGAGCAGTCAAAGTAAGTAAGACAATATTGTTTCACACCTAATCTTGTTTAACCTATAATAGGAACAAGTCCTAATGAGGTTGTGTTAGAATCCAAAGCAAGCCAGAAGGACAGTCAGATACTAATACTATTGACAATAACTGCCAGGAGGATGCGTGACTCATTAGTTCTCCAGTAAAATCTTAAACAAAAGTTTGCCAAAAAAACCCTTAAAACTTAACATATGATTATTCTCCTGAGACATAAATGTTCCTAATCATGGAAATATTGTCTGACAAGGCCCTGACCTTCACATTCCTCACTAATGGTAGCCAGTAAAATGTTGATGATCTCAAAAGTGATGCTTAACCTTAATTTCTTCACTCTTTGTAAAAACCAAAAATTGGAGATAAACTAGGAGTAGTACAGAATGTGTGTTTCTTTGTGACCAGTGTAGATCATGATGTTAAAGGAAAGTCAGGGACACTTGGCTAGGACACATAAACATGCAAATTAAAAACATATATGCACACACACACACACACACACACACACACACACACACACACACACACACACACACACACACACACACACACACACACACACACACACACACACACACACACACACTAAGACACACACTGGCGGTCTCTGATGGATTCTCATGCTCTGGTTTTCTGCTACGTGTCTCAAGGCACTACTCAATGGGCCCTCAGGGCATGCTGACCAGTGCAGTGTACATTTGTGTCTATGAGTGTGTGTGAGTGCATAAGCCCACTGAGAATTACACTGGACGTGGACAAAAGAGGGGAGCAATGGCCTTTCGGGAAGCAGCTGAGTTCTGACTTGCTCCGTTCCATGACCTCATCCACTGACCTCCAACAATGTCATGTCCTCCTTCATCTGTCAGCTCTCATTATAGCCTCACTGGTCTCTTCCATCTGATCTCTTAGTCATGTAGGATTTAGAATCAGTAGTACTACAGAAGTATATCAATTTGATAGAAATTTGACTTCTACAAAAGGCTCAGATCTCTGTGTGCTGTGTTTTGGAGAACCCTTTTTAAAAAAGACAGGACGCAATTATTGCTGCTAGGATTTTTTATTATCTTTTTGTAAATGTAATAACTGACGTAATTGCACTGCCTTCACGTGGCTTTGCTCATTTTAAGTGTTTATTTTCTTCTCTTCTTCCTCTTCTCATCCGTCGCTCAGTCATCCGTCGATCAGTCTAAAATTCAGCTTAATTATTTTATGTTGTCTTGTGTAAATATACCAATATCTCAAAATTTGTTTGTTAAGAATTGATTACTCTTTTGATATATTATTGCTTTCAATATTCATGATTGGGCCAGGGTGGTTGGCACCATTCTGGCTAGCTATTGGCAAGAGTTGGTAGCAGAAATGAGACTGGTGTGACTGATTCTGCTGCATCATTCTTTACAAATCTGGCAACAAGTATGGCAGATTTAGGTCGTTTTGATTGGCTGGGACATGTGGGAAGGCTGTATTTTCTTATTACTTTAAAGGAGCATCAATAGTAAATGGATACATTTTTGTGTCTGTCTTTGTTAGCGGGTCGTAGGGTCTTCACCAACTTCCTGAGGTCAGAGTTCAGCAAGGAGAACATGGACTTCTGGGTCGCCTGCGAAGACTACAAGAAGTGTGAACCTTCCAAGCTGGTGAAGAAAGCCAAGCAGCTCTACAAGAAACACGTTGAGGCAGATGCTCCTAATGAGGTAACGGTTTTCATCATAAGCATATGTGTTGGGAACATGCATCAATAAAAATCTAACAGTAAACTAAGCTTATTAAGTCAGGATGGACTCTGGACTGAAATGCCTACAAAGTGAGCAAAACTTGTAAAAAACATTTTGACATTGTTTCAAAGCCTGAAACACACTCCAAAGGCTTTATTGCAAACCTTATTAATGCAACTGCACATTCTTGAAGTGAGTACTTGAAGCTAGTGACTGCGAAGCTATGAATATGCTCCTCAACAACGCTACTATAGGCCTATTAACAACAAGTCAGGCAGTACTCAGTTCAGTCATTTGGGTTAATGAAAATAAAATGAAAAATACAGCTGAGAAAATGGATATGAAAGGGTATTCTGTTATGCTTCCCACCCAAACTTGTCCTGTGCCATAAGTCAGCTATAATACTTGCAAAAAAATGGTCAATTTTCTTCCATCAAACGTTATTACTTTCACTTTTGAAATGTATTATTTGTGTCCCTAATGCCGCTTTACCAAGAAGGCTAACTTCTGTTGTCTTCTTTAAGGCATGTCAAATTCAAGTCAGTACTCCTGAAATGCAAAATAGCTTTTTGTTTTAGTATCTTAACCCGGCCTTTCCTCTCATTCTGTGTAATTAAAGGTAAACTTAGACGAGATGACCAGAGAGGGAACAAAGTGGAACCTCGAGAACACCTGCCCATTTTGTTTCAACGACGCTCAGAAGATGATTTACACCTTGATGGAGAGAGACTCCTACAGGCGCTTCCTCACCTCCAAACTGATCCAGGATCTGTCTCAAACCCAGTCCACCGCTGCTCAGAAACAGAAGGAGATTAAAAACTGGGCAAATAACAGGAAGGTGTTAAATAACTCTTAAACGGCAAGCAAACATGAAAGGCTAGAAGAAGGTGCCAAAGATCTTTACCAATGTTAGTCTTCTGGTGAACACTGGTAAAATCGTTTTGTTTTTGTGTTTTGTGTTTATAGAAAAGAGAAAACTGAGTTAATGTGACATGTAGTCAAGACTTTTGTTCTGTTTTTGTACTTTTAATTTGCCATTTCTGGCAGTTTTTAGGTGGTCGGTTTGAAGTTGCTAAGTAGTAAGTCTCCAAAAAAGGATGTTCCAATTCAAAAAATAGCAATTATGTTTCAAGGTGAAGCATATTTTGTTGTAAATTACCTTTTGATGTTTCACAAATGAGATTTAATGGAGTCTATAGAAGTCTGTGAAGGGAGGTCTGGGTGGTGGATGGGTGAAAAAGTTTTATCCTTTGTGAACTAAATACCTTTGTTGCCTGAACATTACTAGTTAGTTGAATTTACTAAAACATAACCAAACAGTTTTGTTGCTTAAACCTTACAAAGTACTTTTGTTGCTTTTTGTATTTGATTTGTTCAAATTGGTTGCCATTAAAACCAAACCACAATATTCTTTTTATTCAACCTAACAAAATATTTTGCTAACTTTTTGGTTTTGTTTTGTCTCAATTTACAAAGTAAACCACGTGATTCAAACTGTTAAAAACTGCGACTGTAATCTGGGAGAAAATGAGTTTACCATTTGTCATTTCTGCCTTCAACATCAGCTGTCAAGTGTTTTTTCAAATCACAAAAGTTAGATAGTAACTGATTTAATGTACGATATAAATACAGATAGTGGGAAAATGGTTGCTTCTAGTTTCACTGCTCACAATTTTATGGCCGGGCTATACTGATACCCACTACAGAAAACAATCTACAGCTACCTCCACCCAACAGACACGCCCTCAAACAACCATGCTGTCCTGTTGTCACATAACCAGTGTGAAGGATTTGTTTGATTTGAGTAATAATACTGTTAACTCATTATCTTCAAGGTTATATAGTAAGTTATTTATAAGAATGACCCAACTTAACTGTAATTGATGAGAACATAGACAGCAAATTAAGACAGAGTGATAAGCATTATTAAAGTCAAGATGACTAACCTATCAGTATTTTAAAATACCAGTTTTTTTATTATGATGATGATCAGTAACCCAGTTTACTACATTAAATTAACCATTATGTATTTATCTGCTGTGCAGTGAGGTTTGGTTCAATAGTCTTTTGCTAGAACTAGTAAGGTTATCTTAATTAACCATTAGCTTTACATGTTCTTCTTAAATTCCTTCTCACTACTGTTACATGTACGTACAATAGCAGATGCTTGATATTGATGTCTACGTTCTCCTTACCTCGAGTAAGTAAGGTATTTATCTAAAAGATGGATCTGTATATCCCAGAGTGTGACCATAGTAACAACTGACTGTGCTTTACAAAACTTTGACAATATCCCTGCAATGTGCAACTGTTGGCTTCGACAACTTCTAGTGTGGATTTTAAGCGTGATTTGATAATGATTTTCTGTTGTCATGTGATCTACCAAATAGTGGGACAAAAAGTCAAATTGTGACTCGTTCGATTGATTTTTAAGAGTTCCCCTGTAAGTAACAAAGTTTTGTTCAAATGTTTTTGACTGTAATTTTTTCAGTGTACTAAATAGTGTGTTCACTTTGAATGAAAAAGTTTTTGTGACGTTGCATACTAAAATGTTTCATCAAATTGTATACTGTGATGATAGAAAAACTAGATACAACATGTTCATATTTATTAAATGATGTCGTTGTCCTATTTATGTCATTCATTAAATGATGTGATGAATAATCAGAACTCTTTGTGTTGTTAGTCTTGTTTCATTTTGGATCAAGAGAGTTTGAGTTTAATGTTCTCCAATGTGATTTATTTAAATATACATGTAAACAGCAGGTTTGTAGGCATTCATCAGGGAAGGTCATTGTTCACTGTGAGGTGTTTGAAGTGAACTAGCAATACTAGCAAAAGTAATTTTAGGCTTGTGGAAATGTGATTTCTGATTAATGAGCTGAGGTATCTTACTTTGGAAAGGATAAGAGGTCGTTCTGCATTCTTTTAAGATTTTATGATCTCGACCTCAAGCTTTACTTCTCGTGATAACAGGATAATTATTTAACTTGTTATGTCAAGATCATGAGACAGTTTTTTTCTTTGTAGGATGTGTAAAAAAACGTATGATGTTGGCACAACTTAGACTGTGCCCTCAATAACTAACAATCATCTATAATGGCTAGACATTAGACGGCCTCTCCAATCTCTGGTGGTGATTATGTAATGTCTGCAGATGTTTATCACGTCAGAATGAATACCAAATTATCACCAGAAGACAGTTTGGGAAACAGAGATAAAGATGTTTATGTCGTATTACCAAACAATTCAAATCCAAAACTTTCTATGGCTATACCTCTTGTTGAGAAGAGCTTCTGTTTTACCTGACTTGACATCTGACCCCAAAAAGCTGACTGGTCGGTTAGTTCCCACTCAGTTCAGTTTTCAGTGTTTTGAGCATCTTTTCATCAGTGCGAGACATCCCAGCATGCAAAGCCGTGTTAAAATAAAGAATTAAACATTTTTTAAAAAATGATTGCGTTATTACACAATAACACTGTTATTGTTATTACAGAAACTAAAATCTTGGATTTAAACTGTCAAAATCTTCAAATTTAATTTCCGACAACAATGATTGTGATTAGTCCACATAGTTTAGGCCTCAACTGTGTCTTATATTGGTTCACCCTGAGGGTGTATTTGTTTCGATTTACCTCCACTGTTTACTGCAGCTTTATTCACACTCACAGCCGAACTCCATGCCTATTTAAGGGCAACACATTTGGGAGCATGACACACCATACAGTAAATAAGCTTGCTTAAAACTAATCTTCTGCAATTCTAACATTAACAGACAGGGAGAGGGAAAACATGCCTAAATATTTACTGTTGGTTATTTCTTAAGAGGCAGAATCTGTAAAAAAAGTGCTTGGGTTAATAATTCACCAACACTAACAGAAGCGCTTCAAAGTGGATTAGTACTCCAGGAGTTTTTCCACGGAGGCCCAAAATGGGTTAGTCTCTGAAAACATCCTGAGTCGCTGATTAATTTATCCTTTAAGAGGAAGATTGAAGTGACATTTCCAGCAAGTTTCCTACTGAGCAAGAGTCGTGTGAACATCAAAAGGTACAAATAAATACATCTTCTTTACTGGCTGATATAGGCTACTGCTGTGTATCTAATATATTGCTGTATATCAGCCTCAATATGCTTGAATTATGTAGCTAAAACACAGGAGTATAGAAGAAAGTGATAAATCCTCTGGGGCCGCTTGTGTGAATTCTTATCCATCATCTAAAATGAGCAAGAGTATTTAGGAGGACTGTGTGAGGGGGCCAGCAGCTAGAATTTAGCTAAAAACATATTTTGTAACATACAAATTAATCCTGCGGGCTGTAAAACCAAAACAATGAGCTGAAAAATGCTAAAATGCTTCACAGAGCGGAGGGGAAGTGCAGAGTTGGGTGATAATTCTTATGGGTTTGTTTAAACAAATGACTCCCTATTTCACATGACGCATAGTCATTTGATCCATCAAAACAAACTGAAGTAACCTGTTGATTAGAGAAAGGACATAACGGTTGTCTTCACTCTTGACATCAAATGTTTCATTCACCCAACCAGGTCAAAACATGTGACACTACTTCCTGTTTTGAACTGAATGTGTAATGCCATTATTTTTATTAATATTGGCATGATAGGAAAAGGTCGCTTATTTGGGTAACGTTAACATATGTTTAAAGTATTTTGAAAAGGAGACAGTAGTTTGTTTCCTGGTAAGATCAATCTTGCTCGATCAGTAGTGTACGAGATATGCGGTGGCAATCGTGGGGAATCGAACTGCGTGGCTGTGTCATGTAACGTTACAGCTCTTGCACTCACTACTCATATTTGTGAATAAATGTTTTAATAATTTCGCAATTGAGGATTTCAGGATCTCAGACCCCCCGAGTGCCCCCGTATTTTGCACACTAACATCACTTTGTATGGAAATTGCAACTCTGAACCTTTAAGCAAATTCTGAAGTTACTTAAAAATGCTGCAGTGCAACAATAGAACACTTTTCAGAGGGAAGTTGGAAAACCAAAAGTTTTTTATTTGGTAACCATACCCGTTCTTACCCTATAACTGCCCTCCTTTTCTTGAGTTAACTTAACTACTGTGAGTGGTGAAGCCTGTGTATCTCTCATCTAGTCAGACAGCACACACATTTGGCAGCACTCATTTCACTGCACATGAACGGAATCATGAACCTTTTGTTTCTGCCAGCAGGGTGCCAATAATGTGCCTCATGAGGGGATTTAACTTGTATGGAATACTAAACTTCACCATAGTTGGATGACAAAGAAAGCTAATTCTACACAATCAAGTGATCACGTTTCGAGCCAACTTGTGTACCTAACAGATGGTGAAAAAGATCTTGTCGCAGGCTGCTTTTTTAAGATAATTTCTTGGTGAGTCATGTAATTATTTTATTTTCTGCCGTGGTTTTATTTACTGTTTATTGACTGCTATTTCTGACAGCTTTTATTACACATATAGACCTAAACAGAGGCTTGTCAATGTGCCCACAAAAACCTCATCCACCTTTTCCTGAATTAAACATTCAGCCCACAGAAATCTGTCAGAGAAATGAAAAGGGATAAACTCCATGTGTGAACTTTTTGGTTGTAGTTTAAATGAATCTAGTGGAAGTACAGTTGGATCTGTATTTATGTAAGTAAAATGTGAAAGAAAGCATCGTCTAAAATCAGAATTTTCCTCAAAAAAGGTACTGTATGTAACAATTTATGAATTATATTGCGAATCTGTAAATTGCAACATTACGTAAAACAACGGGACCTTCCCTGACTTCTTTTGGTTGCTTATAACAGACAGATTTCTATGCAAAAGGCAGTTTTACCGGGAAAATGTTGACGTTTATGCGCACCCCTGAGAACCTTGCCTCTCTTCAGCTCTCCTACAGCTCCCCCTGTAGCTGTAACAAAGTAAAATACTGCCTTGATTGGGTAACGGCAGCTCATTAATTCATGCTTGCTAACCTTATAACAAGCAAAATATTGTAAGGGGGTATAACTAACTATTCCTTTCTACTAGCCAAGAGCAACGCCAAGGGGTTGCGGCCAAGTAGCTAACCAAAATAAGCTAAGGTGACCAGCTTGCTGTTACTAATCTTTGTGTCATGGATCTGGCGTTGGCTGCTTCTTAACCTCAGCTGATAAAGTAATTTGCAAATTGAAAGCTAGTTAATATCATGGAGCCAATAGTCCAAATTAAATATATGAACATTACATTTAGTAATGTAATTCAAAAATATGATATATGACTGTAGTTAATGTAGTGTCATGTGCCTGTTCTGGCCAATGCTAAGGATGGCCACTCACATCTATTGCACGCACACGCAACAGACAGGATGCAGACCACTTTACGGCCACAGGTATCATTACTAACAAAGATTTTCTGTTTATTTATTTTCAGTTACATATAGTACCTTTAAAAAGGGACAGATGTTACGCTGTGTATGGAAGCTGTGATAATATAGGCTAGATTGAAACTACTTTTTAACAAGATGAAATTGGTGTTAAAATCAGACGTTAAAGACCAGAGTTTGTGCCACAGGAAGTCGGTCTGCAAACGTCAGTACAAAGGACATACATCTCAGTGAGGAAGTAATGATGTCATTTAAATCTCAACTCAGCAGCCCCTGTATGTACAGAGGGAGAGTTGAAAAACAGAAACCTATCTTATGTTATACAAGCCTTTTCTTTGTGTGCTTTTCTTCGCCTGCAGCTGTTATACCAACCAGAGTCTGTTGCCAGGCTCTGAGCCCTGATCGGCGCTTCATTCAGCGCTAACCTACTTATCGCTGGATGTTTTCTGCAGCCTGACAAAAGCCAAGCAGCTGTGAGGCCTGCTAATTAAAACCTGAAGGGAGGATCTGGTGCTCTAATGTGATCCTGCATGCAAGGAAGCACGTACACCCCGACACTCGCACACGCAAAACCACTTATCTCTGCGCGTGCACTCAGTCCATACAGTCCATACATCCCTGGGGCTGCATGTTTAGAGCTCTGGTTTAAGGTCTTGAGATTATTAAATTATAAACACTGCAGGGCTAAAAGTGATTCATCTCATTGTGTGTGTGTGTTTTATTTGTTATTGTGTTGCCATACAGTTTGTGCTAGTGCTAATTTAAGCTTAAATTAAAGGTTTGTGACAGCCTTGTGATATGTTTTGACACTTGATTTTGTGCAGTGATGATATTTTCATTAACCATTTATATAACTATATTGGTTTCCAGTATAAAAGTCTGTACCTGTAGACTTCTATTTTGCAGTCTGCTGTTTCTCTTGCTGTTGACAACAACAACTATACAAATACATTATGTAAAAGGCTCTATGCATTGACAGCAATGGAATTAGTGAAACAGCATTGAAAATAATCACATTTAACACTTACAAAATAAAAGCCACAGATGGTGATTCTTAATATTGTGTTTGACTTTGCGTTTTAATAATGACAATGACAGCCATAAATGCAGATTACATGGGTGCCTGGGAGCTTGGACGGCCAATGGCAATAGTGAGGAATCCTTAGGAAAAAAATCATAATGTAAGGTGATCATATCTATTCTTCCAATGAAGAAAGATACTAGAAGATTGGACACTAAAAGCAGTGAGGTTAACGGATAACTATTTAGCCATCAGATAGGCCCTTTAGGATTACAAAACTCAGTTGTTTCATACAGTGAAACAAGTTTGCCCCTTTTGTGAAAAAGAGGTCTGACCTATATGGCTCTGAGGAATGCATTAAAAATGTGCATACACTACCTTTCAAACAAATTACATTAACCAGTGTAACACATCCCATCTCAGTCAAGATGGGATGAATTATCAGTCAAATGAAACCAACAACACCCGACATTGGACACATGTAGTGAGGGAGCTTCATTGGTGTTGTAGTGTCTGGATTGCATGTAATATTGTTCAATCGCATCGCTTTCTCTCGTTTAAATAGCTTTATATCCAATCTGTCCTGCATGCATGTAGTATTTTATTCAATCTTGATTTACATGAGCTAATTATTTTATTTAGGAATGATTTTACACTGTTAGCAATGACGATGTTGTGGTTCTTGCTCGGTTTGTAGGCATTAAATACATACAGACTGTGGATTCTGTAGATTTAGGTTTCAGGCAATCGCGGAAAAATATGAATCTGGCACTTAAGATACAACTCTTAAATATCGATGTGTAGATGGCACAAGCTGGTTAAAAGACCAACTTAATTTTGAAAATTTACCTAAAAGCACAAATGATATAAAAGTAATATGAAGCTTGACAAATTAGAAACAAGCTTTCTTAATAAGTGTAACGTTTGTACATATTACCCCCCAAAAAAATTGTAAGAGGAAATTAATGGTTGTTTAAAAGATTGTTCTGTTTCTGGGTCTTTCCATTGGCAAAATCTTTAGAATGCGTGAGTGCTCAATTAAGTACAATTATCCATCGTAAATTATGGCTTAGCTTTTAAACCTTTTAAACATGCCACGTAACTTTGGAAACCACATCATCCAGCATGTTGAATACTAAGAGTCTGTGGGAAACATATAGAGCAGTCTTGGCAATGAATACTTACTTCACTGCTTGTTCCCACCTGTTTGAGATAACAGGAGTACGTTTCCTTTCCTACCTAACCTATAATGTTGAGGCAAAAGTGAACTACATGCCAAATAAACATAACCCTTGTTCTAACGAATGATATAACCTTAGGCCTCAGATACATTTGTCATTTGTTAACGTCATTGTCATTGGGTGCCTTTTATAATTTTTTTCTGTTAAGTCATAAAGTAAGTTTGCAAAAAGCTTGCTCATTGTGGCAAATTGCAAGTAGGCTAAAGCAATCCATGATGCTTTATAAACGACATAATCTCTGCTAATTCTGCAAGTGCTATATATTCAAATATAGATGTGAGGTTCATCTCTGTGGAAACTACCTGCACAGACTCTATACAGACAAAAACAGTTTCACATTTTCAAAGAAGAGTGAAATAATGACTTTAAGTACGACTCTACGGCTCTTACATGAGTCTTGTTGAGTGAGGGCTTTATAGACAGGAAGCATGTTTAGATGATGAGTTGCAGCTGAGTTGGCAGGCAGCAGGTCAGCAGGGTGATTAGCTGATAAGGAGCAGGTGTGAAGGCCAGAGAGGGTGGCTGGTGAACAGGTGAGAGATGACTGGATCTAGAAGATTAAAACCCTTCCAGCTTCACTACATAGTGTCTCACTCCACATTAAGTTAGAATCACGGCTGTGGGAGTGCACATGGTCTCGAAGGAGTAGTCTCAAATGGAAACATCCGTTGCCATGGATATAAAGGGACACGTTGCTCACTTAGACATTGAGATAATCTGCCGTTTCCCTGCAAATGCACAAAATAATCAGTGGCAAGATGGAATTGTTCATCTTCAAACATGAGTTGGGTTTAGTTCTTCCTAAGTATGATATGTAGGTCAACACCAGAGTGGACTCGCTGTCAGAGGGTATCGAGTTAATGTCCACTCCCCACCATCTGGTTTCAGGTAATGGGTCTAATTCTTTACACAAGTACGCAAATGGAGGTAGATGGGCCTTAATTCAAGGAGGACATTTTGACGTGTTAGAGTAAAAAAAGCACAGGAGTAAATAATAAAGTTAATGATGGTTGACTTCCATTTAGCTGCTTTGACTATTGTGCATACTGGCTCACAGTCACTAAGTCTGTTCGAGAGGAGCGGCGCCTTGCCTGTAGAGTGGACGAGAGCAGGAGGCAGCAGCAGGGGGTATTTAACAAAGAAATACCACGGTTAAGTCGGACGGTTTTAAGCTGCCTTCAAAGAATACACAGGAAGTCAAAGAAACAGTTACATCCTGTTAGATCCAATCTGTGGGCTACTTGTAGTTTGCAGACAAATATATATTTATGTGGAACCGGAGTGTATCTTGCATTGTATGCTATCCTTTGTTCTTTTTTATGTCTGCCTGTGAAACACTTTGCTGCTCGTTTTGATATGTGTTATATATCTAAGCTTTATTATTATCAATCACACAAAGGTAGTTTTTTTTTTTAGATAAAACCTTCATTGAACAATATGAGACTAATACCCAACAATCTAGCGTTACACATTACAATGACACAGAAAAATGTAATTTTCTACAAAACATGGTGTTTGTTGTCAAATCTAAGAGCCGAACAGCTCTTTGATTTTGCAACAGCCAGGCGTTTCCCATCATGCCCTTGGTCATGCAGACGGTGGAGCACAACTGTGGCGCTTGTCTCCAAAAACTGCAGCCGCCTCGCCCCCAAAGGTTATCGTTGCCCACGTGTTCATGGCTATGGCGCAAGTCAGGATCAAGTTGGACACAAATCAAACCGTCATGCATTGTGCGGAGATTGCCGATTATCGATTCTGCGCAGGACTGGCTCATCTCGAACAAGCCTATTCACCGCAGTCTATGAACTTACAATTGGCTGCCGAGTTCAGCTGGCTTTCTTTTCCCCACTGTTGCTGCATCTTTTGCTTAACACCGCCAAAGACTATTTTGATTGCTATAAAGAAATACAAACAAGCGATAGCGTTTTTATTCTCCCTATACCAGAAGTTAAAATGGGTAGCGCTGTAGATATATGTAAGCTGTAAACTCTAACTAACGGAACAACCATTACGAGTGCTTTTTCCTACTATGACAAGGCGGTCATTCTTATCCTGCAGCTGAAGTTAATTTCATTTGTGTTTTATTAATATAATGACACTAAAACTACCATAACTTTACCATTACAATTATTCAAGTCTCAAGTCTGGTTATGTACAAAGACAACCATGATGGATTTTGACTTAAATGTGACTAGAAATAATGAACCCTAAACCACATTTGTAATTTCTAAATCAATCCAACATGACATGAAATTGCAACAAACTCCTACTGATAAATGAGGTTAAAATGCAAGGATGGGTTATTAAACATCAAACAAAAAGTCACAATGGGAGACGGTGAAATATGACATGAAAAGTTCAAGCATCACTTACGCTGATTTATACTTTCTGACTTGAATTTCTCCTTGTCTTGTGAACAAAAGGTGACTTCTGGAAGAGTTCCCTCCATGCTTTACATTTGAATTATTTCTATTTAAGCTCTCCAACATCCATCCTACACCCCAGACCTCCCAGATTTAAAACATCTCATTTTGTTAAGCCAATTGTTCATTTAAATCTGCCATCTGCCATGGCGTAAATGAGCTTAGGTTACCTTACCTTATTTTGCAAGTAGGGGAAATAAAAGCAGCAAAGATGATTTAGATTGCATCATTTGTGGTGCAATATAAAGATATCCAACAATTTGTTACACATTAAACAGGAAGTTATACAAATGAACACATTAATGAAAGTCTATTTTTATTTGATTATGCCCTGGCACACAATGTACAATAAGCTGAATGAAGGGAGCACTCGTGGATTCAAACCACGTTGTCTTCAGACTGAAGAAGTGCTTCAGTGGAGTAGACTGCTGCTCTACTGCACTTACTGTACTACATGTCTCTCCGGCGATTATTTATTGAGATGTACTGTGCCTGTGCCAAGGAGTCAGCTTGTTGTTTTTGTTGGAAGTGGAGACCAGATGGTCTACTGTCCCCTGGCACATCTCCTCTGCTGTTTCTGCTGCTTGGCTTGTTTTCAACCAACTTTCAGTCTCATCACCTTTCACTCCCCAGAGAAACAGCCTGCTGACCCCACATTGGATAATTCAGCTTTTACAACTGTATATTGAATGCTTTTTAAAATTACTCATCACTTTTCCCTGACAGATAAAATCTTAATTATTTGTCTGTTTATATGAGCCCAGGGACTAAAACAAATCGATGAGGCTTGCCAACCTGGATACCACCAAAACTGCTTACACATCCAGATGATGTTGTTGAAGCGGGAGGGTCAGAGACTGGATGCTTAAAGGACGCACCTCTGAGTCCCCTTTTATTTCCCCCACCCTGATATTTTTTAAAATTCCGATGCAACCGTCTAAGTTAATTCGATATTTTGTTCTTGTCAACATATTCTCAGTACCAACTTTTTAAGTACCGAGGCTTAGGGGCGGCTGTGGCGTAGTGGAGAGCAAGGTAGTTCTCCAATCAGAGGATCGGTGGTTCGATACCCGTGTGTGTCCTTGGGCAAGACACTTAACCCCAAGTTGCTCCTGAAGGCTTGCCATCGGTGTGGACTGGATGATGAATGTTAGTTAGAGTCTGATGGTGGCACCTTGCATGGTAGCCTGTCATCAGTGTGTGAATGGGTGAATGATATGTAATATACTACTGACTGTAAGTCGCTTTGGATAAAAGCATCTGCTAAATGACTGTAATGTAATGTAGTCAGTGACCCTAAGCTTATAACTATGACGCTCTAGTTACCCTTCTTGTGTTAGTTTTGGACTTGGCAGGGATGGCGCTTCAAATTTTCACTACATGCATAATGTTTTTCAAGATGAAATTCCGTCTACACAAGAAGTGAGGTTTAGGCAACAAAACCACTTAGATTTAGGAAAAGAGCGTGGTTAACATTAATTTGACTGACTAACGACTCATGTGACTAATGTCTGACGTGACAAATGACAAATGACCTCTGATCGTTTCCCACGGGACACGATCAGAGGTCTCCTGAAATAAAGTCCTGTGTTTGTTTGAACCATCAACCTCGCCTCCCACTCGCCCTGTGTTGACTTTGTTGCTCTTCATACTAGGTAGTGGCACTATAATGTTTAATACGCAGGTGGGTTTACCTTGAAGTTAGTTGAAAGCCCGATGCATCGGTACCGGACGATGTGGGGAACTGTTCAACATTTGACGAGTTTGTTTAAAACCAGATTGTTCTTGTTCCTAAATATAATCTCTCTCTCACTTACTTTCAATTTACATTTTTAAAAAGGGAAGTCAGTTTCGATTTTTGTATGCAGTCACTCAGCCTCCTTGTTCTCAAGCCCTGAAGCCATGAGAACTCTTTGCCTCAATGTTGTCCACCCCTTGTGGAGCGCTGCTGTCTTTCATGAGGAACTAAGTGAGCTATCAGCTTCCCATGTGCTCACCGATCCTGCTTAACCCACTCATCTGCTTGTTAATGATGCCTGAGTAAACATAAACAGTGCTGTATAGTTTTATGATTGGAATCTGTCAAAACAGACTATTTTAAACCCTGGGGACTACAAATCAGTTTTTCCCATGTCTAAATGGCAACATGTCTGACTCACTTTCTACATAGATGTCTCTCCCATAGGTTGGCAGCTGAATCCCAAAAAATAGATGACCATAGTAAACTTACATTTAGATATGACATGGTTTCTTATCACAGGTCTGATCCTAGTTTTTGCTACAGATTTCAATAGGTCTGCAGGTCTGTTTGTGCTAAGAGAGCTATTTATTACTACTGGAAAAGCAGAAGAATTGATTCATTCTCTAGAAAGTATTCAGGAAGATAATCCTGTCAGAGTGTAATTCTTCTTCAGTTTCTGGCACATTTGGAGTGCCAGAAAAAAACCCAGTATCAGGTGAAACTTAAAAAAGGAGATTCTTAGGTTGTATTTGGAGTAATAAATCATTAATAATTGCATTTATTGTGTTTTTTTATTTGCTTGAAGCTCATTTTAATTATATCAGGTCTAGGTTTCAACAGTGATTTATACAGTACTTGCTTGAATTCAAATTACTACATTTTTGGGGAAATATTTACACATTTTGGCATGACGCAATTTCAGCTCTGGCCTGAAATATAACCAGGCGTTTTAAAGCAGTGAGTTCAACAAAACAAAACGTTTATCAGAATGTCACTCCCTCCTTTTGGGAACAAAGGCATCTTTCATTATATTTCTCGGAAGTGTGGTAGTAAAGGATGCTTCCATGCAACCCTCTGACAATGTTTTTGTTGGCAGCCCTTTCCTCAGCCGCATCTGCTTCCACTCTGTTTTTTACTCATCTTGGACATTTTTTTTAAGAGGCTTACTATTCACATGCTGCTTAGATCTTTAAAACAATTACTTTACTCTGAGGAGGAATTAGAAAATCAGGACAAATGGATCCCAATTTGTTTGTTAATCTAGAGCATGCAACGAGATACACATTCCTACCAATGGTGTCGCACTATTCCACTGATCAACAGTTGGCAGTAAGGAAGGGAAGAAGAAGACTGCCTGCAAGTAAACATGAACAATAAATTGTTTGAAACACTTTACAAAATTTACTCTGAAAATGTTTTAAGAGGAAGGAAATGCACTTGACGATGTTTGTTAGAGCTCAATGCATTACTGAATGTAAAAATAACTTTTGTTGAAAAGAAAAGTCCACATAGCACCACTTTTGATATTTTTCATTACTTGATTATGTGGCATCTGCGTTGTTTTATGTTTTCTAATTTTGTTTACATTTTTGATTGCAGTTTTAAAGACTCAATCATCATGTGTTTTCTATGTACACACAAATGGGAATAGGCATCTAATGAAGGAAAACAAAGTGACAATTGAAAGTCGGTGTTGCCTCTTTTATAACAGTGAAAAGATTCTGGGAATAGTCCTTGCCTGTTCTCCATTCATATAACCATGGGTTCCATTGTTGTATTTAGGAATAACTTAGACACAATTGGTTGTAAATAGTTGATATTTACACATAAAAATAAATACATCTTCAGGAATTGTATGCATATATATATTTTTATATGATAGACTCCAGAGGTTACATGCAAGACTACATCCAATGATGCATACTCAGCACTGTTAAAGTCCTTATTGATTTTTCTGCAACGTGATTGTTGACTTATTAGGGTTATGACACCAGACTGGCTAATCTGTGCCATAATGGACCGTTACCAATGCTGTTTTAAATTTAAATAGATCTCTGACTTTTTTAGATTCGTTTGTTTTTCCAATGCCCTTTTGTTAGTCACAAATTGGACATCAGACTCCTCATCAAGATGTTTTTTAGTTTTCAGCTTGGATTAGTGTGGGATATTTGTGGTAACAATAAGGACTTATAAAATGCTGAACATCTAGATAACAGTATTATTGTGTTGGTTAATACACATGCTTTTCTCTAATATGAAAAAGCATTAAAGAGTAAATATAATCACACTTAACGATTGCTACATTCAACTAAAGTATACATTTAGGACACTCAAACATTGCACACCAACACCAAATCCACCATCGCATCCATCTATGCCTCAGCTTGGTGTAAATTAGGTGAACCAATGTTTTCTTAAAGCATGTAATGAATAATAACTTGTGGTTGAAAGTGTTTACCCACACAATAAAAGAAAAGTGAAAAGTGCATATAATGTCAGATCCATCAATTGCAACCATTTCATATCTACCTGTCTAATAGCAGTGCTGCTATTTCCTTAAATTTCCTTTATGACTTTTAACTGAAATTTGGGCTCCATGGCTTGCAACCCAAAGCCAACCTTAAAATGATTCTCTTAAAGTGTCCCATGTTTTTCACTGGTTAATTAGCTCTTAAACTAGATCTGAACATTTTTTTAATGACTTAGCATGCTTACATACAACTTTGGTAACATCACATGGGAAAAATACCTTTCTCTGTAAAAACCACTGCTCTTGTCATTTTTTCAGATTCCTTTCTACTTGATTTTCCCATCATAACAACATGCAGTTTAGTGGTAACCGAGGAGCTCGACCACTGAGCAAACTAGCCAGCGCTATTCTTAAGAATGGCTCTCACAGGATTCATCGCAACCAAAAAGGGAGTTCTGTGAAAATCCAAAATTACTGACTATGTGAGTGTGAGAGAGTTGAAGAGACAAAAGAAGAGTTATGTGGTAACCATTACTCGTGCATTGATACTATAAGAGAGTCCACTCTGTTACAGGTTCCTATTTTATTAAAATGATATAATATTTGATTGTTGCTGGATAACATTTAATGAATTCATTGATTTAAAACAGCCAATTCTGTGACTGTCATTCTATTTAGAGTTCCCCAATGGTTTTCTCTCATAGACAGAACATGTTAAAGTTCATATCCTTTACAGGCACTCAAATAAAATCAGTGAGGCTTCTTCTTGGAAAATCACAAAGTACTTAAAAGTCACTCTGATGATTGTCAAAATAAGATGTTTATGTCTGCAGTGAAGGACTGGGTTATGTATTATTTCAAAAGGTCCGTATATTTAAGGTGAATCTTTTTGGGGCCAGGCTATTTTTGAACAAACTGCAAAATAATTTTCATTTCAGTCAAATTTGAATTTGTTTCATTCTGATTTAGTTTATAATGTTACCCCTTGTATAAGTTTGCGTTCTGTTGAAAACAATCATTGCGACAACCAAATCTCTTTGACATGAGAGCATAGTCGTTTCTGGGCATAGGTGAGTGTAATGCTGATGACATGACACGGGCCTGAAGTTGATACAGTTGAATCAAATTAATTATTCATATAATTGTTGGTAGATTTCTGTCCTGGGGCAACAAAATTACCAGCAACGGCCCTGCATTAGGGCTCTTTGTCATAAAGTCATCCATGACACAAAACTACAAAACTGTCCCGACGGGTCTGACAAAGATGCAACAACACTCTGTATAAGTCAGATAATGTTTTAATCTGATAATGTCACAAGCATATTTTGAGTAAGGTGAAGAACTGACATAACTGAATATATTGAGTTGTATTTTTTCGTAGAGAAACACATTGGTGTCTGTTTTGATTTGGATCTTGACCCGGTGTGTACATATGTTGTTTCTGTACTTTTTTTGGAGAATCAATCAAGTTTTTGATGCCATTTTTGACAAGTGAGGTCATTCTGGGAGACCCTCACTTCTTTAAGAGGAGAGGGAATAAATGTTGTCAGTGGAAGGTCCTCACTAGTATAGAAGTTCAAGAATGTGCGTGTATGGGAATGTGTGTGTTGGTCGGGGAGGTGGGGTTATTTCAAATTGCAGTCTTTCCCTGTAACTAAATTCAAATAGAAATTTGGAATAATAATTTTCTCGCCATGATATTTTGTAAAATAAAAGTCTTGGTTTCTTGAGCTGTACTTAAAAAAGGTAATTCATTAGAAATACTTAATTTATAAAAATGGTGTCTTGTTATTTTCATATTAACTAACTGTGATTTGAAACCTCCCCATCTCTTCAGAATCTGCTCTGGCTTAGTTGACCAGGAGCTCCTGGTACTGCTCAGAACGAAGGAAACGACCAAAGGAGTCTTTCTCCATCAGGGCGAAGATCCTCTTCTGGGCCAGGTCAAAGGTAGCAGGGGAGAGATCCACCAGGTTCCTCAGGGTCACGTCCTTGGTGAAGTGATCAATGTTCACCTGTGGTCAAAGAGATAAACACAAACTATATCAAGTCCTGTTTCCCCGGAGATTATTCTCTGGAGAAGACCTACGAGAGACCTGGTGTTTACAGCAACTGGTTTAAAGCAAATATACAAATATATGTGTTTCCCAAACTGCCAAATGATTCTGTTAATTTGTTACACTAACTATGGTAAATAAGATAAATGCAGAGCCGTACAAGGAACAACAGCTACTTAACATGCAGTGAAGTAGAAGTCAGGTCTCGACCCAACATGGAACTGCTTTAGAAAGTGTGTGTGTGTGTGTGTGTGTGTGTGTGTGTGTGTGTGTGTGTGTGTGTGTGTGTGTGTGTGTGTGTGTGTGTGTGTGTGTGTGTGTGTGTGTGTGTGTGTGTGTGTGTGTGTGTGTGTGTGTGTGTGTGTGTGTGTGTGTGTGTGTGTGTGTGTGTGTGTGTGTGTGTGTGTGTGTGCTGTTCACTGGCGTTAAGAGTCTCAGTACATTCTCTGTCTGTAACCTCATCTGTTTACACTCAAGCGCGCCTGTATTTCTCCTCCACACAGATGTTCATCTGATTAGATAAAGACTCCCAGTCCTTCAAATGTATGCAAATTGATATGCAGGCAGCTTTCTCTCCAACCTTTCCTTTACCTTTTTCCTTTTCCTTCTCTTTTATTTTGACTACACTGTTTGCTTATGAATCGCTTCTCAGGAAGTGTAATGTTGCCTAAATATAGGCTTTATTACTCATCATACCCTGTTGACAAAATCCTTTTACCATCATAATGAGGGCACCAGTAGCAGTTTCACTGACTCTCATACTAAAGCAAGGATCGGTAATATTCTTAAAATACATTTTTGTTATATTTGTTGAAATTACCTTAACAACCCAACAGCAGTTAATGGATTGATTGCTCTAAGGAAAAAGAAGGTAAAACAAATCTGGTATTTGTGGATGTCATTTGTTCATATGTTCATAATGATAATTTGGGGGGAGAGGCTTTGGAGGGAGACCTGAAGAAACCGGCTGTATGTGTTGCACACTTGGTGACTCTCTCGCTAGGCTTGCAAATTTTGGTGCTCGTGCTGCTAGCTACTTTCATTGGAAAAGAGTTGACACTGGGCTTGGTTTTTCCGAATGTATATATATTTTTTAATCTAGCATACTCTTGCTAGTTTCTCAAGGTTAATAACCCTAGCTTTAAAGATAGAGCTCATAATTGAAACGTGGGTACCCATCTTTTAAAGCTCACTACTTGATGAACTCTGTCTATTCCATGTGGTGTTGAGTGCATACAAATGGGTGAAGTCTCAGGAGTCACTGACCTCTCTGGGTCCCTCAGACTGGATGAAGTCTTCGTAGATCTTCTTGGCCTTGGCGGCCATTTTCACGGGGTTCTTGGTCTTCTTGAAGTCCTCGCAGGTCACCCAGAACTCAATGTTCTCATCACTGAACTCGGACTGCAGGAAGCTGCGGAAAGCGGCCAGACCATCTGATGGAGAAAGGAGAGATCGGGTGTAAGAGAGAGAGAGAGGTGTATTAACAGGCTCTATGATAGAATAACATGTGATTATTTAAGGCCCTTTTCCTAAACAAATTTTGAAGTAAATATGCTGGCAATTCTGAATAAGCCTTTAAGATTGCACTTTACCTTAAATGTTCCAATGACAATAAACCATAAAAGTTTCTGTAGCAGTTCAAACATGGCTCAGTTGAATGATGTCACATTCATGCAAACACCAGTACGAGGTTGTATGCAAAAAGACTCACATTAGGGTATATGTGTTATTTAATTATTAAAAAGTATATCCCAAAATATTGTGAATGAGCCAACTTTTTAATTGACAGAATGGTATATCAATCCACAAGAATGTGTTCTCAATCATGTTTCCCCCTTGTGGTGATGAATAACAACCACAGAAAACCAAATACACACAGTTATCATTAAAGTCAACTGCTATGATATTCATCTTTTTTAGTCCCACCTGTTTTACAGCAGTGACACTGCTGCCTTTGGCAAATAATTACATGAGTGTTGTGTCTCTTTCCATAATGAAACTGTCACATTTGGAATAAAATGGAACATTTACATGACGGACACCCATGCCCAAAAAGTCATTATTTTCATTGATTGATGAAGCCAGCTATGTTCCAGATTCCTTGTATAAAAGCTTTAATTACTTGATTTGCAGATTTGAGAGGTGAAGTAGTAAAAAATGAAAGTTAGGTACAATCAACATTTTAAATTGATGACATATACTACAGAGTTCTTTTGAGGGGATTTTCCATTTCCCATTTTGTAGTATTAGTTTTCCAAAATCTTTCTTGATGGATCAAGATCAGGAAAAAGGGAATGTTTTATAAAATAAGGATTGAAAAAATCCACAGACTTCTTTCAAACTTAACAAATAATTATATAAATAAAAGTACACACCAGACATACGAGAACTGTAATAAACAGTGTCCAAAATAGAAACACGACTTTAATTTGGATGATTGTGAAAGCACAGTGGTTATTGTTGTTCAACATAATGCCTGCGAAGGACCCATTGTCTGAACGAACATGTGCTGCAGATGATAAGCT
The DNA here is from genome assembly GCF_027596085.1 of Anoplopoma fimbria. Taxonomy (NCBI): domain Eukaryota; kingdom Metazoa; phylum Chordata; class Actinopteri; order Perciformes; family Anoplopomatidae; genus Anoplopoma; species Anoplopoma fimbria. Next base: position 7,848,332 of record NC_072456.1, read on the forward strand.
TTCTGCTGTGGCCTCAGACTTGTATCTGCAATCTAAATGGCTACTTTGGTTCAAAATAGCTCCGAGTCGCAATCAAGCTGCATATTTTTTTTTTGATAGACCTTTAGCACAAGGACACATAAAAAGAGAAGCACACACTCAAAGGCACTAAAGCCAGTTTATGGCTGTTAGTGTATGAGAGCAGCAACAACCAGCAGCTATTGTAGCTTCAGTGTTTGTTTGTCATGCATTCATGGTATTTCACTTCCATGTCTGTTGAATTAATTAACTTCACTGACCCTCATAGGTTGATTTAGCTGCATGATCGTTCAAACTAAAGAAGTGATTAAAAACTGCACAGACAACATATTGAAAATTAGATTTATTTCTCTACCAGTGCTATTTTCTTCATCAGAGATGAGTCATACATTATTTATCTCCTGTTGCATAATATACGTTGAATTATGCAATGTTTCACTTTAAGGCAAAGGAGGGGGAGTAGTTCTATATTTGAGAGGAAATAACTCACAGAGAATCCCATGGGAATTAACAAGAGAGAAGCCATAAAGAATAATGTTAATGCAAACGCTCATGTAGATAAATAATCACGGCGCAGCATTTTGCAACAACCGTGCAATAAATCAACTGTGGTTGAATCATTTAGAGCTCTCCCTGGGGATTTTACCATAACACACATAACCTACACGGACGGACACACACACGGATGCATAATACACATTCAGGCAGGCATGTAAACAGAAGCAGAACATACATCTCTTTGCCCTACACTATGCAGAAGGAGCCACTTAGAAAGGTCTTTTGCCACCCATTGAACTCTGCAGAGGAAAAGCTGCTACCTTCACATGGAGTATATCAGCTGGGCAGTAACATCTGTAGGTGGATCTGTTTAGATGTGCAGGGGCGACTTAAGTGACTTATTAGCAGGCGCGTTTACACGTACTGCTAAATAACATCAACCATTAGAGTTAATCATCAGTCATGCTGGATCCCAGGCTCTGTGCACTTTGTGAAGTAAACAGAAAGATTTATTTCAATCAACACAGTTTAAACTATAGTCTACCTTAAGGTATGATTATGTTGCAGTTTTACAAAATACTTTTCACTTTTTTTTTTAGCAAAAATAAGTTTCTTGATGAATTTATCAAGTATCAGATTAAGACAGTTGCAAACAGCTGCAATGTCCAAATTGAAATCGGGTATTGTTTAAAAAATCTAGATCGTAGACTGCAACTAAAGTTAAGCTAAACTGTATTTTAAGTCAACTAAAACCACTGTGGGAGATAGTTATTATTTTTGCTTTGAGGGTTTCATTGAGATGCAATCATTTATCAAGAATATAGTTGCAAAAATCATGTGTGTCAAAAGACAACAATAAAGCTAAGGGGCCGGACACAAATCTATTGTTGTCAATGTATAGGCGCCGAAGCCGCTCAAAAATGAGAGCCGCGTCGTAGTGGTAGTTTCAGGCGACGGCCTAGCCCATTGCTAAACAATCTGCCCCACAGACAATACTTTAAAACACACTTAAGAAACAACGCCTGGAGAAGATCAGCTCGGACACCAGGACTTCTGGTGAGTAGGATATGAATGTAAGGCCTCGAAGAAGTGATTAGCGCGTCATGGTTGCTGAGCTACGTCAGGCACAACTTGCTTCCGTACCCTCCAAAATTGACAAAAGAGTATGCACCTAGGCCTAATAAGGTTGGGCATAAAGGTGTTTGTTTGAAATCTATCATTGATAGATTACAAATGGCATGTTACCCTTACATATTATTTATTAGTAATTTCTGGATTTTGTTGCCAATGTTGAGGTTTGAAAACTTGATTATGCATGCGACATTACTAAAAACCACATCATTATTATCTTCATTTAATTAAACTAACAAATGGTCACGTTTCTGTCTGACACACAATGTAAATACAAATGATTAACAAGCACACAAGCTATATTGTTGTTATGGAAACCAGACCTTGCCTGGTGTACCTGTTTCAACAGTCTACTAGACAGACACCAGACCTCTGTCGTATCTTTCATGCGACAGTGCTGTTGAAGTGATGAGGAAGGATGCTCCGCGGACACTGTTCTTGCTGGTATAATAAAGTTTATTACAAACAAGCAACACATGTCATGACGGACGTCTAGAGCGCCCGGAGGTCTCGAGTCGAATCTGTGAGTTCCCTACTTTTCGGGCTCTTATACCTCCTTATATATGGTACATGTTATTCACTTTTGGGCTGAGGTCAAGACCTTGTATGGGGCTCCGACATTCTACACCTTTGACCTTCAGCCCCTGATATCCTGCACATCTGCTTCTTATATAGGACAAAAACACTTGGGGCCTTCGCTGTATCGTGCAAGACCTGAAAATATACCACACCTCAAAGGCATGTTTGGGCCTTTTGGAATGGTTAAAGTTGAACTAAAGTTCCATCTGTTACATAATAAAGACTGCAGCTTTGGCTAGTATGAAATCATGGTGTTCTCATTGTTTGGTTGAGAAGACGTCAACAAAGTGAGGCTGCAGAGCAGCAAGTAATAGGCGACTTTAACATGTTTATTTTTGGATTTAAACAAGGACAAATCTTTTTGTGTGGAAATAAATGAGCATCCATCAGCTATGTGGAAAAAGCTGGTTTGAATAAATGGCACCATTATGGGAAGAAGAAAAAATATCTACCAAGCTATCTACCAAGCTACACATCAACATGAGACATTACATCTGCATTTGTTTGAGGCAATCACTTAAAGCCATGTTCTTTTAAATTAAGGAGTAGTTTTAAAAGGTTTTTAGAATAATATTACGTTTGCTGAAGAATATATAATAATAAAAAAAATTAAGCAAGTTCCTTGATATTGTCATACAGAAATGAAAGCCCCTTGATTGGTGTTTTGTGATTTGTGAAATTGGGCTATACAAATTGAATTTACCCTGTGCTCACATTGATTATGTTGTGGGAACATAAAACTGTTCATGCAGTCACATTATGGGGACCCAGATCTTATATTGGGACAAAAAGATGAGAGAGAAAGAGAGAGTGTAAGAGGGTAAACTTACAGCTGTTGTTCAGGACCCGGTCCAGACATTCACGCCACTGAGCAGCCTCCTCAGGAGTAGGCCTGCACACAAAATACCTCAGTTCAGTCTGTGATCTTCAGAAAAACATGTTCAAAGTATCCCAAACAGTTTACAAAAACGATCTTAAATACAATACTATTACTTTTATAAATTAGTCTTTATCATTATATTATAAACATCTTTTTTAAAGCAATACATTTGAGATTTTCCACTTTTCCCCAATACAAAAGATACAATACAAACAGCATCAGAAATCAGTCCCCCACACCCCCTCCAAAATGTGCATAATGGGCAAGAAAAAGAGGAAAAGAAATAAAGAAAAGAAAATATCCACAAGTACCACAGAGACGCTGCATGCATTATCCTGTTATATGTTATATTTCACTTCCATAATGTTGCAGTGCACTCAGACTTTTTGTTGTTTACCCAGACTTACTGAGTATTTATAGATCCTTACAGAAGCACCCACTATGGCCAGCGAACACCCATGACCACTAAAACTGAAAGATGCTGAGAACTCAACCATCTCCCAAAACCTAACCCCAGAGACATCCACAGGGATGATCCCAGACCTATCCCAAATGACCCAACCCCCCCCAGAGGAGCACAGTCCCAAAGCACAGTCACCCGCTCCAGGAACCAGACTGCATCCTTTGATATCTGCTTTGATTTCTCCTGAGAGATTGAAGTCTGGAACTCATCCACCGGGAATATACTTAGTTTGGTTCATACATCATGGGGAGCATTTAGACTTTCATCTTAAACTGAAAATAATCAAAACAGAAGTTGCAATTCTGAAACTGTGTGGCGTTTTCCAAAGCAGCTGAAATCTTTTTCCAAGTTGGAAAATTAGCTGGAAGGACCAATAACAAGCCAGTGAGTGATGCGTTCAACCAATCAGGTGTCTTAGTAAAAGAGCAGAACTGTCATCCATCATTTATTCTATAGACTTTTAAATACTATCTAAAGCAAATGCCTAATGAGCACTTTGCAAGGCTTGCGTGTACTTCAGCATAACCATGATGGGATAAAAGGTGGAACACATCCGCAGTAATCAAACACTCAGTCAAATCAAACAAAGAGACACAAATCTCTGTACATGGATGACAGCAAATGCTTTTAAAATGTCATCATTCAAAGATAAATGTGAGGACAATTATCAACAACAATGACTCTAAAGGGAACTAAGACAAAGCCTCATGACTTCTTGGGATTACTCTTGGATTAAACAAAGTGCTGCCTTTCTGAAAATAATCAGTTTTTTCAATTTAAAACCAAAACGGAAGATTTTTTGCCACACAATTGCCATTATATTTAAAGACAAAAACAAAGCAGAACAAAATAGCACATATCCCCCTTACACGATTCTATATAGGTGTTTGGTAGAAAAGGGAACAAAAAGGTTAAGTAATCCAACATTGTCTACATCATATAAATCATCTGTAGCCCATACTTTTGGAGGTGATACCTGATAAAATGAGGCTTTGTACAGCATCAAACAGTGACATCTAAGCCCAGTCAGTGTTTGGAGAGGTTTAAGGTGCTTTGATCTCCACATCTTGTACCTTCTCCGGGCTCTGCTCTGCAAATTTACCATAAATTAACTGGTTTACACTTCAGCAACCTTCCCCCACCTCTCCAGACATTAATCTATGAGGCCGAGGGGAAGAGAGAGAGACTCACTTCTGCTGCTTCTCCGGCTTCTTCTCAGTCTTCTCCGGATAGGGGATGATGAGGTCGATGGCATTTTCTGGCTTCTGCAGCAAAATGCCCAATTTTGACTTGATCTCCTTTGCCCTGGATGATAGAAAGCAGACGACTTATATGACAGAGTCTTTGTTTTAACTTCTTAGACATGGAAGTAATAATAATCTTGTCATGGTGTTTATCTAAGCTTTCATGATGATAACTCTGCTATATTATATTTATAGAAGACACTGAGATTAAATCTATATGTATGTTAGTTGGCTGATTAATTCAATTCAGAACTTAATTTGCTGCAAAAAGTCTTTCTTCACAAAAATAGGTTTCATGTCGTTTTTTGAATAAGAAGTCAGTATAAGCGAAAAAGTAGCTGTTACAGCTTGAAACCAAAACAAAATGGATATTTTGTTTTCTTAAATAATTGACCCTTTTTTTAATTGGTTAGATGGTTTTCTTTTGGGCATTTAGTCCCACAAGTCTCATATTCAGCATAACACAATTTATTAAGTAATGAAGTTAGTTTGCACATTTACTATAATTGAATAACAAACAAAACATGAACTCCAGCACATTTTAAAACCCATAATAACCCCCATGTTGTGATGTGTTATATTTTGATCACGTTAAAATAGTTTTTCAACAAACCTCTCTGACCTCCCCTCAGGTTTGACAGTGCAAGCAACACAATAAATGTATCTGACGCTCTTGAATAATCTGCACCATCTATTGTAGAATATATTTAAAACATATAAACAAGCTAAAACACTGTTTTGGAGCTTCTCTTCAATTCAAAAAGTCTGTTGGAAAAAAATATTTTCACAAAACAGCAATTCCTTTCAGAAAGTAGAAAGTTGACAAAAATAAACTCAAAGCCTTTACGTTCTTTCAGATGGAAACTCTTGACCCGAGAATGACAGCATGGGTTTTAAATTATTATCATAGTAAATCAGCCACTCTCAAATTGTTTGAAAAGTGGTAAAACTTTATCCGATCCAACCACTTTAAAAAACATGACATGTAAAGGTAAAGTGATGACGCAGGTCTCACCTTTCCAGGCAGCTTTGGGGCAAAGCAGCTAATCCTTTACACATTTTCTGGTTGTTTCTGATGCAGCTCTTGAGAGTGAATTCAGTTGTCTGTTTAAGCCGCTGTGAGTCTCAGAGTCCTTTTTGCTTTCTGACTCTGTGTTTCAGCTCATGGGGAGTTTTATACAGACACCCTTTTTTGCTTTGGGCCAACAGCTAAGCCAATCAGACTGGAATGTGTAGAGAGCTGAGGAAGGGCGGGTTTTCAGAATGGTCTGTTTGCTTTGAGGTTTCAATTAACCGACAGATCCAGGAACAGTGTGCAGGATGCAGAGATGACTGTGAACTTTCATTGATATTATGATGTAAAGTTGTTTATGAAAGATTGTAATGCTATCAATTACAATTTGTATCACATGCTGTGAGTTAGTTTTGGTTATGAAATGTCTTAATGGATTTAGCCTTTTATCATCTGCTCAATTTCTACAGAAATAACATTAAGTTGCATCCGATATACATTGTCAACACATATGCTGCATCTACAAAAACACACATTCAATAATCATACATTACTGTTTAAAATCAACTTTGTATTGCACATTTAGTTCTTATTTTAACTTTAGTTTCAGCACTCTCCTTATTTTGAGCTAGTCAAAAAGGCTCCAACATATGTGGGTTGATTTTATTAGCAAATTATTGTTTCCCCAGTGTTAAATAACTGGATGTGTCCAGGCAAAATTAAAATAGCATTTAAAAATACCATAGCTGTTCTAGAAGATACTCATACAGGCATTTTGTGTCTTGCCACTTCTATGTCTGGGTAAGATTTGACAACAAGACAGCGTGGTTAAAATAAGATTTCTTTTTTAGATGCTGCTTTCGATTTTGGGACCCAATACCAAAGCAAGACTTTTCCTGATACAGTGCCTGACTTTTTTTTTTACTACTATTCTTTTAACAATAGAATGCAAACATCTCAGATGTTAAGAATTGTCTGAACACAAGCAGGAAGAAAAGTTTATTTTTATTCTAATCACAAAATCCAGACTATAGCAGCCGACATGCGGAATGCTACTTTAGTAATATCAGAACAAGGTCTTTACAGTTAAAGTGGCTTAATGGAGAGCAAGGTAGTTCTCCAATCAGAGGATCGGTGGTTCGATACCCGGCTTCTGCAGTCGATGTGTCCTTGGGCAAGACACTTAACCCCAAGTTGCTCCCGAAGGCTTGCCATCGGTGTGAACTGGATGTTGCATGAATGTTAGTTAGAGTCTGATGGTGGCACCTTGCATGGTAGCCTGTCATCAGTGTGTGAATGGGTGAATGATATGTAATATACTACTGATTTGGATAAAAGCGTCTGCTAAAATGACTTTAATGTAATCTAATTTCCTTTTACTGCAGCTTGAGTGTTTTTATCCTTGACATTTTGTATTGTTCCTTTGAAAAAACTGGATGATTGCCTTCTGGCAAGTACTTCAAACAACATTTACGTATCTGTACAGAAGGCTGCCTCTTAGGGAGACATCTATTATTATTAAACATTATGATGACAAAAACATCACCAGCCCTCAAGCTTTCCATTGACAAAGTAAGAGTTTGTCAACACTGTCTTTTCACTCAGAAAAGTTATATATTTTTCAATCAAATTTCAAAGCCTTAGCAGTAATTTAACATAGCCTCCAAACACCCTGAAGTGTTAAAAAAAGAAGTCCTTGTCTTTCTGTTATTTCTGTTATTCTGAAGATGAGGCTCTCCCAATCATTTACCTTATTCTCACTCGAGGCAAAGGCTTCACAGCTAAGCTCGCCATCTTTCTGTAAAACATTTAATCTTTCACTGACCCTACATACTTGTATAATGTATATTGAATTTCATCATCCAAATACTGCTTTATTTAATGCGGAGACAGGTTTAGTCTGACTAATGGCCAAGCACATAGGCGTAATGTAATGTTGACTAATGCTATGTGACGATTAATCAAGTAAAACAAGCAAACCAGAGTGCACTCATTGCTTTTCATCAGGACTGCTCAGATTAATGTTCAGCCCATTCCTTGGTAGTGTAATACCGGCTGGAGAAATGTCTATTTATCACTTTTATCTTTGGGAGAAAATGTCATTAAACAACAAAGTCATAACAGTTTCTATGATGGCTAGAACTGTAATCTGTAGCAGAAGTATAAACCAAATTTAAAAAAGCAATACAATGTTTTTATCACATTTCCTATGCTCAAGAAATAAATACTTTTTACTTTCTTGCAGGTAGAAAATTTAATTTGGCATTTCTACAACAACAAATTCAGATACCACAGGTGCTTCCTTCCTGCAGATGTCACACTTTACAATTATCACTGCTCCCCATAGATCGCACACACTGAAACTGATGCTCATGATAAATAAATAAATATTTTCTATGTCCACTTTTGTGAATTCAATTGTTTACTTATATCCTTGTTCAGCCTTTTTACTGTTAATGATTTAAAGTCCCCACTGGCATTTTTTAGCTGATGCTTCTTGTTATAGGGGCGGCTGTGGCGTAGTGGAGAGCAAGGTAGTTCTCCAATCAGAGGGTTGGTGGTTCGATACCCGGCTTCGGCAGTCGATGTGTCCTTGGGCAAGACACTTAAACCCAAGTTGCTCCCGAAGGCTTGCCATCGGTGTGGACTGGATGTTGCATGAATGTTAGTTAGAGTCTGATGGTGGCACCTTGCATGGTAGCCTGTCATCAGTGTGTGAATGGGTGAATGATATGTAATATACTACTGACTGTAAGTCGCTTTGGATAAAAGTGTCTGCTAAATGACTGTAATGTATTGCACTATCCCCTTTGCTGCTGTAATACTGCCAATTTAACTGTCGTCGGACTAATAAAGGACAATCTTTTCTTAAACATCACTGCAGCCCCGTCCCTCTAGCTGCCTAACCAGAGACTTACTAAACTCCTCCCTAGTCTTCAGGTGCTACTTGTGGCGGGTACTTACGCACTAAAACCCGTAGGCTTAGTAAAGCCACCATTCACTGGCAACCCACCTGCAGCCTCGGAAGTGCCCCCGAGACAACTGTTCCAACCACTTTGGTCACCACACTAATCAAACCCCCCAACGATCTCCAAAGGGAATCTTATATTAATCCACATGAGTCCTATTAGTCCCGGTAGCTGCCGCAAGGAATACTGGGATGACATTATCTACTTTCCTTTTTTAAAGGATGGTTCAGTCTATCCTATGTTAAAATGAATAAGAAAGAAAGCATTGAAGCACTTTCCATAGCATTTAGAGAAATCGACCAGCTCTTATCATGGCTGCCATATTGATAAGTTGGTCATTTCAAATAGTCTTTCAACTGCATTCCCGTTCTGAGAGAATCACTGAATCACATTATGTTATTTCACTAGCTAATGTTATGTTACAAGTGTACTTAATTTAAGACAAACCATGTTTTTTCTAACCCTAACTTAGTATTTAGTTCCCTACAACATTAACCGCACACAAACCTTCAAAAAAAGAAAGATACTACACAAAGAGCCTGTTCTGTCAGACCAAATATTATGAAAAGGGATGTGATCACTCTGGAAATATTGTGGTCTTGGTTGAATATTGAGAAAGTCAACAATGACTGGCAAAGCATGAGACCGGACAAAGACTTTTTGTTTTTGATGCAGATCAAAAACAGATTCCCTATAAATCTCTTGTCTAGACTGATGGAAGCAGCACAATCAGAGAGGACCCAAATGCAGAGTCAGAGACTGGCAGGTTCAAAGACTATACTTTTAATGAAGCAGCAGTCTTACGGGTTCCAAAACGGCAGGCATGTACAGCTTGCAGATCACAAACAAACAAAAATTCATGTAGCAACAAAGGCAATTGACAAACTGATAAAAGACAAGTGGAGCACAGAGACTTGGTACACTAGGAAAGGAGGGAGATAACGAAGGACAGGTGACAGCAGGCTGACGAGCAAAAGGAGAAAGGGGCGGGGCAGACAATCACACTGGTGGGAAACATACAAAGGCAGGACGCAAAACAAGGCACAAGTTAAGTTGACTTTCAAACTAAAACAGGAAACAAACTATAACAAAACCCCTAAGATCATAATATCTCGAAACTAGTAATATTAACAAACAAGCAAATAGACTAACAAGAAACCCCAAATTGAGCTCAACATTTACTATATCTAAAAGTTCCCTGTGTGAGAGCTGATGTAGCTGAACCCAACCATGTAGCTCAGCTTGTTGAAAAAACACAAAAACTTGTATCTTATAGATGATTTATCTTTAAAGATATATAGTACACATATGGCAGCCCACTGCGTATACTTTATAGTACTGGTTTTATATCCAAAAGTACACCAAAACAAATTGAAAGCATCATTTTGATATATTTAAGCACATTAGGTGGTTCCTACTCATTCTGCCTCCTACTCATTCTGCCTTCAAGTCAAAAAAAAAACCAACTTTAGATATTTCAATCTTACACAGTGGTACTATATTTATATATATATATACTATATTTTTCCCTTAGGTAACTGATTTGTGTGCAAAATGAGTACAGAACATTGGAAGTAAACATCCTCAAAATCTGTGAGTGAGGAGCCTCATGAGATCAGTGTCCTGATGCACATGCCAGAACAGGAGAATGGAAAATTCTAATGCCACACAGTTTAACTAATAACAATTAGATAAACATTCCTTGTTCCAAAAAACATCCAGATGACTTAAAAAAGGGAAACACATGAGGCAATCTTTGGGCCAACATTTGTACCTAGTAGCAATTAAAAGGGCTCTGTTTATTGGTGCGACAATGTAGTCAGAAAACAGTGGTTTTTAGAACCATGTTACTAACACCCTTGCTCCAGCCATATAATAGAGGCCTGCCAGTTACATAAGTGCAGCACTTATCAAAATTGAGTGAACACCAGGCTGTCTTGGTATCAGTGTTTTTGTTCCAGGAGTAATAACAAAACCTGGTTCATAGCTGTTTGGAAAGAAAACAAATAAAAACAAGAAAAAATAAAGCAGATTCCTGTAACACTAGCTATACCTCCCCTTATATTTTAGTTGAGGTCAGCAATAAATCACTGACTCCATGAAAGGTGACTGGAATAAAATAACTATGGTGTTTCTGAATACTGAGTTCACAAGCTTGTAGCGTAGTCTTAAAATATCTAAAACCAAACTGCATTACCTAATTAAAACCAACGTTTGGAGCAGTTCGTCATCATGTAGCAACTTCAAATAAAAATTGTTGTCCTCATTACTTTACTTTTTAGATTTGAATCCAATAACAGGGTGCACAATTAAGTCACTTTGCACTTTGTTTGCTGTGTTTTTGTTTATTTGTGACAATAAACAATGCAAGCACGCAAACCTACATAGGGGGGTTTGCTTTCATTACAAAAATGTCCTGGAAGCCAAAGTTCAGAGTGGTTGTGTACTTAGGCCAACGGCAATAGCTGCACCGCTGATCAAATAAACTGGCACCAGTTGGCATCCAGGTGCTTTGTTTACCACGCTGACAGAAGCTCTACGCTCAATTTACAGATGTAATAGCCATGAGAAAGCTCAGGCCACGCCATAAAAACACAGTTTCTCAAAAGTAATGGTCACCAAATGGCACAATAAAGAGGTATATTGCATGGAAAGGCAGTTGATTGTAATAAGCAGCCTGCCAAAGATGTGATATGCAGTAACTATTAATTATGCTGTATTTTTATATGCTGTACTGAGCTTATCTGCCAGTTTTTGCACTCTTGTTTTTCTACTGGCCACTGAACCTGAACATTATAATTATGGGAATTGATGAAAGTGTAATATGTAGCAACTTTTCTTGATCAAATGCTCAAAAAAACTGCTTTAATATACAAGATGTATTGCAGCCAGGGTTGACGAGTACTTGTAGACATCAACACCTCGTTAAAGTTCACTGGTATAACCTGTTATAGACAGCAATTAGCACTTTGGAGTCAGATAAGCAGGCGCATATCATTCCACTTTTAAAATGGGTACACTTTGTTTGTATCATAACCATTATGTGTCTGTTATAGTTTATCATCATTGCTTTCATGTGAGCGCGGTATTTGCCGTAATTGCTGTCTGCCAGGGAAGAAAATAAAGCGACTGCTCCATGGTTGCCAGATGCTTTATCCATTTGCCAAACAGGAAGGCGAGTGTAATCTCAGCCTGACGTTATTCCTGAAATACCAGCGAATGCCAATCCTGGGCTAACCTCTATGCTTTGTTATGTATCCTTGGCTGAGATTATAGCGATGCAGACAGTTCTCGTGACATTTCAATCGTTTCCCACTGGTTAAAGGTCAACAATGGGTGCTGGGAGACAAGCACTGCAAAGCAAGGGTGCTCTGGAGGAGAATGTGGATGTGTGTGAATCAGAGGAAACAAAGTTTCATGGTGATGTCAGCAGCAGGGGTTCTGTGGTAAATAATTGGGCCTTACAGTTTCCTTTTTCTGAACCCAGATCAGTTCTGTTCAAGGTCTGATGCTCCAGACTTGCAGGTTTGGCCAACACATTCAGATGTGATGACTTTTTTAATAGGCTCCTGTCGGCACATCCAGTGTGCACAAACTTGCTGATAATAAGTTTCACTCATTGTTATACAATTGCATGTCTTGCTTTTAAGCAGGCTTGAAAATGGTCCAAAAAGCCCTTGTTTAGTATTTTCATGTGATTGAAAAATCGTTTAAATTATAACACCATACATTTCTGTATTGAGACATTTTTTGAAGAAAACTGTTGTTGTTGTTCCAGTTCATGCTTTGTATTTAGCCCATTCATTCTATTATACATGGGCCCGTCATGCAAAGTCTTCTTCTATTGTATTGTTACCAAAGTAAGAAATTCCCCAAAAGGGCTTTAACAGCTTTTTAAGTTGCATTTTATGATTGTTATTTTTTTAGTTGTTGGCATTCTAAAAAAAAATCTTCTGATTCAACCTAATAATTATTTTAGCTTAGAGACAGTCTTGAAAAAAAAGATGGTTAATAAATAATGTGTATTTCGAGTTTCTGAAAAATAAATATTTTCTGGTTCCTGGTTCAGTTGAAGAAAGTTGAACCCTGCATCCCATCTAATGCATGCTTGGATATTCTCCAGCCCTCCAAGACCATTATCAGGAAAATCATAAGCTGTGGTTAGATACATGGTCTAATATTATTGTAATGAAACATATGTGTAGTTTCTACAGACGCACTGGTAAGCTCCACAGTAATTTCCGGTAATATTGGGTCTGTTGTTCAGTGCCTCAAGCTTCAAATGACCCTCTCGGTAACCCTCCAGTGCCAGTTTTGGACGAGGCAGGGACACGTCAGTTCCCGATTGTCAATGTATTTTTAAAATAAACTTCCCTGTTCATAGGAAACATTCATTCAAAACAAAGTTCAAGTAGTTTTTAGTCAACTACAACAAAAGTATTTGGTTAGGTCTAGTCAACAAAAGTACTTTCTTAGTATAACCCAAACCACAAAAATATTGTGGTTTGGGTTAAAACAAGTACGTTTCTTATGTAGAATAACTAAATTTGTTTCATTACTGGGTTTAGCAAACTCCAGAAGTTACTTAACAAAACTATGAAAACATCAGAGTTGACTCGGTTTCAAACAGGCCCTGAACAGAGGTCTCCTGGGTAAAAGTCCTGTGTATATGGACTTGAATTGACTTTCTCGCCATTTAAACTGCTACGGTGGCTCAGCCTGTCTAATAATGACGTGGATGGATTTATATTGGAGTTAGCTGAAAGCATGTCCATGCGCTGGTATTTGACAAGTTTGTAGTGAGAACTGGTTGTCCTGTGAAGACCTTTCAGTTTCAGAATTTCTGTTGGACTGAAAGACTGACAAAATAAATCAGCTCCAACATTTTCATTCCCTTTAGTATTTTGAAAGAGAAAACAGATGTCAGGGAGCTGATTAAAAATAGAACATTGAGTTCTTCAGTTAATTTCCCGATGCAAAGGATATGACATAACTATCTAATGCATTCCGAAAACTTTGGTCCTTGTCCGTGCTAAGTGCTGATACAGTAAACATGTACATAGACAGAGAGGGAGGAAGAGGTCACGATGGGATGATTGGATTAAGGCAATGAGACATTCTGGAGATTGTAAGTGGATTTTTAACATTATCAGCCTCAGATTCATCACTTTATTGGTGCCAGATTGAATCCAAATTTGGAGGAAATGTCAGATCTGCTATAAAAAAACAATTCTGGCTTTCTTTCTTAGGTGGCTGAGCACAACCTCAGGCATGAGGCATGGCGATTAAGGAGGTGTCCAGTTTCTCAGTGCCCTGTCTACAGAGGAAATTAAATTGCTCTTCCCACAGCATCATTAATTGTTTTCCTTAAGTTGTTTATTTGCAAAGGCTTTTCTTGTGAAAGTGGCTCTTACAAGGAGTCAGAGTAGAGCTGAAAGGACTGTTTTCTTTTCAATTACAACGGATTTGTCTGTTACAGAACGGTGGCCTTAACATTGAGGGGGTAAACCCGAGGATAAATAATGATGCATTCGTTATCATTCCTGCCTTAGAGAAATAAATTGCATACTTTGTTTTCGAGAGAAAATTGATTTTCCATTGGAGAGGTCAGCACTGAATGCTACCAATGCTAACAATTTTATGTAACACAACTTCCACCAGCTAAACCAATAGAAAATCGGATTAACAATATCCGCTAAACTCAATACTCCTTTAGCAGTACTTTCATAAATTTACAAATTGGATATCATTCCAGCTTTTGCTGACAGTTTCATTGGCAGCAAAGTGTACAGCCTCATAAAACACATCGAAATATGCATGAGCTGGCAGATACCCAAGACTTACCTCAAAAGTTATTTTTGTGTATTTTGACAGCTAAAGAACTTCACCATGTCTATCAGATCAGATAAACCCCAACTTTAGAACAACAATGTTTATCACAAGCATTTCCAATTTGGCCTGTAGTCTAAGTGTGTTTGGTTTTCAGAGATCTGGACACAAATCAGACCAAATAGCCTTAAAATTGTTGATATGATAAAAAGCCAAACCAAACATGACAGTGAAACTCAGCCAGGCTATCAAAAACGGCAAAAGCTGTGTGCGGCCAGTGAACACAAGAGTCTGTAGTCATATGGTGGAAACAGGAGCTCACACACATTATGGTGTCCATATCATGTTACATTGTCATGTCACAATATTTGTTTACATTAAGGAGGGGTTAATGCACTGAGGAGCATTTCAAGAGGAGGTTTAATCTGGTGACTGTCTCAGCTCTCTGCGTTGTATGACGTAGGCCTGTGCTGTGTATGTTACTGCATGTGCAGCCAATGGACTCTAAGATGGGCACTCAAACACTGATACAGTCTCAGACGTAAAAGTCTTTTTTCCCCATCTCTGGGTGAGAAGCATAATTTCATAGGTCTTAACTTTTGTCCTTGCTCTGAAATACACGACATTCAGTTTTCTGCATTTACAAATTGTTCAGTACAATAGATCTTCATTTTCAGAAGTATTCCCCCACAATAAATAAATCCTCACTAAGTACATCAAGGGCACACTATTATGTGCATTTGCATTTCATTATAAAATTATAAGGTGTGGACTTGCACCATATGGAAGTAAATTGTCGGGATAAAGAGTTATTTATTTATTTTATGTATTGTTCATTTTTTTGTAGGGACAGCACACAAATAAAACTAATTGCACCAGGGTTATATCACAAAACGGATTTGCATCTGTTGTGCCATGGCAGGAAGAAAAAAGAAATAACCACATGACAATAATACACTATCTAAAACAACAAAATAAATGATAGTCATTCAGGGTGAGGCAATAAATAGAATCAGCATGATGAATAAAATAAATAGTGTGGAAGTTAAAGGTGGAAGCACATTTTGTAAAAACAGCTGTGGACAAAAAGGACAGAAAAATAGGGGAACAGAGGTGTCCCTTTGAATCAAAGGTAAATTATATCAGGTCCAATATGAATACAAATACACAAAATCACTTGTTGGTTAAATAGAATTGATACATTTTAAAGGGGAGAAATTGTTGTTGGGCAGCTGCTCAGAGGTAGAAGGTTGTCCTCCAATCGAAAGATCTGTGTTTTGATCCCTGGCTCTTCAGGGTTGAAGTGTCCTTGGGAAAGAAGTGAGTGAGTGTGCGTGAATGTGCATTAGTTTGGCTCCTATGGTGGCACCTTACATAGCAGCTACTGCCATCAATGTAAAATGTGTAAGTGAATAGGTGAATGTTGACATGTGGTGTTAAGCGATTAAGTGGTCTGAAGACTAGAAAGGTGCTATATAAATGTAAGTCCATATAAAGTCCAAGTAAAGTCCAAGTCATTGGTCCATTTACCATTAAACAGTATTTTATAACCAGATCAAAGAGAATATTCCTATTTCACTTCCCTATAATAAATCCCCAGGGTATGTTCTCATTGACAACAAATTGTTGAAATCTGCAGGCTCATATATTGAAAGACCTGTTACGTAACTATTTGATCTTTCTTTTCAACAAGGAAAGTTTCCCTTGGAATGGAAACATGCGAAAACTCAACCCAGTTCCAAAGGATGCTAAAATAACTTTTACTGCACCAAACAGTCAACCAATTAGCTTACTCTCCCCCTGATCACATTTGGAAATACGTGGAAACTAATAAACTTCTTATTCATGCTCAGCATGCATATCACAAAAATGATTCTACTGAAACTGCTTTGATACATATGACAGATGAGCTGTCTTATTCCAACTACATTTTTTAATACAAAAGAAACAGTAACATTTGTAGAGTCCTGCCACAGTTTGAGATTATTCCAGCTGTGTGTCAAACCATTTTTATGCATCAAGGGTGCCGAAAACACTGAGGAAACACTGGTGTTTCCTCACTTATAGCTCCTCCGGCAAGCCTCCTAGATGCTTGCTCCTTGCTCCTTGAGATGCATTTTAGGAATTGGGACGATTTCCTTGTCACACACCAGATGATTTAGGATCATGGAGACAAGGATGCCCATTATTGTGAAATAAGAAAGATGCTGTGTTCACCAACCCTCCAGTTCCCCCTCAGGTAAACACTGTAAGCTCTGTCAGCACTGTTGCCGCTGTTTGCACTGTTATCAGGGTTAGCTGCGAGCCATGAGGTTAAAAAGTGACATACTGCCCAGTTAAAGCCACTAAATGGCAAGCTACAAACTGCCAAACCTAATCACTACTCAACAGATAAGTCCAATCATGGTTCTTTGTTTATTTATCAGGGGCAATGCACAATAATTGGCATTATGATAGAAATGCACCAGACAGAACTTTGCATTTTTCTGGGACTACCAAATGATAAATTCATTGCAATTAATGCTTTGACCTCACTTGAATTCTGTCAGGATAAATGCTCCCTGATCCAGTTTTGAAAATTCATGTCTGACCTGGTTCAAACTTTAATAACAATGGTTGGCTTTCAGAGCAATCAATTCTGACAAACACACACAGCTCGGTGTGAGCTAGGGAATTAATTCGTTTTTTTGTTCCATTTGAAACATCTCCAGATCAAGAGATGTGTTGCAAGGCCCACTTTGGTATTGTGCAAACATCTGGTACGAATTAGTGATGCATCTACAACAGAAATATGTCAACATTGCGATTAGATCTGGCAGATGTGCGTTCAAGGTTGTAGAAGAGTTCAAAGTGATGACCTTATGAAACGTACACCCTCCCTCTGAACTAAGTGTGAAACCTTGCCAGAACATAATGGATGCTGGGAAAGGCTTAGACAAAATTTGAACATTTAAATAAAGTACAAGTACCTAAAAAATTGGACTGTGGAACAGAATGGAAGATGCATTAGATATTCAGTGTGTCGAGGCTTTATTTTTCCAGGTCCGAGTGTGATCCTTAGAGCTCAGAGGATGTGAACCCTGAGGAACTGAGAGTCACTAGCAAAGTTTTCACAAGGGACCCACACAAGGAGATTTCCCACGCTTGGACTGTAATATGCTGTTGCGTTCCCTCCTCTAGTCTGTCTCTGTTCTCGCCCACTCGTCCAATATGTTTATCATGTTTCCTCCTCTCCTTTCTATCTGCTCTCTCTTACTGCACTTCTACTCCTTCTGTCACATCCTGCTCCTTGATTCCTGCTTGGTTACAAAAACACAGCAGTAGACAAGCACAAAGGGGATGTGAGGGACATCCTATGAGAGGAAAAGAAAGACCCCCAACCCTCCCCACCCGGAGGTCAGGGCCACAATGAGGTACGTCTGCCTGCATCTGAGGAGATGCACAGCACATGTCCACTCCTGGGGGAGATACTGAGGAATGTTCACATTGGGTCATCTACTGCTCTCGTCTTCACGGCCACAAAGGGGTCAGAACACTGAGTTTTCTCAACACCTATTTAAACTCCAGCTCATACTGCAATATGTGATGAAGACTGTCAGGGTTCTAAAGGGTTTGGTCTTATAATGAACTTATAGTATGCGCTCTCCAGTACATTGGCTCTGTTAACATTCAGGCTGTAACTGACGTTTGGGAAATGAGCTCATGACCTCTCTATTTTTTTCATGTCCATATCTACTTTTCACTCAAAAACATCAATCATTTATGAGAGGAATTCATTAATACCTCCTCAAAGTTAAGTGTAATTTAGATTTATGTTTTATTGATCATGTCATTTAAGTTTCATTTAAGATCAAAAGTTGGATAAACAAAGGAGAAAAAGAAGACAGGGCCTTGTATGTTAAGGTTTATTCACAGCCTTTCACTGCCCCCTGGTGCTGTAAAAAAAAAAACTCATGCAGGAATTCAGTACTGGTTTATCAACCTTGAAAAGCTACATTTTAAATCTATTTGATAAAAAAATGAATAATTATTAATAATTGATGCATTAATTGTCTCTGCTGTTATCAAAATATCCCAAATGTTGAGACTTAGTGTTGCTCAATGTTAAAAAAATAAATAAAACTAAAATGTGAATTTTTTTTAAAGACATTGGTTTCCAACTTTCTCGGTTTGTGACCCATTAAAATTAAGTAATGTCTGACAGATTAATTGGAATTTGATTGCAATTCATTGGAAAATACATTATAAATCCCTTAACTCACTGACAGGACTATTTATTACATTATTTCTTCTTTCTTTCTCTAACTAAAGGCTGTGTAGGATTTAGTGGCATTTAAATAACTATTATTCTTGCTCTGTCTAAGAGAATACTTTTCTGAAGTAGTATCTAATTGAGACTCCTTCACAGGTTATGGAATAGCTTATGAGCATGAGTTGAATTTTGCTCTTTTCTTTTTGTCTCTTTTGTTTCTTTTATCTCAGCTCCCTTTTTGTTAACCCCTGGTGTGATTTAATACTGCATTAATTAACAACTTTTCAGTAGTTGGCAAATTTAGTGATAACAACTCAAACCACTAGATGTCAGTGTCACTTCATGAATATACTCCACGGGACTGCTGTAGGAAGTACAGCACATGTGCAGACACATTTTACCAGGATACATCCAAGCTCTTTATGATTTAATATCCAAAATTATGATTATACAGCATCTAATTAACATGATTATTTAGTGAAATCCTGTACATTAAAAATTACTTTTTGTAATAACCATGAACAAAACAATTTGATTCCTTGTATTGAACCTTGTGTTAGCAAACAAACACTTATAACGTGTATTTATTTGAGCACACAACATTTTTTGTCTAATGTTGGACATGAAAGAGAAAATAAACTGGAGCATCCTACCCTGTGGAGTAGAGGTCAGCTGAGTGTTAGCTTGGAGCACTATGAGTGCTATTTATGGGCATGAATGTAACTATAAATGGTACAATCGTGTTATCGTCCTTTGCACTAATTTTGGCATCAACACCGTGGATACAATACCTTCCTTGTTGGAGAACATCACTTTGCCACTTACATTACATTACATTACATTATATTTAGCAGACGCTTTTATCCAAAGTGACTTACAGGAAGTGTATTCAACATAGGTATTCAAGAGAACTACTAGTCACCAGAAGTCATAAGTGCATCTCCTTTCTTAAACAAGCATCTAAGAGCATAAACCAGAGCAAAAGTATAGTGCAGAAGCAAATTACTACGAAAACAATAATTGCAACAAACTAATACGAATACAATAAGTGCTACAAACTAATACGAATAGGATAAGTGCAACGAACTGATACGAATACAATAAGTGCAACGAACTGATACGAATGCAATAAGTGCTACGAGGAAGGCTCCGGGTAGTACTTCTTGAAGAGGTGAGTTTTCAGCCTGCGCCTAAAGATGGGCAGCGACTCTGCTGTCCTGACGTCAGTGGGGAGTTCATTCCACCACTGAGGGGCCAGGACAGAAAAAAGCTGTGACCGGGTGGATCGGCCGCAGGGACCTCTGAGCGACGGGGCAACCAATCGCCCCGAGGCAGCAGAGCGAAGTGGTCGGGCGGGGGTGTAGGGCTTGACCAAGGCCTGGAGATAGGAAGGAGCTGTTCCTTTCACTGCCCTGTAGGCTAGCACCAGAGTCTTAAACTGGATGCAAGCTCTTACAGGGAGCCAGTGTAGAGAACGGAGAAGGGAAGTTGTGTGAGAGAACTTGGGGCGATTGAACACCAGACGTGCTGCAGCTTTCTGGACAAGCTCCAGAGGTCTGATGGCCGACGCCGGGGCTCCGGCAAGTAGTGAGTTGCAGTAGTCCAGGCGGGAGATGACCAGAGCCTGGATGAGCACCTGCGCCGTCTCCTCAGTGAGGAAGGGGCGAATCCTCCTGATGTTGTAGAGGAGGAATCTGCAGGAGCGTGTGACTGATGCAATGTTTGCTGAGAACGACAGTTGGTCGTCCAGGGTCACACCCAGATTCCTCACAGTCCGAGTTGGCGTCACCACGGCGTCACCACAAATGACAAGACCAGCTGGGTGTCGTCGGCATAACAATGGTAAGAGAAGTCATGCGAGCGAATAACAGAACCCAGGGATGTTGTGTAGATTATTAGATTACTTATACATGAAGTGTTATTATATTTCTATATAAATAAGATTGGTGATCAGACAGAGCTAATATGGATGAAAGAGACAGAGGCCTACTGATCTGTTAGGTCCTGAAGGAAATCATTCATTTCCGAATAGTCCAATCGGTTCTATATCTTTAGAGAAAAGTAGTTCCACTGTTCACAGTGATGTTTGTGGTTTAGTGTTTCTGGAAATGAATACTGCCGTGAGCATCACATATTCTGTTAACCTCGAGTAAACTGGTGTGATAAAAATATCTGAGAGGGACATCTAAAAACCACAGCAGATAGAATCCAATAAATTATCAAGTGGATCCCTACCAGGGAAACAGCAAAACTTAAAACAAACTTATGTCATGTGCTTTCCAAGCAACTGACCTCTTGTGGACGAGTGAGTAACAACTATCATCTCTGAGAAGCAAAGCTACAGTGTTCTAGCTAGGCAAAACATCTCAGGGAGGACTTCAGGATGGATTATTGGGGTGTTACATTTGTGTGAATTAAACACACAAGAGGACAGCACGGTTAATATTTTTTCTTTATTAGAGTGACAAATAATGTGGGATTTTTTCACTCCTGATAATTAACAAAGCACAGTAGACCATCTTTATTTATACCCAATTGTTAGCATTAGCGGTGTATCAACCAGAACTACAATCTTTACTTGCCCTTTAGCAAGTAGTGTTTTTAACTCACCTTTAGCATATGTAGTTTCTACATGAATGTTTTTGCAATCAGACCGGTGTTTACTGTACAAATCATTCACAAATAGTCTGAAAATCCCACCTGTGGATGGTGCAGGGGTAAACCAATCACCTTGCATTCTGCCAGTAAAGCTCTAAAGTTTAGAGCTTTACTGGCAGACTGTAAATACTGTTGATCTGTTTACAGTCTAATCAGATCAACAGTAGTTACAGTCATATAAATGAATTAAAATCTTGTCTACTTCCATCTAGCGGTTGGTCCATGTTGTCCATAATAAATTGCAGCACTTCATAATGGTACAATGAACTATCTCATTTCAGAAACATTAACCTTTCAAATAAAAGATGTAGCAAGATTTAGCACTGAGTTGGCCATCTTCACAAAACCACTTATCTGGAATTGTAAACAAATGGGAATTTTAAAGATGGATTAAATTATTTGTGGCCTTTAGGGGGCAGACATACTCAAACAAGCTGACAGATACACAGCCTCCACTAATCACTATCATATAGAAACTATGGCATAGGTGGCATCCCACTGTCACATCCATTAGACAGGGAGCAACATTAGCATTCATTTGGATTCACGTTTCTGTCTGCAAGCTCAATATTCAATCTACTTTAAGCTCTGGTTTTAACTTTACCAACAAAAAAATATTAGACTGAAAATATCAATACTCCACTATGTTGGATGCACAAACAGTTGCACGCTATTGTGAATATGTTGAGTGCAGTACAAGATCATAACCAATGTTTCAAGTGCATTTCGTTCGCAAGTGTCATAGAAGATTGTGAAAATTTGGCGTTTTATTTAAAACTTGATGTAAAAAACAATGTTTTTTCCTCCAGTATTTTCTATATATTATTGTAACAAATTAAATAATTAAATCTTCAGTCCGGAAAATTTAACATATACCTCTGCAAGGCACCTCTGACATTGTTTGCAATATGCCAAAACGTATAGAGTAAAAACAGTTTTACAGATGGCCATTGTTATGCTAAGATCTAGATCAAATGTCAAATGGTTACTATGGAGAGGGAGGCAGCATTATGAGATGTTCATATGCATCAGGCCTTTGGACCAGCTGTTGTTCACCTGACACTGGCTCCACTCTACACTGATGACATCTGAATACACAAAGTGGACATTTAGCCACATTTTGTACTCTGCCTGCTGCTGAAGTGCACCTTATCAATGCAATCACAATGGCAATAATTAACATTCTGATGAGAACTTATTAGATTACATTACATTACAGTCATTTAGCAGACGCTTTTATCCAAAGCGACTTACAATCAGTAGTATATTACATATCATTCACCCATTCACACACTGATGACAGGCTACCATGCAAGGTGCCACCATCAGACTCTAACTAACATTCATGCAACATCCAGTCCACACCGATGGCAAGCCTTCGGGAGCAACTTGGGGTTAAGTATCTTGCCCAAGGACACATCGACTGCCGAAGCCGGGTATCGAACCACCGATCCTCTGATTGGAGAACTACCTTGCTCTCCATTACGCCACTTTAACTGTAAAGACCTTGTTCTGATATTACTAAAGTAGCATTCTGCATGTCGGCTGCTATAGTCTGGATTTTGTGATAAGAATAAAAATAAACTTTTCTTCCTGCTTGTGTTCAGACAATTCTTAACCACCAACCCTCTGATTGGAGAACTACCTTGCTCTCCACTACGCCACAGCCGCCCGATAACATCATTATCACTGTAATACATGCAAATATTACCAAACCAGAGGGGTTTTGTAGTATCCTCTTTGTGTTTCCTACATGCTTGGTTGGCAGACAGCAGAGAAAGCAGCTTCGCTCTTATTTATTATCTGGAGTAGATGGCTTGTGCAAACAGTTGCACCTAATAATAAAGTTTTATTGCTCATCTATTACGTGAATGCTGTCACATAATCTCTCTGTGCTTCCTGTTTGCTAGAAAGCTCTTTCTTATTCACATGATATGGGACAATAGCTCAGGGCAGGCGGATGCTTACATTGTCAGAGGTCTTTATAAGACAGAGCAGAGCGGTTTCCAAGGTGAATAACAGTTCTGCACAACATCAGTTGCAGAAGGCCTCATGATTCAGAGCAAATATATCATTTAGGTCATGTGAAGTGTTTAACAAGCAGACTGAGACAGAATTTGCACGTGGTTTTGCATATACTCCACCTGACCGTGACATGTTTACATGTTATGTTTTATCTCTGTCACCGGGTTGAGTAGGTGAGATACTTAAAATACTACTGGTATCAGAAATGTCATAATAACTGTGTATTCATTAGTGATACTGTGTCATATCTAAGTGTGTGCTGCTCAGCAACTCATTGTAAATCCCAAAAATCAAAAGAATTCTTAAACCATGATCTTCTTTCAATAAGGACAACACATTTTAGTATTTTTTTTCAAATAATTTACTTTATTTGCATGGACGTAAAAAAAGATAACAGTGATATAAATATCATAATCTAAATTAAATTGCACATTTTTTCATGTTCGGTAAAAAAATGAAAAATATATTACAGGCAAATAAATAAGTAAGTACCTTACATGTCTGTTCATAAACAGTGTAAAACTTCAACAGAGAGACATTGCACATCACAACCACAAGCATTTGCCAATTGGCATAGAAAAAAGTGCTTTTCTTCTTCCCTCCTGTTTGATTGTCACTTTGATTGTCTGTTTTACTTTCACTCGACCTTGATGTCCAAACCATGTCTGTGTTCACGCAACAGTCCACTTAAGGCATCAACCTCCATTTTTTCCTCCATTGTCCCTTTCTCTTCAATCTTCGGCGTCTACAGAACACGCCCATCCACGGCTGCTCTTGTGGCGATCTGTGCATCTGCACCCGCAGAGTCCAGCTTCGTGGTGCAGCAGCTAACGCCATGCATTTCTTGCCTTCTCAAACCTTGAGGCGAACCACTAACAATCCTCGATGGAGAGAGTTCACACCTTTTTTTCCTGCTGGGGCTGCTTGTTGGCCTTGCTGGCGCTCGATGTGGCTTGGCACACTAGATCCCTGTAGGTCGGAGAGCGGAGGAAGCGAGGGTAGCAGTCTTTGGCCATGAGCATGTAGATCTTGTGCTGGGCCGGTTCAAAGCAAGAAGGGGAAGACACCAGCATGTTGGCTCTGGTGATGTCACGAGTTTCGTGATCGATGTTAATCTGGTGAAAAAAGGACAAGGAGAAAGAACCAGATTATTATTTTTTTTCATCTAGTAAGGGTTAGAAGTTTTATCAATGCCCAACTGGAAAGTGTGTTTTTGGACCTCAT
Source organism: Anoplopoma fimbria (assembly GCF_027596085.1). Classification (NCBI taxonomy): domain Eukaryota; kingdom Metazoa; phylum Chordata; class Actinopteri; order Perciformes; family Anoplopomatidae; genus Anoplopoma; species Anoplopoma fimbria. The sequence goes on from NC_072456.1 coordinate 7,873,114, forward strand.
CATCTAACTTTTAGGATTCAGATTCAAATCCTTTGTTGAGGTTGGTGTTTCCTTACCTCTCGTGGAGCGTCACTGCCGATGAATTCATCATAGATCTTCTGGGCTTTGGCTGGTAATTTGGTTGTAGACTTGGTATTCCTGTAATCTTCACAGGCAAAGTAGAACAAAATGTTCTCCTCGCTGAACTCAGACACCAGGAAGGCTGTGTAGGCACACAGTCCATCTGAGGAGAGAGAGACAATTTATTTAATTTAATTAATTACTGCATATAATGGTCCCCGCAGGGGCTGCTTGCGTCTGTTCCCATCACTACAGTATGCGTTTACTGGACATGCTGCTTAGTGTGCTTATGTGTCAGAAATGCTAAAATTTTGATATTTACTTACATTTGCTGGACAGGAGTTGTTCAAAGGACTCTTTCCACCTAAGGCACTCCTCCAGGGTTGGCCTGAAAAAGATGAAGAGAGAATAGATTAGACCCAGAGTTTCAATCAAGCACACAGTGACAAAGGTAAAATGAAGTTTTAGTAACATATAGGACAGTGTGTGAGATGCTTACTTGTTTTGCCCTATTTTGCAGCAGGATAGATTCCAAGTGGATTTTTGCAAAATGCTTCCCAGCCTTGCTTTCAACTCCTTGGCTCTGTGAGAAAAAGAAGACAGGTTAGATACATTTTTCACAAGATCTTGATTTGCATTCTGACAAACCATTACTGTGCAGTAAAATACAGCTCACGAGAATCCATACTGCAAAGTCTAAATATAGCATAACCTGAATCTGACTCTTTTAGCTTCTCAAATGCTCTCACACAGATACAAAAAGATAAAATAAAATGCTGTCTTCCCTATCCTGTAATGCAAACATCAGCCATGTGGATATTTGCATGAAACTTCATGTACCTTTCCAAGCAGCCGGTAGAAAGCGATGCCAGTCCTTTGCACATACTGATCGAGAGGTTGGAGCTGGTAAAGTTGGTTGCAGGTGGCAGTTAAATATCCGTTTGGTAAAGCTCAGTAGGGAGAGAGATTTTCTGTGAGTCTGGTAAGAGCCAGAGCAGAGTATTTATAGTCCCACCTCCCCTGCTTTTTACATGTCATCAGCCCTCTCAGCCAACCACAGAGAGGTGGAGAGAGAGAGGTTGAGAGAGAGAGGTAGAGAGAAAAGAGGGGGGGAGGTGAAATGACAAAAGTCACTGATATTCTGCAGTACAGTATGTTTTTCTTGCTTGTCCCTGAAAACACGCCACAGTGAATCTTTTGGTGTTTTCTTTTTCGCCCCTTCTTTTTCAAAACAGCTTATTAACACACACGGAAGATTCCACTGTCTAGATGTGAGAAAATTGTTAAACTTGGCACATATAGTTTCTAACAGTTTTTCCTCATACATTGAATTTATAACAATCCTCACATAGGTAAAACCATGAAATTTGATCACTGCATTAAATCCATCTTAAGTATTTTGGGAGCAGTGGGCTATTGTATTCTAGCATCAAACTTGTGTTTTATCATCAAATACTACTTGTTACAAAATAGAGCTTGTATAAATTAAGGTTTCAATCAATCAGTCAGTGTGTATGATCTAACCTTACAAGCCAATACGCTAATAACGTCGAGTGGTAACTGCAATCACACCCAGCATCTTTATGGACCCTATAAAAGGAGTTCATTCAAAGGACTGATGGGAAGGATATGTGGTATTTACTCTGTTTAATTATATTACTGTAAGAAAGCTGGACGTAAAGCTCACTGCTCGCCACAATAAAGCTGAAGCGGGAACGTTTACCATATGGCGAGTTGCAGGTTGCTTATCAAAGATTTGTCAGTTAATAAATCAAATTGAATTGCCAATAGAAAATCTTAGGAAATACGACACTGAAGAATGGTTATAATTCTAAGTGCCGTACAGTGGCCTCTAGCTGGCATATTTCCAAAAACATATAATACAATAAATCCTAATAATGTCTTATGAATTTGTTGTTGTTCTCTTTAAAACTCAAAGACCTTGTGCCACCAGAGCCAACACAGGAACTAAAAGCGTTAAAGACTTTCAACCACAAATGACAATGGAAACATTGTTTTCCACCCGTTATGCAAGTAGAACCATCGGCATTTCAAGGAATTGAGACCCAACAGGGGCATGTGATAGATATAGTTTACTCCTCTCTAATAAAATATATATCAATAAAGTTTTGTTTTCAGATGTCAGTGGTTTTATTATGAAATGTCATACAAATGTGTTAATTAAGTCATTAAGAAGCAGCTATACACAGGATCTTCAGTAAGCGCAGTCAGTGTATGTTTTCCTCTTTAGATGGAGAGAGTAAAATGCCAAGAAAATGTTTTGCATATACTGACAAAAGGAACAATAATTACTTTTCATCTTAAAAACTTGTCATCCAGTTCAACAGTATGGCTCATTGATGTGTTTTATGTTATCTGGACAGCATGCAGAACGCAGAGGAATTACATATCCCAGGCTTTGGATACACAAGCAATACTTGTTTTTAGTAGGATCCACTCATTGTTGGTTTAGGTCTTTTCATGGAATTTGAGGATAATAAGAAAACTATATAACCCGAACAGAATTTCTTTGTACGTATGGCTTTGGTCATTTGTTTAAATGCTTAAAACAACCTTTGTGTTTTCCTTGCAATCGACCTTTTCCAGTGAATGATGATTGTGTCCTCTCAGATGCAATAGTCTTAGTAGACTAATGGTTTTAGACGATATGAAAAGACCGCTGTTTGCATCCCACTACCTGCCAATAGTTTTTTCCCTTTAATCATCGTGATCATTTCCTGACCTTCAAGCAAGACCTTAACCTAAGAGGTAGAAGATCAGATATTAGTCATGTTTGGAATAGCTGCTCAAATGGGTAGTTTTGAAAGGCGCTGGCATAACAAGGGGTTACAACTTACGCTTACGACTGTTGCCATATCCCTGGGCTAAAGAGGAAGCAGCTCAAAGGGCACTTCCTGTGATACAGAAGCATTAAGCAAGATCTCACCTTGTACCATGAGAAGGCAGCACTGATTAGGTTGAGTCAGCTAATGGAAATGGATGTGAAGAGCAACAAGGGATGACCTAAACTGTCCAGATTCATTGGACTTTGGAGGATTTAATTGCCCCTTTTTCGTTGCCAGGGAAGAAACAAAGGTTGTCTAAGAAGCCTGGGGGATCCCGGCCACCCACTCAACTACTCATACACTCATACTGTGATGTCAGCACACTTCTGCGCCTCTGACAGTCCTATTGACACGGCAAACCGGAAACTAGTCAATAAAAGAGCGACCATGGAGAAGAATCTGTATCATATTGTTGAGTGAAGGGCTTTTCTGGAAGCGAGACATTCACTGTCCTTGAAGCTCGCTGATGCAACACACACATACACACCAGCCTAACACGTCACATCACTATGTGCGCAAACAACATTTCTATTAGACTGATATAACACTAAAAAACTCAAAAAATAAAGCTGAAGAGGATTGGAACATGAAGAAATCAGCTTTGAAGGCAGTCCCTGTGTTTAAGCATTCAACCCTTTGTGACAGTGATAGTTAATAATGTTACAGACTGATGTGAAATATATATTAAAGCTGTGAGAGAGGGCTGTAACATCTTCTTTCTCAGAAAAACTCTTCCGGTGAAATCTCTAACTAAGATCTAAGCAACAGAGAGTTTCATTGTTTGATCAACCACCTCCTAGTGATGCCGTTGGTTGCCCTACGGTTATCATGCCTCCCTTCACACTTATGATAACCATATGGCATGGTACCCTTGAAAGTTTTGGGATTCAATTATCTAATAGTTAAATGGTCATTGCTAACATACAGGAATATCTGCCCTGGTTAATCATATTTCTGTAAAATACATCTTCATTCACAATCAGCTATTCAATGGGGGCAGCGATGACAGCAGCATCTTGTGATATCTGGAACCTGGTAATGCTCTGAGGAGGCTCCGGGCATTTTTTCCCTTCCGACAACACACTCTGGATCAACAAATGAAGGAGCCTCATATCTTAGAAGCAAGTCTTGAATGAGAGTTTTGTTGCAAGACATTTGCCTTAACTTCTTTTAGAAATGGTGAAGGAAACAAAAATAGTACTAAAAAATTATTTCAAGAACTCATATCTGTGTCAAAATGAATCCCAGTGTAGACTTTTTTTTATCTGCTCCGAATGTCAAAATGTCCTTTATACGCGAACAAGGGAAAAAAAACACCAAATAAATGAACAAAATGTATGTTTAATGTGTCGCGTTGTAATATTAAATAGCACCAAGGAAATGCTTCACCAGACAATCCTGAAGTGACATTTACCTGTATGAGTGAGTTTCCAACGAAATGTCACATCTCACTCCTAGCTTACTTCATCTCCTCTGGGACAGAATCGAGGCTGAAGCCGATTTAGGACACTTACGTCTCAGGGCCCTACTTTACCTCAACCCACAAATCTATTCAGATCATTTGCATTCGGACTAAGCCGTTTTACCTCAGGCTACCTGATATTAGAATTCGTTTTTCATCTCTGTTCATTTTGAACCCAGTGAGGACCTCTCTATTTAATATGGGCTCAGCTGTGATGGAGGGAAAGCTCATATTCAGCTCAGTGGGCTCCTTTCACTGTTCACTTCCAACTGCGGAGATGAAAAAACAGGATTGGGATCATTTGGGGGATTCTGTTATGCCACCCTGCGCAATGCATTGTTGCCGAAGAGAAAAATGACAAATAAATCAGAAGAGGTCCCTAATACCTCACTGTCACTACCATGTCATAAACAGAGTATGCCTGAAAAAAAAGACCACCAACAGGCAATAACAGTAAGATTTTGAATTATAAATTACACCCTGATGGCAACAAGTATTGTGTGCAAAAACTACATTTCTGCTCAAAACTAGTTTGCATCCATATCCTTGGAGTTAAGGATAACTGGTGGTCTAAAATACCTTACCAAGCCTAGCTTTAAGTTGAATTAATATCTTTCTAAAACATTCACCCCCCCCAAAAAAAGATGAATATGATAACTTCTTTGAGGATTAGATTTATTGCAGAGCTGTTGTATTAGACTGTATTATTTTCAATAAACAGGCAGCTGGTTGAAACACATGGAGCAGCTGTTGCGATGACACAGTCGAAGTTAACTGAACAAGTTGTCTTATGTGTGAACTTCCAGTGTGCTGCCAGACTGCTGATGCCTGTGTACACCATGTTCATGTGCGCTAAATAAAACTTAATGGAGTCAATGTGAGTGAGCTTCTCTGCAGACTTGGTATGACTTCATGCCTGAGGAAGTGCTGAAAGCAAAGCAGAAGCAATCTTATTTGAGTTATTTCCCCGCATTTGTTTATCTTGGAGAAGATAAGGTTAAAACTGGGGAAAACCCTACATCCTAGCCTCATGTCAATGCCACAGGAAGTGCCTGTAATGTTTCCTGGCACTACATCGGCGGCCTTGTTTGTTTGTTTTTTTCTCAAGGTCCGCCAGAGCGGTGAGTCAGTGAAGAGCCGAGGGGAACAGCTGAAAGCCCATTTAAACCAATAACTGAATGGAAACATTCAAACAGATATGAGTGAATTGCTGGGAAATTCTGGCCAATGGATCTGGACAGTATAAGACATTTTTGAAATGGAGATCCAAACAAACAAAATGGATGATTTAACTTATTTTGGTCCTGATGCTTATGCGTTGTTTATTCATTTTGTTGTTGAGTATAATGAGTGGAGCAAATGCATGGTCTAATGCCAGATATCTCTCCATAGACTAAAAAAAAAAAAGCTTTGGTCATCCTTTTTTAATGAAGGGTTTTATCATTGTCATTTTTCATCAGTAGCCTATGTAAATCGGGAATTACATGGTTATAACATTTTAAACATTTCAAAATGGAGACTTCTGCATGTTTACAACTTTGAATATTACATTACAGGGATACTGGCATTGTCCAATTGATACCCCAAATCAATCTTAGGGAAAATACTAGATAAGATACATAATTGTGTGTTTTCATGGTGTTTCATAATACAGCACCAGGTGTAAACAAAGCTTTCACTTTGCTACATTTTTTCATTTCCATGGATGAGTTGGCAGAACTATGTTTATTTTCTCCATCATATCTATATGCTAAGCTAAGAGAGGTATCAATCTTTTCATCTATCCATTTAAATGAAAAAAAAAATAGGTCATGCAGTTCCACATCAGACAGATCACATTTTTTATTGCTGCCATTCCTGGGAATGTGACATATCATGATAGAGCAACACCTTCAAATGAGGCCAAATCCTTGTTTGGCTGGGTTGTAAATGGGGCTCACATTTGACACGTGTTTTCAAAGCATATATTTTCACCACGATGAGACTGCAGGGTTCTGTCCTAATAAAAATATCTTCAGAGTAATATATTTTCATATTGATAATGTATTTACCGAATGCAGCCTTGGCCTTAGTGTAAAATTCACATAAATGTTTCCTGAAATCTAATTTTAAAAACTGAGCTCTCAGTATTTAAAATTCTCAGGAAATAAAATGTTTCTTCGTCTCAACTATTATTCTTAGTTTAGGTTAAAATATTTAAAAGACATAAAGATACATCGCAGTATTAGATGGGTATGTCAAATATGTAACCTTATTCACTAGTAGAACAAAAAGTGCTTGGACAGTTGTATTTTTCACAAGCCTCTAAACATTTGTGAAGTGGTCCGGTTTGGTCTCTTGGGGGATTGCATCTGGCAGTGTGCACCGAGGACCCTCAGGTTGCTCATCTGTCTGATCGTCCTCTGGGGAGGAGAGGAGCATGCATGCCTGCCGCAGGCCCAACCAGATGCTCACCGTGGCTGTTAAACAATAACTACTTTTTTCTTGTGATGTTCTGTTGGAGTTGGCACTCCATGCTGTGTCTGTCTAGTTGTGCAAGATATGTGTGGTCACACTACCTACTTTACTTTGTTACAAGAACTGAAATGGAACTGAATGGAAGAAGTGCAGTGTGCACCATCAGTGCAGTGTGCAATTATACATCAGGTAGTGAAGAACAAGCTGGCTGGATGCTTCACGTACAGTAGCAGGTGGTAGCTGTGATTCTTAAGCGAGATGTTCGACATTAGCATGCTAATATTTGGTAATTTGCATTTATTTGACCATAAACCAAAGTATGGGCCAATTGAAATGTTGAGCTGCACACTAGATGAGAAGTCAGGAGATCAGGGAGTGGTAAGGATTCATTGCTTATCGAACCATGTATGTCTTTAGCAGTTGTTGTTCCAATAACACATTTTCTGAAGATATTTCACTAATGTCATTTTGACCATAATGTGAGGAACCTGAACGTCTTTACCGAATGTCATAGCAGTCCATCTAAATGCAATCAAGTTATTTTATTCCAAACCAAAAATGGTGGTGAAGGTAGGAGGATGAGCATCTTCACTGGACCAAATCTTCAGTAATTCCATATGGCTCTTTGACCGAGTCTGATGATGACTGGAATGGACAAATAACTGAGCTTTTACTGTAAATCATTCATCAATTTGTTGATATAATCTCTTTATAATGTGAATCTGCAAGGATGGGAGGCACTAGCTGCGATATTTGGAAAACCAAACAAAAATGTAATATTTATAGACTTTTCGCTCTCCGTTGTGGATTACTACACAGTTTGATTTGCAGCCTAAAGATTTTCTGCTGTGGTGGATTGAGCATCACTTGTGGTAATCCATTTTGTTCATACAAACCCCATAGTTCCTTTCAAATTGAACTATATAAAAATCAAAGTAGGCTTTAATATGTGTCTTTATGAAAAAAACAAACATAATCTCTACGGCCAAATAAACAAGTGTCTTTTTAAAAGATAACCCATTTAAAAAAAATATGATTGTACCTTCTTTCCTCTCAGCAATATGCCACTGCCTCGTCTGTCTATCAGCTGCCTTCTTGGATATCACCACCCAATCTTTTTAACAGTATGACGTGAGTGAATTCATCATTTCCTGTGTACATATTTACATACAGTATTTGGTGGATGCCTGCCATCAACACTGGTAACCAGGAGCATCTAACTTAAAAAAGAAAAAAAGCCACTGTGAAAAATCATAAAACCTTTTTAATTAATTAATTAATTAAATTCTTATAAAAAAGTATACAATTCTCATTTAATAAATAAATATGTGAATTTATTAATTCATTATCAGAGCCAAGTAAATCTATTCCTTAAAAGGTGCCGAAGTCAATCTAGAGCAAGCACACGCGGCACAGCACGCGGCACAGCACGTGTCCCGTCTGTGAATGTTGTGAACGTGTTTCGGTCATGTCATCATAGGAGGCACGACTGACACATTTAATTTAACAAGCATTTTCTTTTCATCCAGAACTGCGTTGCTATTATTTTAAGGACAAAACCTGTCAATCATTTGTTCTGGCTTAATTTGTGCTGTAAACATCTGTTTTGTCACGTGTGCTCTCAATTTTACCCTGAAAGATCATTGAAATGTATGTGTGTGTGTGAGTGTGTGTATCATGAGGTGTGTAGTGGAGAGAGGTGGAGTGTAATGAGAGGAGCAGGGTTATCTGGCTGAGCTGAAACAGATTTCACAGTCATGAATAAAGTATAACAGTGATGTTCTCTCCAACAAAACCACCTCCAGCTGTTAAATGACTGACTCGTAGGTGGTCCTTTACCAGAAGAGCTTGCCCTGGAGAAATCACTGATAATGATTAACTTGACGCTGAATGGCTTTGTTTTTTTTCCTGCTGTACCCCATAAGGGGTTGTGAAACGTTGGACCCAGACAACAACAGGACTGATATTTGACTCTTGTCAACATCACATACACACACTATGAATGTACCTGCTGCCTTGGAGATCATAACAAACAATCATTCATGTCAATACCTGGGAGCAGCAGGTACTGTTATTCCCAGAGACTGTTGTTTGTGACTAAAAACAAGAGGTGACACACAAGTGGACAATCCAGTCCTATGGGAATTTGACCTGATGGTACACTGTACAGAGAGATTTGTTGAGATATAATGTTTAAAAGGTGCTGCTCTTCATGTTTTTTTTTGCAATACCAAGATGAATATAAAACAGCCTGAAATAACACGGAATTGTACTGCAATTAAGAACGTGTTTTTCCTTGCCTTGTATTTTGAGTTGACCCAGTTCTAAATTTTGTAATTTGAGTGCTTTACCACCTCCCCCTAAACAACGACTGTTGAATGATAAACAGTAGTCTCTTATTGTTTTGCCCAGAGCACTAAAAGCCACCCTGGAATCTAACCAATGGAAACTTTTTTATTTTTTATTTAACACAACATTTTTGTTCGTATTCATGCTCACTATATTACAGGTATTCTGCATTGCTTTTCCTCTTAATTTGCACATGTAGTGCACAAACTTGATATTACGTATTAGTTGTTGTTCATATGGTCAGCTAATTGCAAAAAGCCAGAAAAACTAATACTGTTACCGGAAAATAGCATAATAGCATAACAGGGCCTGTTTAAGACTTTTGACTGCAAATTGCAGACCTGTTATAGAGTGATTTATATAGCAATTTTGGATACACTGATGTAAATGCTAGAGTGCATGCATATAGAAATTAACTGACTTTGTTACTAATCAGGCATTTATTTTATTTGACTATTCTTCTTTCCTGCTTATTATTCCGATGGTAAATAGAAACCAGACATTACAATGCTAAATCTTTCATCCAAAAATGAAACGGAGAGCTGAATCACTAACCAGATTGAGTTTTTTTTTTCTTCTCTGGTCTCATTGGTCTCAAGTATTTTATAATGATGGTTTCATCATTATAAAATGGCATTGGAATCGAGGTCAATCCGTCTGTCTGATCAGTGGATGAATGCATTTTTATATCTCTAATACCCTTTCGGTATGATGAGAATAAAGCCACGCAGCGCACAAAATATGGATGCAGATTCATTTTTAATCGCAAAATATAGTGGGGAGGTTACATTCATGTGGAACACAGTAACATACCTTATAGGGTGATATGTTGTTCAGCCAGTTTGGTTGCATTTCCCAAAAATTGGCCTTTACAGTGCACATGCAAAAAATACAAATATTTGCCTTCCCTGAAATCTTTTCGAATTTTCTTACTTTAAAAAGGAGTGCAAGTGCTGAGGGAGCACATTTCAAACACATTGTCATGTTACTGACATTTTTTTGCAGATATTTTCATTACATACTGTACATGTTGAAGAATATCTAAATAGTTATTCTGAGTATTGCATCATGCTGAACATTGTTTAGGAAATTTGCACAACACATTTTTCAACCTTAGAACAGATTCTTTGGGGGTCGGGGCTGATGCTTTCAATTCACCACTAGCAGTAGGCCAATGTTTGAAATTCTGTTTAATGAAGCACTGCATGCTCATTATGCGGTACATTGTAGCAAATTGATTATGTACTAAATTGCAATTTCCATTTAAGTAAGGTACTGGTATTAATTACTGGTCAGCACTTCCAAACTTTAGTCAAATATTGAGTCACTTTTAAATCCAATGTTGATTTGTAAGAGATAACATTTAACAATTGTGTTTTTGTTCAATGACGTGGCCTAAATCAAATAAAAAAATACATGAATGATAATAAATCACTACATAATCCTGTTAGGCAATGAATGATTGGTCCAATAGGATGCACTATATATACACACCATACGGAGCAGGTTCAACAGGGACGATAGCACATTTCTGTTTCCTGAATAGGAGTGAATTGAAAAAAAAAAGTAACCCAACCCTTCATTATACTCAACATTTAATGTCACATAGAATACCTGCAAGAGTTTACAATACACAGGATTATGTCGTTATATCAATATCTAAGTGCAATCTAATTTGGCACAGTTTCAGATATTAAGTGTTCACTCACTTAATTGTTCAATGTAAACACACAAACTACCCTATAGATCTAGTCACCTGCATACGACGGTGTCTATTTCCTAAAGAACTTAAGATAAGTAGAGGTAGTGCAGGGTGATACAAAGTTAATGATATTTATCACCATACATATTATTTTCCAGATGGAATATATCCACACAGAAGCCTACTTTTAGTCAATTACAGTTTTTTTTTTACAAGCATTGGCTGTGTAAACCCTAACAAGTCAACCAAGTTTAACCAATGCCAATAGCATTTAGAAAATGGTTTTATATCATTCATTTTATGCCTGACCAAAAATACAAGACATCCATGGTAATAAATGCATGCCCCAGCAAAGACCTAACATTTGAATGGTGGCCATTACCACAATTGTCCACAATCAGTAGACCCATCACACAATGGTAAACAATAAAGTGCTCAGAAATAAAGCATTTACATGTAAATATAACAAAGGACTTGTTGAAGTTTTGTTTAATATTGATCTTTGAATTTCTATTCACTGTGTTTCATACAGTTTAAATGATTCTTGAGCTTGAAAACAGTTTGAGCTCTCACCTGCATCTCAAGGTTTTTATTTTCAAGTCAAATTTCCAGCAGCTGTAATTCAAAATAAACATTTTGACTTATGGAAAAACAACTTAACAATATCAAGAGTTGCTTGGGGCATTTCAATCATTGCTTGCTCTGTTTAATAGTTGTAGTCAGTTTAATATCAAAAGCTTTTTGTTCGACCAGCATATCTTTTAATGTCACGGTTTATGTCGGATATCTCTTAAAATAGTGTATATTGTGATTATATCTTTAAACATATCACCCAGCACTAACTAGAGGTAAAACAATTAGCTTATCCTCATCAAATCTGCTCTTCTATACTGAAGAGTGCAGTCCACCAAGACACTTTGTTTCTAGGGGGATTGCATGCATGGAGCTGGTATAGACAAAGGAAACAGTCAAGCATGTCACCCCATCCTTGCAGATTCACAGTATTCAGAGATGATGTCAAAGGGTTAACTAGTGATTTACAGTGTAGGTCCAGTTTGATGTCGACTGTGCTCTTCATCAGAATCGGTCAAACAGACCTCCTCTGACCTTGAGCATTGGCCCTGTTGACCATATCCTGGTACATCTTGGACCTGAGGAATCGTGGGTAAGAGTCTTTCTCCATGAGGCTGTAGACTTTAGCTTGGACTTCGTTGAGGCTAGTTGGGGTCGGATCTCCTAGACTCAGTTTGGTCCTTTCCCTGGTGCGGTAGTCAATGTTCACCTGCCAGGGTAAGGAGAGCAAATGCACATTTTCTTAGAAGGCGAGGGTCACTCATAGTAAGTCAAAGTCAAAGTGACACACGGCAACATTTGCACCGCACACTCTACACCACCTGACCATGATTGTTCCTTTTGGTAAAGGAACAATCATGGAGCAGAAAACACTAATTTGGGAAGGCAATGATAAATTACCTTTTGTGTGGTTTAGCTATGGGGATTTATTGCTTAAAGCCAGTCAGTAATCTAAAACAAGAAATGGGGCTAATGACCAAACTGAGGTGGGGTTATCACGTTAGACAATCAGTGTGCAATGACCAAGCAGGCTTGACCAATACGGGTCAAATGTTTCAAAATACATGATTAACGTTAGAATTAACGAAGAAACTTTCATGAAAAAGTTGAAAAGTTGATATTATTGGACAAAAGTACCTAAACCTCACGTCACATAGATTAAGTACATTTTTGGTAAATCTTGTCAACCTTTTGGAGAGTATGGACGCAGTGAAAAGTTGACAAAGAAAGTAAATATGTGTGTCTCATAAAAAAAAGAAAACTAATGCACACAATATGAAGAGGAACATCTCACTACCTCTTTCTGAAAAGGAAACAGCAGTGTTTATGGGAAATGTAGTTTTAAACCTTGGTGTCAATCTGATTACATTTGTCTACAACAATCAATATATATAGATCTTATGAAAAGGCTTTTACCAAGCATCATTAAGTAAAAGGAAAAACACGTTAAACAGCAGTCACACACACCTCTCTGGGTGACTGAATATCAATGAACTCCTGAAAGATCTTGTTGGCTTTGGACACAAGCTTGGTGGAGCTTTTGATTTTTTTGTACTCCTCGCAAGCCATCCAAAACTCGATATTCTCGTCACTGAACTCTGACTTGAGAAATGTCCGGAAAGCAGCCAGGCCATCTGGAAAGGACAAATTAATGAGACGGTAAGGGGAGAAGGTAACAACAACAAAAGCACTTCAAAAACACGATCGATATTGCAGCATAGCACCTATTTTTGTACAGCAGGACACTTGGTGTTTTTTTCTATCTTCTTCATAGTAGAGTAGCTTGATCATGTCATGATCCCTTCAACCTATGTTGATATTTTTCCAGTGCGTACACACTGTTGTTCCCAGAAGCGGGAAACGGCTCTCATGATTAGAACAAAAACAAAATACTCCCACAAAGAGATCGCTTTTTTTTTGCTGTCTTCATCAGTCAAGATAAGTGATCAATTAATGTGCTCCCCACGGATGATAACACAGATGAAGGGCTTGTTTTTCTAAGGGCTCATGTCAAACTGACATGTTATTTCCACCCTTCTCCTTTCTGCTGTTTACCTAATAAAACTAGTCAGAGCAGAGGGGATGGCCCATCAGTGCATATATATCAAAAATATTACTGTTTATTGTGAGAAGAAAAAACTCGTAAAAACATTGCCCAAGCACGCTAGTTGTTAAAAAAATAAAATAAAAAATAAGAAAAAACTGGACTGAGGCAGTTTAGAAGTGTCTTCAGGATGACTGAGAGAGACAAAATAGAGCATTCAGAGGGCAGGCAGACTGAGAACAGAGTGCAGGTGAAGACTGAGTTCAGGCAAACATTGACTTAATCAGGGAAGCTAGCAGAGAAAGTCTTAAATCAGAGCAGCAAAGGGAACTTAGTGAAACAACAGGAGGCTGTCCAGAGACTCAAGCCTAAATACACCGGAGCAATTAGGAGCAGCTGGCAGTAATATGGACAATGCATGGCAGCTGGGGCTGAAACAATCAGTGGAGACTCAAGCTGCACACTGGGGCATGTCAATATATTATTAAAAAAAGACATTGTAGGTCAGCTTAAAACACTGCTGTTATGCTATGCTGACATTTAGTTGTCACTCTAGATATGGACCTTGACTAGAATACAAAGTGTAACCCTGATACAATGAGCTAGAAAAGCACAACAATGATGCTTATCAAGCACACTCAATGTTCTTGTACTAACAAGCCATGTGCACAGGTCAGGCCCCCAGCAAACACACAATCAGCTATACACACTGGAGAATGACAATAGAATGCAGTCAGGTCCAATAGGTATACACTATCCCTCCTTCTGAATTAAATCATGGCTTAGTTGAATGCAAGGGAACATTCAGTACTGTGTTCCTATTGCTCTGACATTACTTAATGTGATGCGTGTGTGTGTGTGTGTGTTCATGTACATGTTGTTTTTCACCTCTCTAATGAGCAATAGAAAAAAGAAAACGCAGGTGTGTTACGCTCTCTCCGCCTTGGGAGGGCTCAATTCTTGACTTTGTAACATACTATGTTTCGTCAAACAAAGGTGTTATGTTGGAACCTTGATCTGGACAAAACAGATATTTTTTTCATATGAGTGCAGGGTGTTTACAGTTTTCTTTCAGTCTAGGCTGGCTGTCTCTCATCCCTTTGTCAGCACAGCATTTGATATGATCACTATAATCACTTTGATGACAGACCTGTGTGAAAAGTGATGCATCCTATTTTTGAAAACTCAGACCAAAGCTTTGAAAGGTAATTGCGATTGAAGACAAAACTAGGCATTTTTTGTCTTTTCTGCTTAAGGTGGGAGCAGAACTGTAAATTGTTGAAATCTAAAAAAAGTTAAAGTAAAAAGACACTCCAGGCAGTGGTCACAGATGGGTTGTGAAACCACTACAATAAACGAAAGAAAAACATGTGCTTTTTTGCTTTATTAGAGAGACATCCATCAAAAGCACACACACACACACACACACACACACACACACACACACACACACACACACACACACACACACACACACACACACACACACACACACACACACACGTATAAATACATTCCTTGCTTTTTGTTCAGACAAAGCAAGACATCGGATGATGTAACATGGGGCTCTGGGAAAGTATTAGCTAAAATAATCACGTCAGTTAATTGATAAAATTATAGGCAGATCGACTGATAATGAAAATAAGTTAGTTGCATCGCTAGCTTAACATGTTTCTTTTTCATGAAGCATTTGCTAGTAGTCGGATTAAATAACCAGCGTTTTGTTCTTCCCACTGTGCGTATGTTAGCGAATAAGAATTGTTTTCAATCGACAGGCGCATGCTTGCTTTTGGCAATCAGCATACTGCCAAGCCCCAGTATCTTTATGTAAGGAAATACCTTTGCCTTGATGTTTATGTGTTTCCACTGCAGAGATGATTATAAAAACACAAAAAATAGGCTTGTGCTGCCAGGCGGTGAATGCTGTATCCCCTGAGATACGGACTGTGGCTAAGATTAAAAAAATAAATAAAAATGGTTTGATATTCAAGTTTAAGCGAAAAGAAAAAAAAACAGAGCAGACAAGGAAGAAGGAAACAGGTTGATGAGGAGGAAAAGGACCATCTGATCTGTTAACCCCAGATGTGAGACTTGCTGCAATAATTGGAAAAACATACATAATTGGAATATGTCCAAGAAAAGAGGGTGGAAGTGAGGACATCCAGCATTTCCCCAAAAGGTAATTTATTTCATAAGTGTAGTAGGGCTGTACCAAATAGTTTGAAGCTTCATTCATAACATTCAGATTCTCAATAAGCATTAGATGCTGTGCAGCTTCTTTTTTTGGCATGTTTATTCATTCTGTAAAACCTGTATTTCTACACAGTGTCAGATAATGATCAGGCTATACTAATATTACTAGTATTACTATTTGTGGAATTCAATTTCAGTGGTGGCTGCGCTGTGTCCCACTCGTGTGATCCAAACATTTCCTATATTTCAAGTGCATTGTAATGTCCATTTATTGAAAGCAGAAAGATGCAATCACTTCAAAATTTTATAGAACATATTTTTTTATCTCAATCCATATCAAAATATTCTGCTACAACCCATATTTGTTGGCGTTTAACCTTTCAAAAAAAGCGTTTCCACTGCGGTCAAAAAACGGTTTAATCTCCCTCTCCTGTTTTAAATGGCCGGTCTAGCAGCAATCTAACAGCACCATCAATTTCATTTATACAACCACAATAACATCAAATCATAATTTTCTCTTTTTTTATTTGATGGTGTCATAAAACATGTCAACCGACATTCCAAAGCTTAATTTAATGTGATTTATAGAAGCTTATTATGAAAATAATTGATGAGAATGAAAGAGCGTCAATTACAAATTCAAGCAAATTTGGGTCCATTCACATGAACAGAGAAAGTAGCGCATTTTAAAATTTTAAGGACATAATCATTTATATGAGGGCTATACGTGTGTTCTGGGAAGTTGATTTAGCCATAAAATAAAATAATTCAGTGAGTTACATACGTTTGTTTCCCAATTGAAGTCTATGGGGAAAAGTCTTTTTGGGCCCTGTGGCATCATGTGATGGACCTGGGAATTGTAATTCTATCACATCACTCCGCGCAGAATATCTCTACTCTCGCGAGTGTTTGAGAACCACCTCTGTACCGCCACCTATCATCTGCATTTGGGATTGATATCTGGCCAATCCAAAGAGGAGGATTGTTCCAAATTAAATCTAGAGATGCAATGGTGACTGGGTTCGCCCACTTACTGTCAAAAAGAAAACCCACTCGAGCGAGCAGGTGAATATTTCGTCAGCCAACGGGTGTTGTTCACCAGGGGACGCTCATCGCCCTCAAAGAATGGTTTTCTCCTCGCGGACTACAGCCAAATTTGACATTGAGTTGCCTTAATAGTGCTGGACTGTTTATGGACATTGAAAATAAATCTCACAAAGTGCAAGTGCTTTGAATCCACTTTGTGATTTTTTTCATGTTTTTCTTTCATCTGTCAGCCCAGTGATTTTGATATTGCCGATGTTACCTCACATTGCTTTTTAGAAGTTAGAAAAATAAACACATGTCCTGTTTTTGCAGATGGATGTCTGTGAGTGAGTCTGTGCAAGAGTGTGCTTGGTCCATGGGGAAGGTCACAGACATGTGACTCATTATGCGGAAAGGAGTCCTCACAACACAGAAATGAGACCCTTACATAAGAAAGGCTACGAGGGGGGGAAATGGACTTGTGCTGTGCAAACAGAGTATTAGAGAAACAGGAAAGGACTACAGATACATTAAAGTGGCTTACATTTTCTTGATCCTGTAGTACGTGACTTGCACAGTGATGATTTTGAAAAATAAAACATGTCTACTTACATTTATGAGAGAGGAGATAATCAAACGATTCTGACCATCGAACAACCTCATCCGTTGATACTCTGACAGAGAAAAAAAAAAAAGAATACTGCCACAACTGTGCTTTCATGCATTTTTAACACAAGATGGTACTGTATGTATTATTGATGGGCAGCAGAGTTTGATGTATGATTTATCCTCTGCTCCCGGGCCATCATGTAATTGTAATATCAGGTTCAATTTAGAGAATGATGAATGGAGGAAGGAGATGAGGTAGAAGAACAATAGCTGCACATTTTATCCTTTATAAAGTGGTGAAGATGTGATGGGATAAAAAGTATCTTGGAGATTAGAGGGATGAATTAATATTATTTGTATTGCTCAATCTTTGGCGCATTAGGCTTTACATGAAGCACATTCTCGTCAACATAAAAAGCTCAAGAAAAACATCTTTTAATAATTTCAAAAACCTGCCACAAGTTCCCTCTCTATAGTTTATGATATGATTTTGTGTCAGAGCACATTGTTGGGTTACTTGGTTGCCCTGATTTACGAATGAAGGAAAACACATTTTCTTGGAGATACTTTAAATGTCATGAGGCTTTAATTGACCACCCACATACCATGCATAATATTACTTTGAAATACTTGCAAATCAAGGCATTTATACGCCTGCTGACTGCCCTCATTTGCAGAAATGATGCTGCTTACTATAGTATATTGATTATGCCAAGGACAGCTAACGTTTAAACCAATTAAATGACACTGAGAGAAATGTTTCTCTCTTGGCATACATTAACAATGTGCTTGTTCACTGTTTTTTTTCCCCAAATGAGGAGTTTTTTATTATGCCCTTAGCCTTGACCAAGTAAAATTGTAACACTCAGATCTTTAGTATAATGAACAACAGAATGTTGAGTTGCTCAATTATGTTCCTGGCTATTTTGGCTGACAGGACAGTACATTACATTGAACATCCCACTAAAATACAAAAATCTGAAAGAAGACTTTAGGTCCTTCAAGAGTTTTAACATTTTGAATTTAATTTCATAACATGTCCAAACTTTGAAGGCCAAGTGTGGTGTCTAGAGAGTTATTTAACACAACAGAAGCTTGGGATTTAATTTGTTACAAAATTGTAGTCCCACAGAAGTAGGCGGAGGATTTGTTGGCAGACTCACTTCAGACACCTCGCAGTGGTTTCGTGGGCAGGAGGCAGGAACTCAGAGAAGTCACTGTAGGAGTCAGATTTGTTGGACAGGCAGCCTAGTCTGGTCTTCATGGTTCTGATCCTGTTGAAGAAAACACACAATACTTAGAGGCAAACTGCACTGCCAAGCAAATAGCATTACATTTGTACATTTAGCGCAAATCTACCCTACTTTTCCATGCAAATGAGCCTCAATAAAGTATGCCTCAGCTAAAACCCTTTCACAAAGAAAACATATCTTATGCAGTCTATGCAGACTGACATGTTGGCTAATGGATTTACAAAACATTTTTATTTAATTTCAGAGAGAAGCAAAGTTGTGTCCTGTAAGTTGTATGTTAAGATACCCAGAACCAGGAAGGACCAAAACACAGCAGGAGCAATCACCAATAAACTGTTGCATCAAATGTATTGAGCTGGTTGAATGTGAACCCAAAGCACAACTGGAAAATAGCAAATATATTTAGTTAATGTGATAATAATGGTAAGTGCTTGTAATCAACAAATCACATAAAACTGTAAAATGAATTTCAATTGTAATCACAGCACCATCAAGAACACGTCATATTTGAACTGTTGCCAGGGTGGCTAATCATATGTTTATGCTTCATGTAGTTGGGCTGCCCCTTTAGATATTTAGCCTATGTATAAGTTCTAAAATGTTGTTGGGAGACCAGGTGAATAAACTGATTGTAAGAAATAAGATGAGAGAGATAAGGCAGTCTGACAGGACTGGGCTGGAGGTAGACAACAGGTGCAACTACATATGCAAGAAGCTGAATCAGTATGCTTCAATCAGCAGGGAGCTTTAAACATCCCTGAAATCCAAATTCACACCCTGATAAGGTTTCTTATTTAAGTGTAGTTTGCAGAGTTAAAGAAAACCTCCTACACAACAATTCATGACTGTAACAGAGTTCTAGGGGCAGCACTGTCTGATAATCTCACCAACACTATCCAACTTGCATGGATTCAAAATATGCTTTTTGTCTGTGCTTGCTCTCTTTTGCTTCTACAGATTACGTGACTTCACTCATCAAAGTCATCATTGTGATAGAGCATTGCTCACCAACATCTAGAATTATTAAAAGAGTAAATTATTTTTTCATTTCATTTTTTTTGGCTAAGGAAAATAGACAATGGAATTTTTATTAATAGCCCTTTATTGTGATTATTCATTTTTTTTTAAATTCATAACTCTCAAACTGAGAATGAAATGAACCATATCCCCATGTTTAACACAGTCTGTCCCATCTTATTAGTACACTGCTGCTGTCATGTACTATTTGTCAGTGTTCTCCCTCCGGGACGCATCGGCCTCTCCAGATGGGGCACGGTTGTATAAATGCTCCATCGAAGGCAAAATATTTGTGTAAAAGTAGGTCTATTTCACCGGAAACAGTAATGATAACCATTGAAGGGACAGACATTTAGGTAAAATCCTCCAAGCTTGAATGTAAAGGGCATTGACAGAGGAAACGGTGGACAATATAACTAATGAATAAATGAATGAATGAATTTTGCTTCTCCCCCTTTTTGATGTCATTGGGGTTTTTGTCCCTGTACAATAAATCAGAATATACTGAATCCAACTGTGAAATGTAAGTGCTGTGAAAAATAAAAATGAAAATGTTAAACCCTTTCTAACAAGAAAAATAAGTATTCCCAACTTTGTCAATAAGACCCTGCCAGATTGTATTTTTGTTTAACTAATATAAAAACAATAAACTTGCAATAGGAGTTATGAGCCAGACTATATTAGAATTTGTTTACATTAAAGATACAATATATAAGGTTTTGCTTAGTGAGCTTTAGATGTGTTTTATACCTTGGTTCAGCACACATTTAGAAGTGTTTCAATCTTCTCATTTAGTATTCCTTTAAAAGAGCATTAAGAGCTTAGTTTGCACCAATGATACATTCAAATGTTGCTTGGCTTTTTTATATATATATAACCTCTGCTTAAGCATCTCATTGAGATCAAGATCTCTCCTGAGAGACCTGAGTACAGCAGAGAACAAGAAAAAAAAACATAGCTAGACAAAACAAAACAAAAAAATACATAACCAGATAAACAAAAGAACATGACATACAAAGAACACAGGCATATATAATAAAAGCACACACAGCTTCAGTGACAATCCACCTAAATAAATTAAAAATTAAATGTTCTGAATTGACAAGTGGAATGAGACATTACATTTTTTTTAATCCTCTCCAACTCATATAATTTCTAAGGTTCAAAGTAGTTGACTGCAGTCTTCCCAGTCTTACCCGTGGGGTATCTTAAGTTTTGTGACGGATCTGTTTTGTAAAAGTTTCTGGAGTACTCGGTTAGACGAAGACAAGCCTAATTAAAACAACATGTTTCTGTTTTCATCCATTAATCCCTCCATTCTTAGTATTTGTGAATTCACTCTAAGTGTTCCTCTTCTATTCCTGTCTCTTGGATGGTATCATTGCAGTAGTAGAGATGGAGCAGTGGATTGTTTTGATGCTTGAACCTTCAATTGGGAACATTGCCTGAAATGTGCTGTTCATTAGCCACCTGAAAGCCATTTGCTTGAATTAATGGACTCCATCCAGCACGTGAACGCCAATGCTTTTTAAAATGTCTCTTTGTGTCCTTCTTCTTCAGAAAATTTGTAACGTGTTTGTATGAGAGACAGCGCGTGCATTTGTGTTTTGGTTGGACTAATATTTCAGGTTTCTGATATGGCCTTTAAATGAAAATGGATGGCGGTCTCCTTTCATCAAGTGTGAGTACCAGAGGGGTAAATACATGAGTGTTTTCATATGGTTTTCAAAAAACAATAACAAAACATAATTGAAACCCGACACAGTCTCTCCACTGAGGAGGGAACATTTATTTGTGTTTAGTGGAGAGTGGTTCACTTGCTCTCTATGAAGCTTTTCCAACCGATCAAGAATAGCTCAAATAACACACTGAAGTGTTCACAGCGTATTTTTTAATGCATGCCAGATATGAAGCTGTCAGCCCCAGAAAAAAAACATGTATCAGATGTTATATATAAACAGATGCACTGGACTGGAAGAGTAGTTGGCGTGTCATCTGTGTGAGTCATAATCTCAAGGTACACTTCATTTGCTAATGCAGAGGTATTTTTAGAGAGGATTAATGCAAATAATAACGTCGCACACCATGTATAGAAAATGAGTTTGAAGTTCACCAGTGGGGGTTGAGTTTTACGTCAGATTTCTCTGCAGACTTGTTGAAGGTTATAAAGGAATGCTGTTAGGATGACTTTCTCACACAATGACGGCAATAATTCATACATTTACACCAATACTAATTCAGAATACAGCGCTATTCTTTAAGTGCCTAAAGTCAGAGAGGCTAAACAATATATATAGTTAAGGATGAAAAGCACACTGAATGTCATAGAATCACAAAATGCAAAGGGTTATTCCTCTGAAGAGCATACATGTGCTTATGAAACACATGGCCACCACAACATTGTGTAACATACTGTATGCAAGTGAAATATTGGTGAAAGGGTCATGATAGAGAAGAAGTCACCAACCCACTCAAATTAATTGGAGACATCCTTTGGGGAACATGCAACTTATGCAGTTTTTTAACGGTAGTTGGAAACAGTTGTTAAAGTTAGTACGAGGAACTTTCTTTTTGTGTTGATTTTGGGTTTGGCCCGCTGGAGCCTGAGCTGAAGGACTTTCTGGTGAACCTGTATGATTTGTTAAAGGTTTACCTCAGAAGCCGACCCTGTGGCACAGATGACAAGCATTACGAATAACTATATAGCAATAGCCAATCTTCTTACTGATGGTCTGGAAAACCATCTCACCACAAGGTCAATTTAGTAGCTCTTCTGGCACTTTTGAACTCATAATGCAAGCTTTGCTAACTAATTAAATGAGTGCTCAGGAAAAAGGCCTGCTGAGGAAGAGTGAGCAAAAGCTTAAGAAAAGAAACTAAATGGATCATGCTGTTGGATTTTTTTATCAGTTATATCAATAAAGATGTATCTTCTGAGGATCATGAATCAATGACATCATAAGGCATGGCTATCTGGCAAGTAAATGCCAAATTATCTTGGTCTGGACTAAAATAAATGATATCTTATTTATCAATCCATTTCTATTTCTGCGCCCCAAAATGTTGATGATATTTCCTTGCTGTTTGGAATGCTTCTCGCTTAATTATTTAAAATCAAGGCTCACAACTTTGCCACTACTTTCAGTAAATGTAACTGTAATGGCACTGCATTTCTTCTTCTTCAGCTTGATCCATTTTATTTAATTATGCATTTTTATAATACCTTATGTTTTTATATGTTTTCTTAAATCTTCCCTTAGTCCTTTTTATGTCTCGCGTAAATCACTTTGAATTGCCTCTTCCTGCCTTGCTCATGTTAATGGCTTCATCTCAGTCAAATTCCACCACTGAGTTATGCTCTCGTCCTTCAAGTTGTACACTGCCATTCAAGGATTCTGTTATTAGATAGAGCCACAATAGGTAAAAATGTGGGAGATTATTTCATGCAGGTTTTAATGCATCAACACACTGCAATAAGTGCTTTGCATTTCATGTAACACATTTGGTCTTGAAACTTTGTGTGGCATGAACAAATTGGAACACACATATTAAAAACTGGCACATTGTACAGCAGCTTCAGTACATTAATATTGAAAGAGGGAACCAGCCTTCAACTATTTATTAAGGTCGAATTTGTAAGCATGTCAGCATGTGCCATTTTTATAGCAGACAAAGGTCATCAAGTGAAGTTGATGAGGAGAGAAGTGAACATATTGATGGATCCGTTTGGCGTGTGCCAAACTGTCAATAACATGATACCAGACCTCTCCCCCTCCTGCTTTGCCTTCTCCACTCGTCTCTCTTGACAAATCTGTATCTCGCTGACTGTTATGAGCTAGATTCCTAGTCTGCAGTATGGTGCAGACACGTGCTGCCACTGAGCTATTTATAAAATCCTTGACAAATCCATGTAGTCAGGAGGAAGCAGTGCATGTTCTATTCAACCATGCAGCAAGGCCAGCTCCTGGAGAAAAGATGCTAAAAACAGCAACGGCACTTTAATGTCTCAGATATATACTCGTACGCCTCATGAATCTTAAAGTACAAGGAACATCCGCTAGACTTCGGATGTCTGATTTGCCTGTTGGGGTTGGTGTATTAAGAAGTAAAATCTAGATCATGGAAATAGTGTCTGAGTGTGTGTGCATGAACATCTTCTTTGATGTTACCTAACTTGGTGCAATGCAGGTTTTAAGATTTCCCTCCGTCTCCTCATTTCTGTATGCTGATAGAAGACACCCAAGTTTTATGGCTATATGTTAGCTGACATGCTGCAAAGTAATTATGAAACAGGGTTTTAATGATGAGATCAGATTAATCTACACAGAGATAATTCAAATGAATATGCTATGCAATATCTTCTGCTGAAAAATTGCAGAAAATGTACACAGTATTAGCAGTATTGATGAGTAGACGTATACTTTACTGTACCATACCAAGCATGATAACGTGTGCATGAACGCTCAAGTGCACATATTTGCTCTGACGTTAACGTTGACGTTAAAGGCCACGCGCGTCTTGTGTCATCTCTCAAGTTAGAAGAAGAACATCTTAAGGACAGGTCACATCCCTCCTTTTATTCCTGCTGAGTGCAACTAAAAATAGCAACTTGCCAAGCTGAATTCTTGGACACTTTTTGTTGTGCCCAATAATAGCAGATCGCATTTTTATCCTAAATCTGGATCAATCTTCCAACATACATCATGCTGTTTTTAGATACCACTGTATTCTGTTAATTCAGAACTTATACTTAAGTTACTATTACTAGTACGGAGGCTAACTAAAGGATAACCAACTAAATTAATATTAATAATCACATATAAAACAATTTGCAAATGTTTTTTAAATATCAAATATGTCCACTCCAGTCTTCTACAATACAACCTGTCCTGCTTTACCCCAGCCTCACTTATTGGGAGCTGTCTCTCACATATCCATTAATTGATTCTAATTCATAAACTTGTTAATTAAATCAGACACTCACTCCCTGTCAAGAGTTTCAGCCCCCTCCACTTCTTCACAAACATTAAAACAGGATCATTTGCTTGTCTCATCTCTGCAGAACCACTGAGCTGTGACGGGGTGATTTGCTTCTTTGTCACTCTGCGGCTTTCTTGTGCTTATTTTTTTGAGAAAACACAGGCTTTGCTGCTTGCTCTCGCCTCTGCTTGGATTTATGCTAATATTCTTTTTTTCTCTCCTGTGAGAGACTTTGAGCATCGTTAATGGATGCTAATAAATCACTTTGACTGTAATTATTTAAACATATTAAGGCTATTGACGTATTTCTACATTTCTACATCTATCAGCAGATAGATGCCCCCCTTCTCCACAGACAACCACCACAAACTTTTACAGAAGATTGCAATGCTGCAGAACCATATTAATGGTTAGAAGTGAACGCTGTAGGACTATGTAGGTACCATTTTACAGTTGACTCAAAACAGTGGACAACAGCTGCTAGCACACGGCTACTAAATAGTTGTTTTGGGAGCCAAGTGGGAACTATTAAGAGTATGCGCTCAACTTCAATCAGCAAATTTAAAAACCTCAGTCCAAGCCATAAATATCCGTGTTCTTCATGGACTAAAACCTGAATTTAAACAGCCTCATTAAAACAAATAGAAAGTCAGCCAACTATCATCTTAATAATATAATTATATAATAATTATAATCAAGGATTAAATTATTTATGTCTTAGCAGAATTTGCAAAATCTTCATATCACTTCAGTTCTGAGGTCTTTACATTGGCTTTCTACATTCATGAGCTTCTGTCAATGAGTCAAGACTAAACACTTAAAACAGCATTCAGTTTTTATGCACCAATGTAAAGGACAAACTCCCAGAAAAATGCAGACCATAAATCAAGACTCAAGACTTTTCAGTTTGCCGTTTGTTAAATAATTTCTTTCACTGTACCGCAACTTTTATTCTTGTATTTTATACCTGTCTTATTTTTTCTATTTTCTTGACATTTTGTAACAGTTTTTAATTGTATTCCGGTCCTTAGAGTGTGTTATTTTGCACTTTGTCGTGATGCATTTTGATGTTTATGTAATCATCTACATAGATTAAAATGAGAGCCTATCTGTTTTGTGAGACATGTGAGTGACAAAGACGTCATTAGAGCAGCGGCTGCATTCTACTGAATTTTCTTCTACTTTCATTATGTAATTGTTCTTTTACTTTGTGAAGCAGTTTCTACAGTGCCTCAAACTGAATAATTGAATATCTTTTCATGATTAAAAATAATGATTTAGTTGTCACCACTGATGGCTCAAAGGTACTTGTGATGAATTAATAAATAGGTACCAAATATAGCCACAGCTATGAGTAACAGTCACATGTACAGCTGGACTGACACTGTTGGAGAAGCTTGCCGCCTTGGCACAACGGGTAGGACTATAATTACACTTCTTTTCATCGACAGGTAGAGCAAGT
The DNA here is from genome assembly GCF_027596085.1 of Anoplopoma fimbria. Taxonomy (NCBI): domain Eukaryota; kingdom Metazoa; phylum Chordata; class Actinopteri; order Perciformes; family Anoplopomatidae; genus Anoplopoma; species Anoplopoma fimbria. The sequence continues at coordinate 7,899,147 of NC_072456.1, forward strand.
GGTTCAGCCGGCAGAAGTATTAATATGCAAACAGATGATTATGAGCGTGTCTGCATCCATTAATTCATGGAGAAGTTTCAATATTCAAAATGTTATGCTAATTTAAAAAAAGTAGCACTCTGCTCTCATATGGCTGGTAGAGCTGATAACGCCGTCTGGACCGACAGCATCGTCGCAAGTGTTGGGCCAACCCTCCGGTTCCCCCCTCAGGTATAAACACAGATATGCACTCAATTTTGGGTTTAGCAGCTTTAAAAATGTGGACTAGTGAATTATGTTCTTTACTATTTATCATGTTCCAAAAATCTCTGGGGCCTCTCACTCCTCTGAGGCCTACTGTTGTGACACCTGAGCACATTTCTCACAACAGTCTGATAGGTCAACCTGGGATAGAGCTACCCAGGGGCTTTTCAGCACATAATACCCTGATACTATTTTCATCTACTTTCTACAAAGAGAGGTACGTACATGTACGGTTAGATTAATGTCATCCCCGTCGTGCGGGCCCTCTATCTTTTTTTTTTCTCGTATCAACTTAATCTGTATTCAGTTCACAAGCTTCAGCAGCTTATAATTTAATCTCCAAAAGAATATAACTGCACTGTGCAAGCCTGCAGCTTGTTTGGCAACCTGTTAAAGATTGCCATCTGCTCAACAAAATAATATGATGTTCATAATTTTATCTTCCCTTCACCCAGGTACATTCATGTTCATTTGGATTAATGTTATTCTCCCGCCTGCATGTGTTCTACTGTTGCCACTTTTTTGTTTCGGAATTGCGCTGACAAACATGTGCATGATTTGGTTAACATTGCTCCATGTATAATTATTCACCTTTTATGAAATATTTATATGCATTGCAATTCCCTTTGTAATTTTGAAATTAGCTTGAACCAGGGAACAGAGATGTATAGCTTGGGAATGGAGGCATCTGTAAAAATATACATAAATGCTATTGAGATGGTCAGGTTTTTGTCCATCCATCTACCTTTACTTTGATTTTCTAGTTTATTCACTGGCAAGTTTCTTTCATGGTAATTCTTTGAAACTTCACAACAAATTTTAAATGAAAATTACATCTGAATATATGAGTCTGATGATTAAGAATGTAAGTACCTGACCAAATTAAATTTACATTTTATTTTTACTTTACTTTATATTTCCATTTCTATCTGTTAAAGAGTAGAAAGAAATGCAGTCTTCTGTGCTCCGTTTCGATAGTCTGGGTGGCTTGCCTATGGTGGTTTTGAAGCAACCAGCGAATAGAAACTGTTGTGTGAGATGTGTCAGGTGAATATGGTATAGTCAGTTGGGAAAACACTGGGGGGCTATTTGGGACACATTATTATTTAATCATTCTTGATAAACAACTGACTGGTTTCTGCAAATGAAGATTTAATGAGCTTTTGCTCATTCACAGCACGTTATCACTCTATTGGCATGAATGTGATAAGCAAAACTGAGCTATGACATTGTGTTTGCTAATCGCAATTTATCTATTTTTACAGGAGGGTCAGTTAAAATATTTTAAACCACTTTATAAAAATGTAATTAAAATTTTTAATAAAAAAAACCTTTCAAGTGCTAGGCAGATTTGCTAGCTCGCTAATCAGTCTGATGGAACTTGGTAATACCCAAATCATTAGCAAAAGCCTCATGACTGGCAAGTCCAGTATTCACTCTACTTTGAGTTCTGTTTGTCTCTACAAACCCCTCAGCTGCTAAATAGTTGACCATGTTTACCAGCCAATCTCAAACTTTGTTTGTCTGCTGTTTGTTGCTGTACAAGCAGCATATAGGTCGGTTGATTTATAAGACTTTTTGACTGAAAACAGTTGTCTGTTGCTGCTAGAAACAAGTTTAATAAGAGTGGTAAGAGTGAGCCATACAGTAAATGTACTAATGTGCTGTAAAACCAAAAGGTCCGGTGATAAATCTCTGTGGGTTTGTCCTCACAAGCGACGTCTTTCACATTATTCACAGTCATTTTACCCATCGTTAATTAAAAAACATTGATTAATGTAGCTTCAACTTTCAGGTGAGCTAGTTAACTAGGATCAACCAAAATCAATAGCAAGATTACTAGCTTTCATCCAGCAAAGTACGCTTAGAAACCCAACCAGCTATTTACCGTTACTGTCCCAATATGGCATGCCTCTTGAAATATTTATATTCTGGATTAAAAACCTGTTTTGCATATTTGACAAATATCAGACTAATCTTAAAACTGACAGTAATTGAAGCTCTTGCCACTCTCACTCATCTTAGAGGCAAAGGAAAGGAGAAACGACTTTCCTATCTTTAGCCATGTATCTGACTCAGAGCTATTTCAGATTACACTCAAGTAAATCTGCCTGGTTGTGGCTGGACAGGAGTATTTAAAGCACATGTGTGCCAGGGGTGGTCAGGGTGATAAGGGCGCACCACTGACATGGATTAGCTTCTGGAATAACATTCTGCTTGGTTGTTAAAAATAGAGCCTATCATCTACTGTAGACTATCCCAAGATGATGGGATGTGACTGGGTTTGAATGGGCTTTGTATGTTCCAGCTAAATTTCTCGTTTGGGGTAGTGTTAGGATGAGGATAATGACGATATACGTCTGACAAATTACTGTATCTGTGATTCCGTTGGGTTTTGCTAACAGGCTTTATCCGTACACTGCAGCTTAAAGGGAGAAATATTTAGAACAGTGATGGAGTTATATGAAGGTACAGGAAGCCTGAAAGTTATTTATCTATTTAGGGGCTGACTGTAGAAAAGATGTATGTCATATGGTTGTAAACATCCTAGATATTTGCAATGGATTAGCACATCCTACCACTCACGCTTGCCACAACGTGTATGAACCCTGTGATGCAGGTGTACAATACTCAAGTGTTTTTTTTCAGTCTGGACATGTGCTTTGTTCCTTTCAGATTTAAATGCTCAGTGCGCCAGATGCACACGTGTCTCTGCTCATCCTGTCTTTAGCCACTTATGTAATCAGTTTGTTCCAGGTTATTCATTTTGCATTGCAGAAACTGAAATGATTTATCTTAAGCAGGATGTGAAATTGGGTTGCCATATAGTATGCATGTAAACACAAGCGGACTTGTAACGTTGACGTTCAATTATGCACCTGCTTTCTTGCTTGAATCACCAAATGTGTTGATTAATTGATGCAAACTTTAATAGTCGATTTAGGATCTTTTTTTTTTTTTTTTTTTTCTTCTGCTGCCACCTGAATATCATGACTGGGATTTTGTTATTGGTGCTCATAGCATAAAAACTTTACAGCAAAGAAAATCAATAGCAAATTGTCTCTCCAGAATAACAATAAGCAAATGGATAATCTACAGATCTGGCTGTAAATTTTGATCTACTTTCCACCAAACAAAAGATCCCAGTATTTCGTAGAGTAGTGAAATGACATTGACCTTCACTGTATTTGCAAGAAGGCTAAAACCTGACGTGCCGAATTGTTTTGCTAACAGAACCATATGAGAGGGTGTCATTGGCAACTGTTTGTAAAAGGCAAGAACCCCCCAAAAATACTTGGCAGACCAAAAGTATATTTGCTGTCCCCTCTCCCTAACGCGTGAAACACCCCTGAACCACACCCTTAACTGACACTAAGTCCTCACAATATGCTTATTGGTCAAGATACAAACTCATTACTTAAAGCCTGACAAGATGGATTTATGTGTGTTCTTGAGACATTGTGAGGATCCAGCTGCCGTAGAAGTTAATGAAGGCTAGGCCTATATTTTAAAACCTCAGTCGACTTAGATTCTTAAGAATTACATTTATAAACATAAGGAGAGAGCAGGGGGGCTTTATCAATTTAAGAAAGTAGCATTAATAATAAACATGTCTGCAAACAACACACTAATGCAACATTAAATATATGTCCAAAATATTAACTGTAGATATATTTGATTGGTTTACCTTAAAATCTCTGCTTCTGGTAACTCGTGCTTTGGGCATTATATTGTTATGTTTAAGGAAATAAAAGCATTGGTAAGGATATAACTAGACATTTTGGGGGATAAGCTTATTTGCTTATTCAAGAATTGGTGAGAAGATTGATATGACTCTCAAGTTTTTGTTTGGTACATAAGAAGCGATCGCCAGTAGCGCTTAGCTTAGCACAAACATTGGAAGCGGGGTAAACAGCCAACCCGGACATGTGCTGAAGATAACATCACCCTCCTACCAGTACCTCTAATGCTCACAAATTAACAATAAACAAGATGTAACAAGTATCCTGGTCAATGACATGCAAAAGTAGAGTAAGTAGGTGTAGAAAGGTTCAAAATTGAAACATTTAAATGTTATGCACGGGTTCTGATACACCGCAACCTTGAGGTGGCACTTGTGTGGGCTTCAAAGCCCTCTTACATCTTTGATTGCTCTGATGAGTGACATTTACTGGACTGAAAAGCCCTCAGAGCTTTTTGCATCAAGGGAGGAGAGGTGGGAGGGTATGAACAGGTTTTCAGTAGTGCTCACAGGAAATGATACCAAAAGCATGTGTGGATAAGCAATCACGTTGGCAGAAATTTGAATTTGAACATGCAGCCAAACAGAACGAACACAAGCATGCATGGAATTAGCTGGAAAATAGGTTAGAGGACACTTTTCTATGCAGCTTGTACGTATTTCTATCCTCCAATAGTTTGATTACATTTTCCAATGTTCCACGCAGACGTATAATCCCTTCATCAACAGTGTTTTCACTGATGTAAAAATAAGCCATTCCAAGCAGCAGATAATAATCAGCCCTGTGAACCATTTAGAATGACAAAGACCCACATAATGCCTACAGCTCTGTGTCCACAGCAGAATTATATAACACTTTGTCATCCAATAAATGAATATGGATCCTTTACCTTGAGCCTGCTGTGTGCGAGAGATGCTGGACTCTTTCTCCCCTTCTTATTTATCACTTCCTATCCCCAACGTGTGTTTTGGCAGAACGCAGCCTCCGTCTAGCCAATGCTGGTTTGTATTTGTATGAATCTGTACAGCTGAAGATATCTAGTGTTTCTGATGCCAGCGAGTGGGAGCTACACGCGGTGTGCTCATTGGTGTGAAATCGCGGGGGGGAGAGAGCAGCAGAGACGGATTGAGGGAGAGGCTGAGGGGGTGGAATCAGAGAGAGATGGAGGGGGAAGAGAGCTTTGTTTGCACAGGGAAATCTCCAAGGACAACCTGAACACATCTGTGAAGTGGAGAGGAACTGTTCTGTGATGTTGCGGTTGAAGAGATGCAAACGTAAATGTGTAGCTCAGGAGGGGCGGTGGGGGTGGATGAAGTGGTCTGGAATATGGCTGTTAAGGGGTTTGAGTTCTGGAGTGAGATTCTAGTTCAAAGCAGAAAACTCATATAAAAACAATGCATTTGCTTTCATTTCGTGCTGAATCAATGCTATGCATTTGCTGGATCCAGCTTCTGAAAGCAAAAAAATCAAATACAAAAATCAACTGAATATTTTTTTTTTTTTCAACTCCTAAATTGACGAAATAAGCTATTTGAAGATGCTAATGTTATATTGCATTATGTAAATAAACGTTCGAGCATGTGACAGAAAAAGACAAACTAGCGGATAAAGGTCAAGACCAGAGGGGAGAGTTCTTTACTAGGTATTACTAAGTATTCCACAGATGATATATACTAAATGCTATGAATTCCGCTCTCTAGAAGCACAGACCACAACAAATTCACAACCTTGCCATGTGCATCTTTGTACAGAGACATGTTATGTAACACAGTATCTAGTGCAAACATGCAAGCTAGCACTCAGAAGGTACCATGGAAATAATAACATGAATGTTCTTTCTAGCAGCAACAGCAAGCAAATCGTTTCTCTCACAGTGTCTCTCATCTATCTTAATGTTGGGTGCTTTAGTAAATATTGCATATACACAAACACACGCAAAGCACACAGGAATTGCGATTGCACCTTTATTTATACAAACCTATTGAAGATGATATGTTACAAGTATTAGAGTGCATAGAATAAAGAGGGCGTGCAGGACATTTATCTTGCAATCTTGAGAGGAAGATATGATCTGCAAGGAAGTGAGAGTGTGGAGGAGTCGGCCTGGCAGAGGACAGATAATTCCTGCTACTGAATAGACAACCAAATGTTACATAAAATCACTCACACACAAACACGCACACCAACACACACAAAACCATGCAAAAACACTGCCTACACACACACACACACACGTTCTAAGTCTCGGTCCTTCTGTCTCTCTCACCTCAATTTCAGACACTCACAAAAACATTTGCAGAGTTTTGATAGGGTGGTATTAGAAAATGAACTTGGGCATTTAACGCCATCATTTTATTGGGAAAGTAAATCAAAGACCGAATTAAAATTATTTAACATAAATAAATAAAACTCAGAACAAAACATAAATAAATTAAATCATTTTAGACAGACCCCAAAATTGTATGAATGCAGTCCCTACTGGTTATGCATTTGCTTGCATATACATATGCAGGTCCTTTGTAGTTTCTCTTCATGTCTGCACAGTTGGCCAATTGCTGTGCAAATGGGCAAGATCATCAGATTTCAGAAAGCTGTGAAAATTTCCAGACGCTGCAGGACAATGCGACAAGCACCTTTTTTAGAGCACACTGAGAACCTAGCAGTATGTTGTACGATGTGAGCTCACAGAGAGAAAAGTTAGTGTGCTAGCTTTGTGCCATGTTGGCAATGATTAAATAATTTTATTCAAATGAAAATGGCCCACTTATAACTTTTACCACAATGGGACTGCAGTACACTATTTGTCAAGAATTCAGGGTTTTCACATGACAGCTATGGTTCAAGGAATTAACTCAAGATGCAAGCAAAAACCATTAAGAAACTTAAGTGTCTGATATTGTTTAATGCTGTAAATATAAATGTTTAAACAAGCATTTTAAGAATCAAGAGATGGGAAAACATGTCACAGGGTGTGTACTCCCCATGAAGATGATGGGGTGTTGAAACAATCAGTTTTAGCCATTATTGGTGTGATTTCTATATTCTGGTGAATTTTACATAACACATTACCGCAGCAGTTGTTGGGCAGTTGATGAAAGCAAATACCCTTTAAAGAAAGGAGGGAAAAACCCCCAAAATGTTTTAAGCACTTCCGGTCAGGAGTAAAGCTGCTAAAACAGTGGTTCTGACTCAAGTCTCTTCCTTTCGCACCTGGCAATAATGACAAATGGATCCCCTGAATCACCCATTGTGGCGTAGGAAGAAGAAAAGCAGCGTACAAAAGAAAATGTCTTTGTCACGCAGCCTCACACCTGAGAAAGGAAATCTTGCTGCTTGAATTATTCTATTTTTCTGTCATCCAGCAGTGAGCAGTTCCCTAAACTATGGGTATTCAAAGCCTTTTTGAAACGCGAGATTGAAAGCAAGCCACAAAAGGGAAAGTGATAAAAAAATATTTGCCCGCATAATTGACCAGAGATGTGTAACCTTCATGACGCTGCAGATGTTTGTATCGTAGCTTTACCAGTCAGACTCTGTCTTTGTCCCTCACAATCTCTCTGGGTGACTAATCAGAAATCTACCGGAAGCAAACATTTCACACGTCCTTACTCCATCTAATAATTAGTCTTTCTGTCAGACATGCACAGCTCTGTGTGACATTTCACACATTTCAAATGCCAAGGCTTAGGATCTGAAGACTAGACGGAACATCTTTTAATTTATTCCTTCCTGTTGATCAACCCCTCCACTACTTCACGAAATGGTAGCCATGCTAGCAGCATGTCTATCTATCGGTTGGTCGATCACTTTGATCCATACTTAAATCTCGTAACAACTATAGGATGGATTGCCATGAAATAATGTTCAGACATTCATGGTTTCCAGAGAATAAAACCTTTCCTCTAGTGCCATGATCATGTTAAACTTTTAATCTGTCCAATACTTTGGTTTGTGAAAAAATACCTGCAAAACGAATATCATTTCCATCAGCCTACGGCCGCCGCCATCTTAGCTTTTTGCAAACAATCAATGGAAGTAGCCATATTTGAACTGAGGAGTGACACCATTTATGGCTCTGGTAGCAGCAGGAACCTCTCAATCACAGTAAGCCCGCCTTAAAGCATACTACATTTTATGGTCTATTTTACTATAAATGGCGCCATAATTCAGTTAATGAACATCACTGTGTTGAACAACACTTGAAACTAGCAATTGAGACCAAAAACTCATCTTTGCAATGTAACGACGAGTATATGCTTATAAGATATGCTTATAAGATCAGTGTTTATAATATTAGTAATGGATGTCATCCACAGAAAGAATTGATTTACCATTCAGCCCATTTGTACAATTTGAAATCTAAAAATATAAACAAACCCTATTTTACTTAATTAATTCAACAAGGACAGCACACAGTAATTCAATAAATCTGATGTAAATGTTTCAAATTTTCATCTGCAACCCCTGAGATGTTATGTATTTCAAGAAACTGTCACTCTGTTTCGTCCTTATGTTTGTAATTTACAGACTAATAACATCAACTGTCCATTATCACACAACAAGTAGAGCTTCTGTCTGGTAGATTTATTGGATACTAATTTTAGTGTCAAATCCTCTGCATCTGTGTCCCAGCGTCCCCCCTCTGATCCCTCATCTTCATTATTATGGTTTACACAACAAAGCCATTATGACTTACACAAGAAGAAGGCTTACAAAACTGCTAAAAAAGGTTCAGGGATGTCATAATACCCCTGGTATACGTGGCGATCCAAATGTATTGTACCCAGGTTTAAATAAATATCCCCCGTGTTAGTCATTGCTGTTGCGTCTGCCTCCATGATTATCTCAGGCTGTCAGATTTAATTTTACGGCTTCTTCATTAATCTTTCTCACCATTTCTCACATTGTGTTTTGCACAGATGGCCTTCATTTAAACACCTGTGTAAACCAGTTTACCAGGTTAGAATCTCTCTATATAAGAGACTCAAAAATCAATAAATCGTGACATAAAATTAAAAAAAATGTTTTTTTGTCATCAAATGTGCCTTAAGAAACCATTCAACTTTTGGGATGTTCCGAATCTGACTGAAAATTATATTTTTGGTTTGTTTTGTATTTAGTCTGTTTAGGTTTCACAGTGAACAAATTAAGGTGGACCGAATAGGAAAAATAATAATTCTGAAGGGGTGTACGAAGGGGCTAATATATATTTTTCGTCCTGAGAGACACTTTCATTCAGGGAAGTGTAGACTTTGAAATATTGCTATCAAAAAGCTTTTCTTCCCTTCCTGCAATTTGGTCAGATTATGTTCTCACTGCAACCAAGCTGCACTAGGGTCTGCTTGGAAGCAGTCTGAGACCACTTCTCGGAGCTGATCTCAGACCATTTGTTTTGGTCCGCATCAAAGTATGACTACTGCTTTCAGAACTGCCCCAAACAAACCGCACCAGAATTCATTTTAAATGGAATAAATGTTGGCTTGTGAAAGCACCAAAGGTAAAAGCCAACATTGGAGTAATTGACTGCTGCTCGGATTTTAGCTCGGCAGGTGAGAAGGTCTTACACTGGACACAGATTTAAAATTTGTTTACTACTTCGATATCACAACTCATGTTTATGATGCAGTCTGTCATGTTTATTTAGTTAGCACCTTTGATTTTGCCATGACAGTAAGTCACTCTTCAAGGGTTGTGATTATTTCAAGTGGAAGTTAATTTAGGCTACATCTGACCCGTGTAGTGGCCTATTATTCTGAAATCACAATAGGCCAAAATCTTCTTTTTCTCAAATAGAAGAAGTTAGCCTTCAGTCTGTCAGAAATCTCCTTGGCTAGGTTGAGGAAAAGATCATACTATTTCTGGCTTGGCCCTGAAGGCAAAAAATATTTATATATAATAAGTTATTCTGCATAATAAGCCATGTTTTTATGTTTGCCGCAGGGACAGTGTGCATTTTTTAGAGCAATGTGTGCATGTTTTCGGTATAATGGGCCATCGGAACAATGGCATTACACTGCTGTAGGCTACCTAGATGTTTTTCCTCTTGGCTTTAATTTGAGATGCATCTCTTTTATTGGTGGCGTGACTGTTAAATGTTAAAGTAAAACGCCCATTCATTGTTATATTGTTTTGTTTGGTCTTGACTGTATTATCCCTATAATGGCTAATCCACACTGTAAATGGTTTTTAAAGAAAAGATAAAAAAGAAAATAGAAGAACATTTCAAATTGCCTAAATAAATATCCTATGATTACAATGGAATTGTTTCTTTATTGATGTTCGGCAACATACTCAGAACCTCTATGTTATTACCTGTGTTTTGAGATTAGAGTAGATGTCTTCCACTTGGAGCTGGCGTTGTCAATCTTGATTTGTGCCAAAAGACTAGCTTGTGGCTTCACTACGGCGACCAGACATCCCAGACAATTAGCTAGCTAGCAAGCTAACTAAACTTGTAGCCTATTTAACGTTGGACAATTTCAAGTTTGGTACAACTAGTCTTCACGTTTACAAAATGCAGGCACAAGCTGTTCTGGCTGAAGTTTACTCAATGTAGCTGCATAATTTCAGTTTTAGGGTTTTGGGGAATGACAGCACAGAATCTTCGGGTTTGGAGGGATGTTTGCTATACACATTGTTAAGCAGATGGGACAAACACCGTCCATGCCTGCCTCCAAAGATCAGGGCAGAGATGACTTTAGAGGGCAGAGGATGAGAGAGGGAGAAATAGAAGTGCAGAAGCGCATCTCCTGCCATATTTGCGCTTAGTTTGGATGGAGGACTAGCCCAGATGGATTATATGTTTAGCAGAGACACCCGTGTTACAGCTCTCTTCATCCCCTCCGTCTCACGTGGCCTGCCACAGAATCATGTGTGCTAACCCACGTGCTTGCCATGTGATATTGACAAGTAACCTCCCCAATCAGTCTAGCGTGTCATGGACTGTACATTAGACAATCTGGATTAAGGGCATTCTGTGTCAGTAGGGGCACAATGTCATGTTGTGACGTGGTGAGAAGATGGAAGAACCATTTATCAAAGTGTCGCATGAAGCAGTAGGCCCCACTTGAGTAATACAAGTGAGCGTGCCCACACTGTGTTTGATCACTGTTCGATCAAGGGGTGAGAAGACTGGACGGCTTCCAATTCAACACCAGCAGGTCGTCAGTCTAGGCTTATTAATCATAAGGTACGGCATGCATGGTTACCTGATGTTTCCTCAATGTTTCTATTTATCTTGAAAATAAAACAGCACCGCAATGTTCAAATGTTGTCAGAATCTTTAGACTTTCCACTACTAAGTCCTTAACCTTGTGAGATCTTAAGTGACTCAAGCAGAATGCAAACCCACTGACGTTACCTGCCTCTCACTGTGCGTATATGGTGGATCCATGTGTCTGTCTACACTTTGAGTGAAACTAATTGATGCTCAAGAAATAACCAAGGACCTACCCATCACGTTATAAACACTGTATTTCTCAATCTGTTGACATTGGAGAGGATTGAAAAATGGGGAGGAAGTGTTCAGTTGCTAACGTTGTAGATGTGGTTTGGCAAAGCAGGGATGAGGATGACAGAGCTTCAAAGTCTGAAAGGCTTTGATTCCTTTGATAAAGAGAGCCTTCTTTACATGAACTATGTAGTAATGAGTGTGCTATTTTTTTATTATTATAATGCTTAACAAAGTGGATTCACAGTTGCCAGGGCCCATTGAAAGAAGTGCAGCATCTCCCCAGCTGCCACCACCTTCTTCTCTCTGCCTGCTACCAGGTCAAGATCAGCCTCAGCACAAACACCTCCACCACAGCCATCACCACCACCGCCCGGTCAGCACAGAGGTCGTGAGCCCATCAGCAGTACCTCCCTGTAACTCACAAGCGCCCCCTCCTACACAGCCACGTCAGCCTTGTTGCGCACTGTACATATATGATGAAGCTTGATATGTAGTATGAAGTTGTTATTCAGTCCCATTTGAGTTCCTCTATGGTGAAAGAAGATAAAATGCAATATTTTAGACATATACATTTATCTAGTATTTAATCATGGATTACACTCCTTTTTGAACCTAAGACTTTGGTAAATGTATTTTAAGCACCAAAACAAAATGTGACACATCAGTAACGGTGTGTTTTAACAAGATTTGAAGTATTTTTAAACAATTTGACTTTCGAGCTTTAGGACCAAATTATTCTAGCGAGATTAGTCCGCAAATTTTCATATAAAACACATGGATATGATTTATGTGAATTTAAAAAAGATATATAAAAATCAGAAAAAGCCGTTAGACCCCTGGGCCTGTATTCATAAAGTTTTCTAGTACATAGAGTAGCTCCCAGTGAAGAATTTCAAAGGAAATTCTTGGAATTTGGACATTTCTAAAAGTCCGAATTCTCTGTCTCCTAAAGTTAAGACAGGGTAAGAATTAATCACAAAGCAGCTTAGCTTTAGAGAGCGCCTATGGTAGGAGTAGGGAGGTGGATCTTTAAGAGGTATAAGAGTTTCTTAAGCATTTTTAGGAGGGTATTCTCAGACTGTTTGTGAATACGGGACCGGAGGGTCGAAATCAATATTAATTAAATCACCCAAACTGTCTGGAAATAGAAAGTATTGGTGACACAGTGACATTTTCTCCCTGGATCCTGATTCATTGGGCAGGTACAGGAAAATCACATCACATTCGATTAGTCTGCATCAAGCCGACTTTTCTGTATTTCAGTAATTTTACCTGAAAAATTATATTAGGTGAATGTGGAATATGTGCAGAGGTGGCTTTGTCACTCCCCACAAAGAAACACCAAACACAGGCTCAACTTAGCCTACTTTCAAGGTCCAATTGTCTAGAGAGCACTTCAGGATGATTCTTCAGCAGCTTGACAGTTTGATTACCAGGGCCTGCTGTCAACATATCAAAGTGTGCTTGAGCAAGACACGGAACCCCAAATTGCACCTGATGGCTGGATCAGTGCCTTGCTTTTGAAGCTTGCTGCCATAGCTGTTTGTGTGTGTGAAAATATTTAAATGAGAGTCAAAATTTGAAGGGATTTGGATAAAAAGTATTGTATGAATGCATTCCATTGAACTAATTCCCCTAAACTGCTGCCAGCCATGTGGAATGTGTTACATTTAATCGAATTGTATGTGAATATTCTTGAAATAAAAGTCATGACTGAAGAAAATGATCATGAACTGAACATGAACTCCATCAAAAACAAGTTGGACCACATAGAAAGCCAATAGGTTGATGTAATATTTTCTCTTCACGGGGTGCTCAGTGTGAGTGTTATCCAAAAAGTTTCACTAAAAATAAATCACAAAAAGGACAGGACCTTTAGAGTTACAGAAGCATATCCTCATATAAAGTTATTTTAAGTGAAAAATCCCCGCTGTCATGACTGACCTTAACTATATATAGAAAAGGAAGTTGTCTGAAGTCCTGGAATGCCCCTTTGCTTAACAACATCTTAGAAACTGGAGTAGACCTGAACAGTTGGGAAATTAATAAAATTATTGTTTAATCTTTTTTTTTCCAATAGCTGAATAAAATGAAATTATCCCACTAGCATCTAGCAAAAATAGGCCCTTTGGCAGCAAACATGTTGGCTGAATGAACAGGTTTGTGTGGGAGCTACAATAGAACATTCTACAGACTGCGATCACACGGTCACCGAACTGAAACAGTTCTTCCAAAGATAAAACATTCTGTGTTTTCATTTGTTCAATTCATGGAAGTGAAGACCATGAAGCAAACCTCACCAAATAAGAGGGAATGTTTGATGTTACAATGGAGCCGAGTGTAGTTAAAGCTTACTCTTATGCATAACACATTTGTATTTAATGTAACAATTAAGTACTAAGTACTTTGAAGGACTTACAGTATAAGCACTATCAGCTCTTTTATTTTATCCCTTTTTAAATAATATTAAAAAGGTAAATCAAAAAGAAAGTTAAATGTTTTATATGTATGCAAACATAAAAAAATTGAAAATAAACCAAATTGAACTGATCATGTCATTTTTGTAAAATTTACCACTACCTAAAAACTTTCATTCATTGCTGTTAGAGGGTAAAATAATCATACCTAACCTGGGTGTCACTTGTTTTACCCACACTTCTGTTAACCTACTGTAAAGTTGTGATGACTCATCTCAACCTGAAGTTCTTATTTTGTGCATATATACTAACCATTATCACGCTGCAGATGACCTGTATGGCTCATGAGGATTTTAACTTTAATTTTATGTGCTAGGGTGCGTAAACCTGTGCGTCAGCCAAAGTATTAAGAAACTCATTAATTCCGTCGATCTTTAGTACTTCAGCCTCTCGTTCAATAAATCCATCCCAAGTGATCTGTTTGATGCTTTCATTTCTCTCAGAGGTGAAGGAATGATGACTATGCGACCTAAGGGAAATGCGTGGCTGTTTATTTGCTGAACAGCTGATAGTGAGTTACTAGGTGGATGATTATATGAACCTGCTTCCTTAATTCGCAGCCTTTTTTAGATTTACGATTTATGAAAGCTTGAACTCACATGAACAACCATTTTAAACTCAAAATAGAACTAACCATTTCCTTGAAAGAATAATCGTTACTCCTCCTAGACTCCAAATTCAATCCTAATCTTAACCTCAGTCTGACAGCACTGAAAGAGCAGTGTTTTTTAAATTTCAGGTAACTCGACATTAAATCAGTTCTAAGAATTGATTCTCACCGGAAGGCACATTATCCAAATAGGCCTTTTTCACAGAAGACATTTTGAACTGTCACAGCAGGAAAAGCACAAGTGTGAATAATGAAATTAATGATGGCTGAACATCCTTTGGCCTCTTCAGTTTTGGGATGGGCATGCGAGCTCCGTGTCACACCGTGTCATGGCTCACTGTGACATTTATATAGAACACAGAACGATTGTTATTGGTATGAGTCACAGTTGAACTTTTCCAACTATGAAAAGTCAAAATCTCTGCTCTTTCCCTTGTTTATATGACTTGTCTTAAAGGGCCAGCTCGCCCCCAAAATCACAAACATCACTTATAACTAGTTGTACCTAATTCCAGCATCCCATAATATGCAGTAGATGTTGTTTGGAATTGGGAAACTTTTTAAAGCAATCATGAACAATGCCAAAATGAAAGAACCAGTCTCCAACAATAGATGAGTAGTTTTAGTTACAGTACAATTTTTCGAAAAAGACTGAAAAGAAAACATTTTCAGCTGAAGTCAATTAAAAAAAGACTAAGACTCTACTGACATGCTCACAGCGACAGGTTTAACACGCTGCTGACGTTGTGGGTATAATATTAATAAATTGCCCGATCTTAATTTAGCATTTGCTATTTAGCACTAGACACAAAGTGCAGGTGCATTTTTTACCTTATGACAGCTGAAGATGAAGGGGTCACCAAAGTGATTAAAATCCGTCCTTATGGAAATATACATATCTGTACAAAATGTCATTGCAATCCATCCAATGGTTGTTGAGACATTTCAGTGTGGACCAAAGTGGTAAGTGTCTATGTCTATGAGAAACAATTTCAAAGTTATGAAAGGGGGCGTGGCTTAAATACAAGGGATAGGGCTAACTTACACCACTGAAGGAGGAACTCTCTGCTTAGTGAAACGATGCCACCCACAAGGGTCAATTGTTCACGTATCGCTGTCAGTCAATTTGAAGTCAACCAAACTCTTCCTAAACCAAGGTGGTTTTGTTGCCTGAACCTAACTTCCAGTGAAGACGGAAGTTTATTTTGAAAAGACTCAATGCATGTAATAAGTGGAAACTGACCCACCGTCCTTGAAATGTCCAGAACTGACGCTAAATAGGTACCAGTAGCGTCTATCACACAAAGAAAATAATAGGAAAACAAAATACATACTTAGATACTCTGCTTATTAATGCTGACTGCAAAGTTCTGAAGCGCACTCATAAATGCATCAACTTTAACACAATATCATCATCTTTAGAACTTCTTGACCCTTCCTTTAACCAGATGCTCACCTGTTTTAGAGCAGATGACTCCCAACGCAAGCAGAAAAAAATATCAATGTATTTGTTGAAGTTGACTGATATATTTACTGACAACATAAAACCACAAGTTTGAAGTTATACCTGATAATGTTGCAGTTAGGTATTTTTAATATTGCAGCCCTACTTTTGAGTGGGAAAGAAGCTCTTTACAATACATTTAATGAGAGTCTTAATGAAACCAGACAAAAAAAAGGGACTTGTCATCATCAATATATTAACAATAAACATGTGCGACGCATGCAATGTGCCGGCTCATTCCAGCTAATAGCTGCCCCTGATATCCATCTCGGGACCTTAATTATTTGACTGTTTCAATTATGAACTATAGGTCAGACATGACTACACATTCATCATCCGACCACTTAGGGAGGGTTATTTCCATTTTATTTTTGAATCTGCCTGACTGCTGTGTGGTGTCATTCATGAATGGAGACAGACATTTCTCATTGTCTGATATCATATGCAGAACAAGAGCATCACCACCTGCTGAGAATCACAGCACTGAACTGATTATAACAAGGTTGCTTTTCCAAGGAGGACGATGATTACAGCACATGATTAGCACTACTTCTTAAGATTTACATCCTGGAAATGAACATCTATGCAAGCATACCCCTACATATTCATAATAAAATAAGTTATACACATACAAACAAATCAGTAGCTACAGCAGACTGACTCAGACCTTTTTGAGCAAAGCTAAGCCTAGCAAACAAAATTGGTCTGTTACCTGGCAACTACATGTTGCTTTTAGATATTCTTCCTATCGCACCTAATAGTGCCTCTAATTCACCAAATTGAATCCCAAGTTTATTGCTTATTCAGTGTCAAAACATCAACATCCAGCTGAGAGGCATTAAGAGGTTTTTGCCATGCTGTAACAAAATACAGAATGGTACTCATTGTAAATGATGCAAGCAGGCTGTTGGTGCTGGGGAGGCTGTGCAGCATTTCTAACAGAGCTTACATAAATTATCATGCAAGCTTGATAAATATCCCCTAGATGCACTTTTGTAGATTTTTTCATCAATCAACCACAAATAAAAGAAGCAAACATTAGACACATTATGGATTAGCCATATATTTACACATATAGGTGAATATTAACAAACATACAAGTATTGGAAACAACATAGATTTCAAAATGTCATCATCTCAACTGGAAGGACTACTGCGATTCATAGCTTTTAACCTCCAAAACATTATAGGTCACATATTCAGTCATACTAGATATATTTTCTTCAGAAATATACATCTAGTATGATAGTCTAAAATTGTTGTGCTTACGCTAAACCAGGACAGAGCTGCAATGTAGTGTTATTATTGTTTTATATTGTGCAAGTAGTGTCCTCTGGTGGCCATATTTAAACATTGCACTTTCATCATTCTAGTCACAGCACGTCTGTAGAATAGATAAGTTGCACCCTGCTGATGACAGACTGCAATGTGGTTGAGTTATCAAAGCTTGATGTACATGTAAGTAAGAATCTCTAAATATTTGTGTTTCTGTAGCTGCTGTAATAAATTATGACAGTATTGATTAAATGAAATTTGGGTCTTCAAAGGCGTGAGGCCTCTGGCAGGTTGACGGCCCTCTCTGCCTGGTTGCCTCCAGCGAGACGATTCATGTGGAGCAGAGTATACACACCTCTGACTGTGAACAGCAGGGAAATGGCAACAAAGTACGAGGCGTAGATAAGGAACTGAAAAGACATGAGAGGGTTACTTGCACTGTGGATGATGACTCAGAAATCAAAGAACAACTTCATCCAATCATTCTCTCTTGATCTGTCTCCCTGTGTATCTTTATTAAAGGCCCTTGAAACATCAACATTATATATTAATTAATATATTTTAGCTGTAATACAAGCTCTCAATATTCCAAGTTAAATTCATATACCTCAATATTCTACTTTCAACGCATTAATAAATTAAATATAAAGCATATAAATCATCTTCTGAACTCATCCTGTGATTTGTGAGTACTGCGGTACCTGCAAGGTGATGGTGAGCTGTAGAGACTTGGAGCTGATGACGATTGCGGTGAGTACACTCTGAAGAATTGTGCCCACAAAACTGTTCATGCCAAATACCAACGCATAGCGCTCCCTGTTCAGCATCTTGGCGATCTGAAAACTAGGAAATATTTACATGATAGGCCTGATAGGTTAAGATTAATTTAGTTATAACGTTTTCCAAACTAAGACATTTAACAAAGGACATAACATTTTTAAGAATTAGACACATTGGTCATATGAACTAAATGCTAAAGTCAGCATGATATTATGCTGAAAATTATAATTTTAACATGAGGATGTGTAGCCGATTCTACCAAGCATATTCATTATCCTATTTAAGGCCTTTAGCATAGTAACCTTTACTAATTAGCAATAAACCCGAAGTATAGCTTTTTTGATACTTCATAAGATAAGTAAGAACCTTGACTTTCTGGTGGCAAAAGATAAAAGACCGTCATTAGTATTCATCTACTGCGAATATGAATATATGTATCAAATTTCATGGCAATCTAGCCAAACGTTTTCAAGACATTTCACTAAATGATAAAAATTAAAGGTCTTGAACTCTAAAATCAGTAGTATTCTTCTATAAGGGTCCATGAGGGTAATATATATCCAATAACTGTTGAGATAAGGGGACAAGTTAGATGTGTGTGTCACAATGATAAAAATGAAGGGAAATAACCGAGGTTGAAACTAATCAGAGTAATTCCTTCATCTTCTGGTGTTAGTGGTGGATGTAATTGACTTATGTTGTGCTCAGGGTGGATATCTTTGCACAATCTGAGTATTAAGCATGGCTGGAGCCCAAATTGCAAAAAAATAGTACAAATAAAAAGCTAGACCAACCTGCACAAAGCGATTCTGTCGTTAACTGTGCAACAACAACTACATTAAATACGGTTAGGATGCGTTTGGAGGCTTAGAATTCTCTCCATTCGCCATAGAACCATTAGAGCCTGTGAGGCACATCTAGACTTGTTTAAAACACAAAACATCTTTATGGTGTCATATTTTCAAATTCAACACATTAGATCCTTGCATGTGTTCACATTGATACACATTATTCGTGGACTGTTGTGCTGCTGACACAACTATAATGCATTCTTACGTGCAGATGGTGGAAAGCTGCATGTAAACAGTTTTGAAGATGAAGAAGCATGTGTAGCTGATCCAGATGCTGTCAGTCAGATCCATGAGGAATAAAGCTCCAGCGATGAGGAACGTGAATCCCCCCAGGACCAGTTCCCCCCACACAGACCACTCCAGAGACAAGTGTCCCACAGCAACAGTGGCTGCAGCTCCTAATAAAAGAACACGATCACTCTGAGGCACGGCATGACTATACAGGGTTCATTCATTCATCACTGAAAATGTATATCACAGTACATCCCAACACAGTTATATATTCAGCAACTCTATTTTCACTCTATCACATAATATCTATGCCTCCATAAAACTAATGGCAATCTTTAGCAGCAGCAAACACATATTATAGATGGAATTCTGTCCAACATTGGACTAGTTGAACTCTTCGCCTTTGAAAAGTGACGATTCTCATTTCTGCCACAGGGTGGCACAGTGCAGCCCAGACACATCACAAGGTTTTTCTAACCAAATGTGAATGAGCTATGAGACCTTCATCCCTGTGTATGGATGTTCAGTGGGAGACTCTAGTGGCTCTTTGAAGCGTTGGTTATTTTAGGATACTTTTCTCCTTTGAAATGTTCTCTGGTTTTGTCCCCTAACTCTTCATCTCTTCCTCTCAGATCACTTTAACTTGCTTGCTACATATTCATCACAAATCCTACAACCAAAACTACCACTGTCATGTCAAAACCTTCCTGTATTTGCTGAAGATTGGATGAAAACTAAACCTGAGGCGAGTTCGTTGTGGTGAGTGTAAATGGGAAACCCCTGAGTCCCCAAAGACATGGATCTCTTCACTCAGAGCTCTTTATCCACTAGAATATAAAGAGAAGCTGAGTATAATTGCTTCACTTATTTAAATGTGTACATTTCCTTTGAGTCCTTGTCCATTCATGATCAATCAATGCTAATAGTCCAACATGGACACCACTGGAGCCTGTGTGTATTTAAGATATATTAAATCAATCCCAGGGTGCTGATTAGCAGAGGGGGGTCAAATGTAGATGGAATAATTAGACCAGTTTCCTCAGCAGTGTCAAATGGAGGCTTAGCAGGGTCATGATCCAGCTGTACAGCTTCATAGAGAGGAATCAATAATGCAGCTGGGCTTTACAGTATGTTTAAATTGGTCTCAGTTTAATTGGATAACTTTGTGTACTTATTCTCTCTCTCTTTCTCTCTCTCTCTCTCTCTCTCTCTCTCTATATATATATATATATATATATATATTTATGTGATAGCAAGAGGAGCTAACAGAGATTTTGAAAGTTAGAGGATCACCAAAGGTATTGGGATTCATCCCCTGAGAATCTGGAACAGCAGCAACGTCTTATTATTCCCATGATGCAACTGAAGATTTGCCACTTAATAACCATGTTTTTTCCAACATCGTGCTCACAGTTTGTAACGCAGGCTTTCTGTAAATAATCTGAGTTCTTGATGCCCTAATTGAGTTGACCTTGATGCCATCATTAGTTTCACCGTGATTATAGTTTTGAAGGTTCAAACACAAGCTGCATGCAAGTACCCCTGATTATTAGCCAAGTTTTAATATGTGTGGCATAGAAGAGGAAAAATATGTGACATCACGCTGTGTTTGCTTTTCACGCTGATAAGATTACATCATACTGTGTGTGTATTGTATGTGGGGGAGTGAAATATAAATTTGCATGTTTAAACCAGTGTGTGGCCTGAATCTGAACGGAAATAACAGCAACAACAAAGTATGACACTTTTAATGAATGGTTGGGGGAATTAACCAAATTTGTTTAATGAACAATCAATTTTTTATTTGAGCAAAATACTGGAGGTATTTCTGAAAACATGGGGCCCCTACATGATTACAATATTGAATGGCTAGAGTGAAGCTGACAATGTTATAAAATATTATCTCGGGTTGTGAGGGATGACCTACAATGTAGGTCATTTTGTTGTCATTATGATAAGTGTCCGATAGCAATGTGATAAATGATGTCCTGATAGTGGGAGTAAGTTGGACAAGGGTTGCTACTAAATATGAGTAATAGAAATGTAACACAGATTCTTGCAGGGTTTGTTGTCTTACAGTACGATATATGAATGAGGACGCCTTTTCCCAATATCTATCTTTACTATTTGAAATTACCATATCAGCTATTTAGGTACATTTATTATTGTTTTTTCTCTTAGTTTTTAAGTTTATAGTTTTGTTGTTATTATCGTTTTACTTTCTGTCGGTGATGTCTGATGTGACCTCTTTTGCATAAAAAGTGAGTAAAAAAAAGATATGTTTGAAGTGTAAATGATTTGTAATTACTGCTTGAGACCATAGATGAAAAGAAAGAAGGCTGTAACTCCTTTTCCATTGAAAATCTTAGTATACAAAAACATATTACTGAACATAACTCAGTTTGTTCTGCATACACATTTTATTTTATCTTAATCCTAATGAGCTACTAGATGTTGTTTTTGAGCTCAAGGACATACAGTTATTAATATGCTGAACATGAAAATAGTAAATTATATTGTGCTTTTCTGCCATATTTTATCACGCTGGTCATCCATATTCATATTTTTCCCTCTCTGTTTCCACCAAGTTTTTTTCCTCAGGGAGGTTTTTCTAGGTGTGGAACAGAAGAGAGTACAGCAAGAATCTTTGGGGAAATATCAGACATAGGGCCCTACAGCTTGACTGCATGTTGGGCAGAACCATTTACAAGTGAAATGCACACAGCTGGATGTGGTTTACACAGAGTAATTGCCTTTGGCTTCTGGGGAATACAGGAATGTATCAGTTCTATAATCAATAAAAGTGTACAGGCTGGATGGCAGCAGCTGCTATACCCATATGGGGATGAGAGCACGCAATTAAACAGTCTAATTAATGCTGCTGCTATTGTCTGCCGTACTTTGGGGATTGTGAAATACTGATAATAGAAAGGGATTGTATTTTCTTCCGGTCTTATTATTCAATTATTTTTGCAGCAGAATGTGTATAATGAAATTGTTTGGAAAACAAAATCCAGCTACCAGCACCTCTAAAGCTCAATAATTAATACATTATGTCACATCTGCTTAATCTTTGTTGCTGACAGGTTTTGGGTTCATGCAGACTTACAGTATGTGCGGGGTTATTTCTTTTCAAAGAGCCTAAAGTCTTGTCATCAACATCAGATCGCCAGGCAACCAGTTGAGACTGTTATTGTTGATTGTTAATTGTTGCTAAATGGATTGATATCACTGATGCATTATCATGAGAGCAAAGTTTTCATGTTATAGCTGGTTGAAGTGGTGCTTATAACGGTGGATTAGTTACCTGCCAGTGTGCTGATGCCGTCCACCGCTCCATTGTAGGCCGTGAAGTTGTGGGGCTGCTTGTAAACCCAGAGGAGCTGGACGTACCCTGTAACCTGGTAAAAGCCACATCTCCCTGTAGCTGCCCATATGCAGAAGAAGAGCACGGCAATAGACGAATAGCATTTCTTGCAGTCCAATGCCAGTGTTCTTAACATCCTCGCAACGTGCCTGGCAGCCATCACGCTCTTCATCCACGTGGAAAAGTCTTGGCTTTCAGAGTCGTGACTGTCCTCACCTGAGCTTCCCTGTTGTGCAGAACACGTCCCCTTATGAAATAAACTAGTCTCAGGCATAGGCAGGAAAAAGGAGGTTATCAGTGCTATGGAGACAGAGACGAGAGTCACAATAGCTAAGCAATACAAGGACACCCCACCCAGAGACACTAGCAGTTGCCCCAGCAGAGCGCCCAGACCATAGCCCAGCAACACGGCCCCTTTCACATAACCAGTCACTCTCTGATAGAAGCTAGGCGACACCACACTGTAAATGTAGGACAAACAGGCCACGTCTGCTGCCACGGCAATGCTGTAGCTGAAGAAGGCAAACTGAGCCGAGCGGACCCCCGAGCCAACTAGTACCAGCAGAAACGCTGTGAGTTGGCTAAACCCCTGGAGGATGATTACAGGCTTGTACCTGAGGAAGTCTGTCACCAGGAGGACTGGGATGAGGAGAACCAGGCTGGAGTAAGTCCACACAGGATACACCTGTCTAGTCACCTGGAAATGGAGAAAAAGGTAGAGACCTAATTATTTTTTAAGAAAGTTATTCCTAACTGCTGATAGGAGTAGCAAGAGTGTCTGTGCAGCGCGATGACAGCAGCACACCAGATGCAGTTCCACCTCTTTTCATAATCAATGAAAAACGACTTCTGCATGTACATGGTCCAACAGGAAGCAGCACAAATGAGGCTCATAATGTGACAAATTGATTCATTTTAATATTATGAAAAATAAACACAATGGCTGCAGTTTGAAAGGCAGGTCCCTTTTAGAAAAAAATATGGTTATTAAATGACTGTTCCCATTTAGTTTTTCATGTGTTCCACTTTGGCCTTGACCAAAGTCAGGTTTTTATGGCAGTGGCACGATTTGGATTCCGCTCCATCTCTATCAGTTGAGTAACAAAACAATGTACGTGGATGCAGGCAGCCAGTTGTTGAAAATAGGGATTTTTCTAGTAAGTGTCAGAGTCCATGTTTACTAAACAATTTTAAATCTTAAGTAAGTGTTAAGGCTTACATAAATAAAAGGTTTGATAATGAGTCATCTGTCCCCAGAGGATGAATCCTATAGTGACTTTGGTGTCACCCTTCATTTTCTTATTGGTACCACAAGGTCAAACCTTCCTCTTAACTAGCACTTTGGTACAGTAGGGATCGTAGGTGTTATTTTATTCAGTTTTTACCTTTCCAATCAGTAGCTAAACATTTTTCACATTAACTAAATACATTACAATTACAATACATTACAATACATTGAAATAGAGATGCATTTTTACAAGCTGTTTGAAATCTAGAAATAAACTTTTGATTGGGAGAGATTGGAGACCAAGGCTCTATATATTAGCTGTACCTCAAGCCTGTACAATTAAGGAATTTCCTATTTGTGGGAAATAAACATGGACTGCAGACACACTCCAGTAGTGATTCCGTAAAAAAAAAGCATGGCAAAATCTGTGTTGGTAAGTGTTCAGTCTAAATGCATTCTTAAGAGCTCCTTGAGCATATTTGATTCACTTATGTATCAAATGTACTTTGTTGGTACAGCTATGTTCATGTGTAATCTGAACAGCCACTTGGGTACACAAGTTGAAAGCTAATTTGCATCATACATGGTTGAGCATGAAATGGTACATCTCGGGTGAACCTGCCATAAAGTGGCTTCCAGCCCGCCTTGTGCGTCACAAAGTGATTGTCATTGCAGAGGTGTGAAGGACCCCATTCAGTTTCTTCTTAAAGCCACCATGCGAGGCGCGATACTGTGGAGGCTCCCCTGGTCCCTTCAGTCTGCACCAAAAGCTTTGAATTCTCTTGTGTAAACAGGGCAGCTCAGCTGATGCTAGTCTAGCTAATGCTTACATCAGTTTCCTGTGGCTGTACATTATTATTGTTAATCTTTTCTCTCCATATATGGAGACATTTTGGTGGAAAATGTATGAAGTAATGAATATTACAGTAAGAATCATTCCTCTAAGATGAATCCTTCCTCTTAGACAAAATGGTAATTGATCAACACTGATTGCTTTACTTTGTACGGGTATTTTACACAATTGCCCAGGTTGAAGGATAATCTTAACAAAGACTGGCCAGATTGACAAAAAATACTTAAACTCTTGGTAGCCAGAAGACGGATCCTATTTATTTTAGTGACCTTCTGTACCACTTTGTTTTAGTGCAACCATCAGGTTAAACATTCTATAAAAATATATCTTATATAACCACCCTAAGGATGTAATTCACAACATTAGGCTACATGTAAAAATATAATGTGACTCAATTTAAACTGATAGTTTACTAAACTATATTAGAAGCCTAGCCATCTGAATACCACCGAGATTATAAACACAGTAATAATTTGTCATAATGGCATGGATATTCGAATAAAATTCTATTGACTTAAATATTTATTCACATATTAAATTTGTAACCATTCATTTGTTCATATTAAAGAAACTGCTTACTATAGTTGTGACTATATGTGGACAAATGCACCTCTGAACCAAATGTCCACTATTGGGATTCATACTTTATATTCATAACTTTGTTTACAAGCATTTACATTATTCATATTATGTATATTAAAACAAAAAAAAACGAGCAAACCTAATAACCTACGGTCTCCCTCAGTGTGCAACAGTCACAAATCTCATTTCATAGCTCAGTGCCTCACCTGCTCGGTGGTGAGATTCTTGTAAGGTCCTGTGAGAAACTCTGTCATAAAGGGCTCTATAGGCCTCATCATGGAGCAGAAACCATAGATGCAGAGCGGCACAGTGGGGCCCACCCAACTAGCTCGGCAGGGCATATAATGGCCTGCCCGGCAAGGCCTGCTGCCACACTCCCCGCTCCAGCAAAAACCCATCGTTCCTCTCTGGCTCCCTGGGGACGTCTCGCCGTGTCCGTCGTGAGCACAGTCAATTTTAGGCCGTTTAATCTGTTGAGATATGGAAGCGCCGGATAAGGCCAAGGTGAGACTGATTGTGAACACCGAGTCACCTGCTTTGCCATTGTTGTTTCTCTCCTCTGAAGTTTTCTACGGCGAGACCGGAAAAAAATGTGAAGCTGTAAGGCATTAAGATGAAATATGAGGAGGGGAGCCTCTGGGACTTCACTGGGTTATAATGAATACTGTCTCCCCCTCTGTCTTTATATAAAAAAAAAATCATTCCTGCAGATATTGAGGAAGGGGTGGAAGTCAAGCAGAGGAATATGTATGAGTGTGTGTATCCTTGCAGGTGTACACACCACCATGCTTCCCCCCACACACACACAACACAATGTGTACATATGCACCATTAGCCAGTGGAGTCCAAAACAATGTGAGTGATTCATAAAATGATTCAACGCAGTTTTAATCAAAGAAATATTATATAATATAAACTATAAATTCTCAAAATACTTAAGGCACCTTCTCCAGGCTGCTTAAGAGTTATGTAGACACTTGGACACATCCACAAATATCACTCAGCTCTGAATTCAATTTACCCAAATTTCAATTTTCCAGAGTAGCTCATCTGATCAAATTATCTCAACTTTCAGCGTTTTGTCTTTGTGACCGTCATAAATAACAAGTTCATAACTTTAAAACCAGTTTGCAAGTTTGCAGGATGGCTTGGCAGTGAATTCTTAATACTTAGGGAAAGAAATAAGCAAGGCAATCATTCCCGAGCTGAGAATTATCGTAGTCTGTAATTTAAAATATCCTACGGCGAATTATGAGTCACCAGTGGGGTGTCAACAGAAAGCTCTGCCTCAGCTCAAACTGTCAGACTGCCGCCATGACTTAATTCTCAACATCAAGGTCAAAATATTATTCATATTTATATATTTGGCATTTCTAGTTTAATGTTGTCAGATTTACAGTATGTGATGTTCAGTGACTATGGCTGGAGGGAGCAGATACAGAGACGCACAATTTGACCTTTACACTGTCAGAGTTAAACTGTAGTGTTACTAACATTTGGTTCTATTATCAATCCATGTTGTAGAACAGCAATAGAACATGTCAAATATTCATCCCCTTCATCTACAAAAGTACCTGTGTTTTCATTCATGTTCTTCTATATGAATTTTGCTGATGTATTTAACATATTAAGTTCAATTCAAAGCTAATAGCCATGATCACAGCATAGGCAACCCTGAGTCATCATTAATAATAAGAGTAGTAGTGATTAGCTGCACTGGTAGTCAGCAATACTCTCCCTCTGCTTCCTCCTCTTATGTTTTGAAATAAGCTTATACAATATAGCTAAATACATTATAACAAAAATTCCAGACAAAAAAAACAAGATTAACAACACACGACGGCAAGTTGCTGTGCCAAGATCGCACCATCTTACACCCTCACCCTACTCTCTGGACTCATTAAGCTCTTAATCATCTCTGACCTGGAGTCTTATTCCTTATTAATCTACAGCAGACAGAGATGGACCTCATTCTCATTTTGAGAAGCCAGATTAACTCATTTTCTTTTCTTTTTTTTTCTCTGCAATCTTCTACAGTCTGTACAGGGACAGAAGTGATGATCAAAGGTATCTATCTTCCATTTCCCCTTCCTTTCCGTCTGCAAATTCATGGGTAAAGATAGTGAGACGGCCTCATGATAGCTGGAACAGAGTGGGGGCCATGGGAGGCAATGGCTGGTAAACGTCTGAAATTGCCTGCTGCGCTCAGTAGGGCCAAATGGAGCTCGGCATGGTGAAGGACATCTAAAAGCTCAGGGCGCCATATATCGGTGTGTCACGTGCATTGGCCCAGTAGAAAAAAAACCTTATAAGAAACCATTTGGAATTTGATTTTGGGGGGAACACGGGCTGAGGTCGACACTTTGTTGAGTAAGCTCTGAAATGCCCTGGTTGACCCTGCTGTGAACAAGGAGTTTAGCAACACAAGCATACCTTTTCAAAAACTTTACTGTTCCAGCACATCATAGATAGAACACAAGCACCAGCTCTATATTTTTTTTTAAATCTCACCTTTGTCAAAGGGACATCTTTTACAATATGTTTTGTTCTTAAAAGCATTGCTCTTGGGTTATGTGACTATACTTTATATTTTGATTAACCTATCCTATTTGTCCTTTCTTCGTCATCACTTCTGAATTGCAGGATCTGACGAGTGGTCAAAGGCAGTCCGGATGAATTGATTCCTAATTTGTCACAGACCAAACCCCTCTTCCCACAATCTCCTTTTTTTCCTTCCTTGCTGGCAAATCATATAAGGCCTCTGCAGTCAGGAGCCTGACTTTAAAACAAACAGTGAGTGTGGGATGGGGTTGGTGTATGTGTGTATGTGTGTGTGTGTGTGTGTGTGAGTATATTAAGGTGTTTTGTGAGGCTCAGATAAGCATATGTTCGCAGTGGTTTGGCTGAAAAACAGAACTCCCACTGCTTCAAGCTGATAAGACGTAAGTTCTGTATATGTGTGTGTGTGTGTGTGTGTGTGTGTGTGTGTGTGTGTGTGTGTGTGTGTGTGTGTGTGTGTGTTTCCCAGCCCTCCATTATGGCTCTTGGACTCATAATAAGGTGACTGACGCAAGTTTCTGGTTTAAACAAGAAGACAAACACATTATAATCCAGCACCACTTACAAACTCTTTTTTTCGTTTTGTTTAAAATACTTTACATAATGGCAACGATTAATTTCTTCAGTGCCATTTTGATACAGTTATGAACAAGCCTAATGCATATTCAATATAGTGTAATTTGTCTACACATGGCTGGATGAATAACTTAGGTGGTTGTGGGGTAAACATTTGCTGATGGTCCCCCTACGACATCCCCGCAGCAATTAATTTATGAATATCGTTAATTCATATATATAGTAAAATACAGTAATAGAAGTGTTACCATTCGTGTCTGATTAGGTCAGAAAGGACCTGCCTTAGTTGTATTTTTGTGTTAAATTTTAAATATATTTTATCAAAAGCCAAGTGATCTGCTGTGAACCTTAGGTTTTTGGGGTCCCTAGACCTATGGGGTCCTGAGAAAGTGTTGCTATAGTGGGTAAATCAGCCTTTTTACTAATACCTGCATAACATTCTAACCTTAGCATGAACCAAAATCTAAATTGAATTTAACCATATGTCAAATTATCAAATACCAAAACACAGACTACATTTCACTTTACTACCAAATCAAACACATCATAGTTGTGATATAGTAAGTTGAATATTTGCACTGGACTGTCTTAATAAAGTAAGACCTCATCCAAGAGTGCATTTCATTCCAATATACTGGATTGAATTGGTAAACATCCACATCTTTACTGCACCAAGTGCATTTTGTTGGTAATATTGAGAACAGAGTGTTAAAACATCACTTGTAATCATCTACTGAAGGTTTTCAGGAAGCCTTTGGGCCAGAAGCACTAAAAGCTGGTCATAATGGAAAGCACTTAAGCCATAACACTAGATGGAGCTCATGCTTCGTCATACACCCGCAGCATCACTCCTCATCTCTGTGATGCACGGTGCTCATGACACATTCCTGACTATTTTGACAGTCTCAAACTTGTGAGAGCTTCGGGAACAGCAGCACATGATTGACACGCTGATGGACAGACAAACAGTGAAAACCTCGAAACCAGCTGTCCTTACCACGCGGCCATCTGCCGCTTCCTGTCTAATTGGATGATGAGTGCTTCATTTGGAATGCTTGCTTGATTGCTTAATATTTTGTCTCCACATGTTTTAAATTATCTTTCTGGCTTTTGTATTGTTCATACACAGTTGCAATAGATATGGCAGAATTAGTAATAGCTATGACAGTACAAGCAGTAACAGTCAATAGATCATAGCTGTAGCTGACAGCAGCCATGATCTATTGACGTGCTTGTGGTGAAGATATAACTTGGTCCACAGAATCATATAAAGAGCTGCGTTGTTAGCTTACAGCTAAGCCCCCTTGACATTTTGTTCACTCAACCATGGGGTAACATTTCCTGACACTGAGAAATATTGTAAAGATCCAGGATTTCACAGTATTCACCTACAGTAATGTGGAAAAAAAATGCTTTATCCCCTCAACCTTGACCACATTGTACAATCTGATGGACAAATCTGGATGTCAGGACATTGCTGCTATGGTTAAAACCAGAAAATATGAATGGTATGATAGAACCAAATTGTAACACGGGCAAGTTCCAGTTTTTCACTCTACATTTCAGTCGGAGAAAAAAAAGGAAAAAAAAATATATAACAGATAAAGGGTTTATCTCTCCAGGTATACAAATGGGGTGATTTCAGTTTTCACTGGAAACACTGCCACACCACTGCTAATTACTTACTGTGTAAAGAGAGAAAAATAAATCAAGAAATATAGTAACATTATGTTGCAGTGCATGTAGGAATCTCCTCAAATGAATGTGGAAAGAAAAAACAAACAGAAAATAGAAAGTTGGAGAATTCAAATGTCGCTGAATATCAATACGTCAAAGGCACTGTCGAGCCCAAAAGGAGCTGCTTCCGAACAACACTTCACATTTAAGCCAAGTGGACCTATGGCTGTCAGAGCTGAACCCAACCCTGTGACATTTAAAAAGGGGAAACAAGGAGGGTTTTCACTGCCCCATTGCACAAAATGACAGTAATATGGTGTGTGACAGGGATGATAGCAGTAGCTGCAATTTCTGGCATTCAGAGCTCAACTCTCTTGGCCATACTTGTTATTTTGTTTTTTAACAGAAGCTCTCTGCCTATTCATTCATTTTCTTTGCAAGGTAACTCTTACGAGGTAAGTAGCACATACGACTGCAAACAAGACTGAAGGCCTTGGGACTCTGCGGTGGTGTTTTTCATCAGAAATTGACGCACAATTAAAATTACGCACAACCTCACATTGTGTGGATTAAGTTTACACACAGACTCTGAAACTTTCGCTTGTCATTTATGTTTTAGGAAGAGTTTTGGTTGCCTGTGGTTTTTTTGCATTTGTTGAAAGCCAAATTTCATCAACCAAAAAGGCATATTATCAACTTATTCACTTCATCTCCAAGAGCAAGGCTCTTTACGACAAACAACGTAGGGACATGCAGTATTTGAGATGTGGTAGATTGCAGAGCAGTTTAAATTGGGGATAATAGCAACTTATCACAAAATAAAGAATAACATAATATTAGACATTAATGAAAGTGCTCTGGGCAGCTATATGGTTGTTTTTTGCTAATGTCACGAATTCATTAACCCCTGTTTTGGACTAGCGCACATACAGTTGATGCTTAGGGGGATGTCATTAGTTTTGCAGGTATTTGGCCATACAAAGAAAAAAACTGGAACTGACGATGGTGCTACACGAAACATTTTACAGAAATGCCCACCTCAGAGGAAATTTCAGGGAGACTCAGTTAATGTCATCCTCTCTCGACCATGAATGTCTGTGCAAAATTGAATTAAGATCCATTCAGTTGTCGAGATATTTCAGTATGGACTAAAGTGAACCCACTCATCAACCTACTCGACAGCATTGTCATCCATGAAAACCCTTTAATTTTCAAACGTAGAATCCCCATTTGTTCTGATATATTGTCATGGGAGTACCTGGTACTCTGTATATGTATATGGATAGTTAGATAGTCCAGGAATACAGATAAACTGAAATGAACTTTCTCCATTTGAGTGTCAATGGTGTTCAATGTATTTAGCAGCCATTTTGCCTCATTTTAGTAAAAGTTGGCCTCCAAAACCAGGGAAGAAAAAATGAATTGATTTTAATGGCCTTGCGGTGTGCAATGTCACAGGGTAGTCCATCTATCTTACAGGCTACAAAAGTTTCAAAGGATAAGAGTGTTAAGACAGGTGGACAGTGTTAGGGAAGTGACACGTTCTGGACTCCTTGGAGCAATTTCTTCTGGTCCTACAGAGGTCACTGATGACTTAATACCACTTTAACAAGTCCTAAACAGATAAATTAATTGAAAGAAACTACGCAATATGGCAATATTCACGCCAGTTAGAACATATCTATTAGAAGCCATTCATTAGAACTCATTAGAGCTTGTTTGGAAAGGATGGGAGGTCATTGGCACCAATCAATCAAGGTCATTGCTAAGATGATGCCATGCCATAGCTGGAGGGCTCTTAGACTGATGAGTGTCAGCGGCTTCTGGTGAGCGCTGGAGGGCTAATGTCCCCCTTACTGGGCTCCCCCTTCTTCCCCCTCGTCACAGATGAGTCCTGTTCTGACAGAAAGAGCTGCAGGAGGCGGATGGAAATAAAAGCTGACATATCAGCACCCTCTCAACATCTTGCCGGAGTGGTACTCGTTTGCCCCAATTCAATATCCAAGGCTCATCTTCTCTTTTTCTCCCCCACTTTCACCCTCTGTCTAGTTCTCAATCATATAGGTTTCTCAGGCTAGCTGTGAATAGACTGCCTTTTCATTAGCTCCCTGTGTGGGGGTGTGCATGAGTGCAAGCACGTGTGAATGTGTGTGCATGTAATATTTTTATACTTTTAGCACTCCTTTACCAGTACCTCATTCTCTTTGCCTCTAGTCTTCCTGTTTCTGTCTTTCCACCCTTTATCATCTTCATTTGTCCTCTTTATTCTCTCTGCATCTTAAGGTAATAGATACAGATTTGTGGGGGTAATTGTGGCAGAGGAGAAGGAGGAGGAGTAGGAGGAAGAGGAGTATATGAAGAAGGAGGAGGAGATTAGCTCAACAGTTATTTGGTGTGGTAGGACGGGTTATTTTCTGCTGCAATTTTGGTTACGAGCACCACTCAGCCTTCCGTTTGACAGCTATCATCCAACTCCTTCAGGGTGCTTCCTTCCACAATCAACTAATCATATTCTTTATAGTGCCGTCTTTCGTAAGACTCTCTATTTTTGGCTTCCCTCCAAACAGGAAACAGTACTTATTGCACGTCATTTGGGCAGAGATCGAGGCGGGATTTGAATCACGGTAACAATTGGTTGAAAAAGCAAACATTTAGTCCAGACAAACAGACAGATAGTTAGACAGATAGAAATATAGATAGATATGTCCTTTTTTCACATATGTTAGTATGTATGTTTCACACAAATCTTAAAAACACCAGATATCTCTAAAGAACATGGATTGTTAATTTTAACCTCTAGGCAGTGTTCCCAGTAAATGTGTCGCTTTTTGTCTTCTCTTGGCAGTGCAATTTGCAGCCATTCCCATTAAGCCTTAATGGGAAACATTAAAGGAGAAAGAGGAAGAAAAGTCCAGGGAAGATAATCAACAGTGCATTTCAGGCAGCTGACAATAAACTGCACTCTGCGCTAGATTAAGGCATTAGTTATTCTAATGAAAGCAGGGAATTCACTTTGAGTTCAGATGTCATACTGTATGTTAATAAAATCTACATCTCAGAGAAACGCTGTGCCAAATGCTACTTTCTAAATGACCTTGCAGATCAAGTTACCCTCATGTTGATGCTCTCTCTTAATGGCATTGGCTCATTATGAATTAGTGCTCTATTATTGGCCATCTGAAAATAGCAAACAGTCATCAATTCTCTGTGAATTGCAGACAGTACTCAACACTTAACACATATATATATATATATATATACATATATATATATATATATATATATACAGCGGGTAAAATAAGTATTGAACACATCACCATTTTTGCTTTTTGCTACCTCTTTGCTTTTACCCACCATGAGATGTTTCTTGTGTGACACCTTGGTAATAAGACAACTTTTTATAGGCCATTAGTTGGGAATGAACCAGCTGATAGTAATTTGCACTGACAAGGGGCAGGATTGCTTTCTAATTACTGATAGATTTCAGCTGGTGTCTTGGCTTTCCAAGCCTTTTTGCACCTCCCTTTCTTAATGTGTTCAATACTTTTGCCCTGTTTCATTCCATTGTATTACACATAACTTAATTTCTGAACTTATTTGTATGTATCTGGTGAAAAGTTCATGTGGATTATTTACTGAGACAAATGGTTCAATACTGTTACACAGCACATCTGGTGAAAAGTTCATGTCAATAGCACCTTTAGAAATATATTTACTGAGACAAATGCTGACGTGTTCAATACTTATTTTACCCGCTATATATATATATATATATATATATATATATTGAATCACAGCACCCAGCACCCATTCGCTATTGAAGACTACATTAGCAACTTCATTTTGCGAAAAAAAATAAAATATACAATGTAAGACTCCTAATTTAGATATCCCAGTGTTTTGTCAAAACATTTTTGATTATTTAAGTACACAAATCCCCAAAAATGTCTTCAGTGATAGCACTTACTACATCAGTGCTCTTCTGGGCCTTGAATGTTTTGTGCCAACTTACAAACTTTACTTATATTGTAATTTGATTAATGCAATATCTGTGTGAACTAAAATGGTTTGTAATATACCTTCAATACCGCCACAGGCAGATGGCATGGTTAGCCATCGCTTAGCCCTTGTGTGATTAATTTGTGCCCTACCATGTGATTCAGTCCACTAATTTGTGTCATGGTTTGAATCACCATGTAATTGTTGGAGTACAATTTTGACATTGTTATTTGTCTTTTTCCATCTGCACAATTCAACCAATGAAAAAAGGCCAGATATTCTACTTTTTTATAATGAGAAAGGAATGCAACACTGAATCTGTGGGAGCTTCTGATCATTCAGCAGGTGTTGAAAATCACATATGAATAGTAATGTCTAAAGGGATTCAGTCCTAATGTTTGCAAGCTAAAACAGCTTTCACTTTCTGAATACAAACTCAACAGCACAATGGGTCCTCTCAACGTTTGAATTCTATTAAGGGACAGAGCTTGAATCACAAACTAATTAAGCCAAAGGCAGCACTATTTAGGGGCTAGGATGGGGCATGGTGGTGCGCTGTGATCGGCTCTAGGTAACTGCCTGCGATGAAGGTGGCTCACGGGTCTCACCTTGAGCTTCATAGTCGCCCTTGCCTGGACCTCGGGAAAGGGCCCTCTGCCTCTTGTCGCGTCTGCTAGTCATCCCTATTTATATATCTATTCAAGCACTTTGTGTACAATTTTCTTTTAACAATTGTATTGTTTACTAGAGCACACAATTGTTTACAAGAGAACACATTACTTCCCAAATCTAGCCTCTTGCACTAAAATGTACAACATTTTCTGGACAGAGATCCACAAACCACAGGGGGAAACACTGGGTTAGGCCATAGTCGGACTGGCCATTGGGACATCATTGGGACTTTGTAGTGCACCATAATATAGCTTCTCCATACCTGATACCCAAGCGCCCCCAATGGCCAAAGCTATACAAGCTTGTTCAAAAGGTAGGAAAATGGCATATCAACATCCAAAGGATATGCGATCATGGCGTTCTCCAGTCAATAGAGTACCACAGATGTTGACGGCATCTCCTAGCTCCTGTCATCTTAACTCCTAACTTTTCACATAGCTTCTTTCAAACAGATAAAATTTACTGAGGCACAGTTTGCTGTGTGAATATATATGCCTACGATGCTCTGTTAAAGATACTCACAATAGACTTTAAAATCCACATTATGCCACTTCTCTAGGACTCTCTGACGTGAGCACCTGTGCTGCTGTCAACACTGAGGTGCTCCTTTGACAGAGAGGAAGTGGGTATGAACTTTGTGAACTTGTAAAATGTTGGTTTGAACTTGTGCACCACTTGCAGCTGTGCTAACAGCTCTGAACCAGAATACAGACCCATATCCTGTGCTCTTCCTCAGCCACCTTTTCCATCTTTTCTAATTAATTCTCTGTGGAGCCCCACAACTGCAGGGACCGGACCAACTCTGCTCTCTTGTTTCAGGCTACATGAGACAGTAATAGATGTTCACCTATACAAAAAGAATTGCCCCAGGTCGCAGGGATGGAGGATAGTATAGGAAGTCAGAAGCTCACTATAAGGCCATTTTCACTGTGGCTATGATTTGTAAGAGTCCAGAACATTGTCACATCTACATTTAACCCTCCTTGTCTGCTTCCTGACTTCTTAACTGTTGTTCTCTTCTAGTTGTCTGCTTTGGTTGTTAGTCAATAGAGGGCAGCTGTGTAGCACTATTGCCAAGAAATTAGATTATTGCACGTTTTGGAAGGTGGAGCCACATGAGCACTATTGACAGGTGCACACCGCCCTCAAGCAACCAAAAGTGAATGACCGGCTTCAACAAAACGTAAAAGAGCTTGTTTGTACAAAGCATCGTCCGACCAGATCTAAAGGTTTCTACACACGAAATTTGACTGAAGTGGTTGTTTCAAGGACAAAATAAAAGAGCTTGAGACATGTACTTGAAGGGAAGTTACAAAAGCAAAATTTTGACGTCGGAAAGGTGTGAGTGTTCAAAGTCCATGAAGAATCGAAGAAGAACTGGAAACAAGATTGCAGTGTTCGGGTACTTTTTTCACCCTATAAAATGCAGATATGATTCCACATCTGCTGAAGCAATAATTGGATTCTGACTGCACATTTAGACAATTTAGAGTACCCCAGCTCGACTGGATCCGAACTTGTGCCACCTTGTTCCAGAAAAAGTGTTATATTAACCAGTGTTTCAGGCAAATCTCTCCCAGATTCAAATAAAACTGCCAGCGTGAAAGCTCCCCAAATTTCTTTCCTTTAAACTGTTGGATAAGGATGCAACCTTGGCTGCTCTCACTTGGCACCCAGTTGTTTCTGATTGGAAGCCTTAAAGCTGAGCCAATGAAGCGAAGCATCTCGTTTGATCTGCCAGGACTCAGTTCCCTCATCCAGACGAAACAGTGGGAAGCATAGAGACGAAAGCCAAAAAAGGACATCTATAATTAGTTAGTCAGTTAGGCTTCACCTCTCTCCAGCTCTCTCAGCTGGCCAGGCCCCCCAGTATAAACACACACAGTCACTCACACCCACTGTGCCCACTACCACTTTAAGATTCATCTCCACTCACGGCTCTGGTTTGTAATTGCCTCACAAGCCTGGTTACTGAGAGCCAGCCTATTAGGAGAGCACTGGAGTGGAACATAACATTTTCAGTTTCAATTAGGTCTTTGAGGGCACACATAATGCACGGGGGAGGTTTGGTCCCCTCGGAGTGATGAACCGATGAACTCATGTGGGGAAATGACGCAGCACTGGTCGAAAGAGCTGAGCTGAGCTGACTGTTCGCGCTGCATATGGCTGTAAGATTTGTCAGCCTTAAGTGAATTAGTTTGTGCTCATTGGAATGTGGAGATAAGTTTGGAGTGAGCATCTATGAGTGTGTGTGTGTGTGTGTGTGTGACACAGAGAGAGAGAGCGAGGCATTAAGCTATAAAAGCGAGGAAATTGCACCAGACTGAACTAACTGAATTAAATTCATGCGGCTACAATTACCTGGTGTGGGACATTGGGACCTCATAATGGAATTATATTATTTCATGTCATCTTGTTGTATGTATGTTATCATCCAAACCGACTCCCTACATATACATTTGCATTTAATTATTCTCAACTGCAGTTAAATTACTGTCAAGTTCTGTCGGCTGAGCCACAGCATATCACTTCCAAGTTTACGGCGACACTTCACCAACTACTAAGTAGCAGTGTTTACAGAAGTGCTCATAGATGCAAACGGCCTTACCATAAGAATCCAAGACAAACTGAAGCAGAGCCCCACAGTCAAGGTAGTTTGTTTAATGCATGACCATGATGTGCTTTTAAATGGTGTCTAAGCTTTAGCATTAGCTAAAGAGACATACATAGTCAGTCTCCATAAATATGTGCACTGAACTGCATGAAATGACTTTGCCTAACCTTAATACTTTGTAAAACACCTAACCTTTAAGTATACCCTTCACTAATTTGAATTGCCTAACCATTTATTAACAGTACTGTTGTTATTTGTTAATATAGCTCAAAAATATTGTTGTTGCAGTTCCAGTTCAATTTCACTGCTGCATTCCTCATGCATCCATCTCCATGGGCATACATCTTGTCTTTTTCTCTACCCTCTTTGGTTCCTGTATTAATGAATGCATCCCTGAAATTAGAAGGGCTTGCATAAAATTTTATAGACTTGAAAGACAGATGCTCTGATTAAATCAGAGTTTCTAACGGCCCCTGGTTCTCAGTAGGTTTCTGCTTCGCCATTTTGACATTGTGCACCCTCAGGCTTCCAACCTTCATATCTATGCCATATTCTCCGTCTGCCAGTTAACTAACTTTGCAGACTCTGAACTCCCTGGCTTTCCTTCACCTGTCAGTTCCTCATAGCCAAAAGCCTTGTGGAGCACATCATTGACTGTCTCCCTCACTTTCACATTCACTCTCTGTTCTAACAAACATGGTGTATAGGCCTGAAGCGGTGTTGTAAACCAGTATAAAACTCAAAGTTGAAGTTGAGCCAGTACACATGTTGTTCATTTGTTACCTGTATCGAATATTCTGGCCGTTTTTTGCATTGTTGAATATGTTCAGAAAAAGGTAATTAAACCCTAAATAGAGGTAAAACAACAGGCAAAAGCACCAGTTAACACAGCCTAGTTTTGACTTTGCTTTTTTTTAATAATCATTTTGTGTTGTAATGTGGTGCTTTCAAGACCAAGAAAATACAGTTGTCCAGGAAGTGTCCGTTTTATTGTGTCTTTACTAATTCTTTTTGTGTCCTAGCATCATTTTGGGAATAATATCGCTTTCTTCAAGTTGTTGGACTTCACTACCTCCTGCAGGGCCAATCTCTCAAATGTGCACTGGGCTGTTTTTCTTTGTGTCTCTGTGACACGCAAACAACCCACCACTTTAGGCTGCATCGTGATGTGTGACCATCCACGGGCTGCAATTGACTCTACCAGAGAATGACAACAGGCAGCAGGCCTATACACCCAAGCAACGGCGAGCGCTTTGTGTGTGTATTTATGTGAGCGGTCAGGCCAGAGAGGCCAAGTGTGGCCGGGTGCCCGCCTCAGCCAGAGCAAACAAGACCGGACAGAACAAGCCATTTTCTCCAACCCACTCTGGTTAAACTCCACGTTTCCACACCAGTCGCCCTGGAATTGCTCTGTCTTTCTCTATGAGCAACATCCTGATGGCACAGTGGGCAGCGCACCCAGCAAGCATATAGGAGCAGGCCTGGGGTGAGACAGCAGTGGGGAGGTGTGGGTGAACAAATTAAAAGCCATACCACAGAGAGGCAGCTGATAAAAATCACAAACGCTCTGTGTTGGTTTAGTTTTGGTTGGCCTGCAGACGTGCCTCTCCTGGGCGGTCGGGATCGTGTTGACATCCATCTCGTTTATGTCCATATGCTGTTGTTTACTCCATCCAAACATGGACAGGGCCGGGGTCGAACGGTGTTGTCTTGTGGGCTCTCAAAGGTGTACGTGACCCTCCCTCAACCCTCCTCTGAGCCCGACTGGCCCCGCATGTCTGTGCTTTAGCTCAGCAAGACGTGCTGCTCTCGGATTCCCCCCAGGTCCTGTTCACTAGCGCAGGATCAGAGGGTCAAAGAATCTGGCTTTTTCTTTAAGTTCGGACTGAAAGTCCCCGGGGCTCAATTGTTAAGAACACACTGTCTGGTGCATTACGCTGATTTCTAAGGTGGCTGGCCAGGTCTTGCAGCACAGGTAGTGGACTTCCGATCTTCCATTCAAGGATTTCTCAACTTATCCTGTTGCAAAATGTATTATTCATTGCTGTATTATGTATTTGCGAGGTACCATACTAGGTATATAGGTATTCATCATGTGCCTGTGATTTGCATTTCTAATTGTTTTTTTATATGAATGTTCCTTTTTGTGCCTACACTGTGAATACATCTCTTCATGATTGATTGATTGATTAATTAATTGTGTTATCCCCATGAGGACAACACAGTTAATTAATCAATCAATCCTGAAGAGGTTTGGAACACACTTTTGAACTGATATCAGCAAAAAAATGCATGTGCTCGTTTAATGAAATGATATAGGTACCCCGCTTTTTGAAGATCCCTTTCCAAACCCATTAATGGGCATTAATCTGCTTTACGTTACCATTATTTAGCAGACATTGGGGTCTTTTTACTCAATTCTGCCTGAGCACTCATTCGAGCCAACAGTCTTTCATATTCTGTTAGCATTAGAGCTGTGAGCACTAACAATTTCCATGTTTGTTGTTTATGGTCATTATGATAATTTTGGTTGAGTGGCTTTGGAGGGAGGCTTGACGGGACGTGCTGTCAGTGTTGTCGCTTGGCAACTTCCTTGCAAGATTATGCATCCTTTGGAGCCAGTGCTGCTAGCTAATTTGATTAAAAAAGAGTTGGTAACAGTGATACTTTTATAATCTTATTTACTCTTGCTGATTTCACCTAATGAAAATGTTTGAGTATCAAAATTATGCTTTTGCATTCCAATAAAGCTCAGGAGATAAATTCCAGTACCAACACTCTCTACTTTTTATCCCACTACAATATAATCCGGACAAATGTTGTCACTGTACCTGTCTTTAGAAATAAAAAGCCAACCAAATTCCACTGCAGATCATGCAATATGATGGCAGCTACTGAATGGACCTTGTGTTAAGCTGTTTTGTAAAATGCCAAGTCGAGAATCAACCTTTAGCCTCAGCTTTAAAACCCCCAAAAATAAAATGATCACAAACCACGAGTGCCTAAATTAGGCACTCACTATGCAATTTACAAGTGACTGCACATCCTCAAGACAGGTATTAAGGGTTTTGTAATCTACTGGAATACCAAGACTAAGAGGCTCCATCTAGTGAATTTAAGAATGAGGAGCCCTCATTAATAATAGTTGTCCAGCAGTCAATGGATCTTTATGCAGACTGACTTGAGAAAGAGATAGTCTCTGCTCCTTATCCTTTTATCTCAGCTGCACAACCAAAAGGAAGCAGACCGTAAAATTCACTTGAAAGTCCATGGTGATGTTTTGGTAAAAAAAATGAATTACTCAGGGGAGCAGAGACATTCACGTTACCACTGGGCAGCAAACGGTTTGAGCCGGAGAGAGAGCGTTATCCCACTCTCTGAGGATTCAAATCGTTATTTCTTTGCGCTCACATGTTATGTTAATTGATTTTGAGTGAGAAGGCATCTGCAATCCCCCTTAGTCCATACTGGATTTCGATCAGCGCTGGCATTGATTTTTGTATTCATGCCAACACATGGCCATGTGGACTGCAAAAGTAAAGCATGTCAGAAGGAATAAATGGACTCACACTTGCCATAAAAACCCATGCACTTACTCTGTTCGTGTGCACACCATCATGACTGCCTTCAAAAACACCACAAAGTCCCACACTGAGTCCCTGCTTTAAACTCTCTTTGTTCTTTCTCCCACTCTTTCATTCCTCATGCATGCGTTTCCTCACACACGCAGGAAGGCAGCACATGGGACACAGAAAATAAACATGCACACATGAAATGTAAATCATTAATATCATATTTGTATATACCATTTATAAATTATCCATGACTCTCCTAATAAGCTGTCAGAGCACTTTAAGCGCTTCATAAAGCCTTATTGATTAACACGATGTGTACATGCGCAATCAGTCTGGTGAGCTAAAAATGCATTAAGAGTTACCATAGAAACCCAAGTTTAAGTCATGAACAATTTATCCATGCTTTCTAACTGTATATTCAAAGGGCAGACAGCAGTCAGATTATATGCAATAACACAATGTAATGAATAATTGATTCCCTGCTCTCGGGTAAAGGAAGGAAATGGTTGCCAGGACAACCAGTAAAGCACTACGTCTTCTTTCTCACAAACACATACACACACATACACACACACACACACACACACACACACACACACACACACACACACACACACACACACACACACACACACACACACACACACACACACACACACACACACACACACACACACACACACACACTCTGTGAGAAGGCCGTCTAATTTGCCCTGACCTCTCTGTCTCTAGACGCTGCCTCCACATGGACGGTCTTTAATTGTTTGACTTAGAGGTTCCTGTACCTTTTCACCTGAATGCAAAAACACACACAAACACACACACGCAGTGATGCACGCCCAGTAGTCGTTTGTCGTTTGTCTGGTTAGGGGAAAAGTCAAACAAGCCCCTGTAAGTATATCACAGATGTAAGAAGATGTATATTCTTTGTACTGTTTTGTTTCATCTGCTGAACATCATTGTATTACCAATGTGTCACTATAGTAATGGACTCACAGTGTCATCAGTGCATGATATGTTTATTAGCATTTTAATCACAGATCCCATATTTTCATAATAGCAGGGTGAAAAGCTGGCAGCAGAATACAGTGTGTGAAATTATTGGCTGTTCAATTGCAACCTGGATGGATGCTAGGCACTACTATCCAAGATTTATCTGAATTCCCTAGTTTCATCAGGAAATTTGCTCAGGATAGATGTTAAGTGTATTGCTACTTTAACAAAAACATGCTAAATGTATTACAGTTGTGTAACAAAGAGGATTTGGGGATTTAACTCACAGCAAACAAAGAACAAAATCTGATCAGGAAAT
The DNA here is from genome assembly GCF_027596085.1 of Anoplopoma fimbria. Lineage (NCBI taxonomy): Eukaryota > Metazoa > Chordata > Actinopteri > Perciformes > Anoplopomatidae > Anoplopoma > Anoplopoma fimbria. The sequence continues at coordinate 7,941,328 of NC_072456.1, forward strand.
AAAGATTAATATTGTTGCCTGCCTTTGGGCCGACGCACAAAAGCTGTGAGGACAGGTGTTGAAATGTCACAGTTGCAGTTATACTCAGAGTAAATCTCACATCCGCATCAGATCGCACTGATGGTAGCAGTTAGTGTGATATTAATTAGTGAGCTTAACGGAGAAAAAACAAAAATAACCTAATGAGAAGTCTGAGATATGTTTTTAGAGAATATTCAGCTTTGATCTAATGGGTATAAAACGTTTTGGAATGGATATGGATACAGATGACTGGCCCTATACAGAGCACCATTCACATTTTTCTCTGATTAAAAAAACGTCCTCATAGCTCCAAGTTCCAAGGTGTGGCTGAATGATGCAATGTTGAGCTGTTCCTGCTTCTATCAGGGGAAATAATGGGAAAAGCAGGCTTTAATTCACACAAAAGCAGACAGGGACCTTAAACATCCATGTGTATCCAGGGGGTTGAGATGGCTTAGGCTCTGGTGAATTTCTCTCTTTCAGTCTCTATCTTCCTATCTCCCTCCCTTGCTCTGTTCATTAATCAGCCCTTTATTAAACAAAAGCAGCTTCCAGCACTGCCTAAAAGGTGCATAGATAATCTTGACATGAAGACAGAGTATTTACCCTCCTTACCCTCTACCTCTTCACTGCATGGTAATAGGGGGAAAACTTCTTGCGGTGTACAAAGACCGGTGTAAAATACCAACCTTTGTAAATATTGCATATAGTTCTGTTCAATGTTTTTGAGCTATTGTGCCTCAGAAAGCCAAACACCTGCTGCCAAGTACAGTCTTTGCAGGATAGAGGTGACGTGCGTGGACAGCATGAATGGTGAGGTGAATTATCCGCTGTGGGGAGAGTCTGGAATTTAATTACCACCGTTCAACACTGACGTTTTTAAGGACACGGGCAATTTCGAGCACCATTGTCTAACCACTCGCAGGAAAAGCGATACAGCCGAGCCGGGCAATCAAACAACCCACGGTCAAGAAAACTGGGCCAGGGTGTACTTTCTTTGAACAACAGACAATTTAGAAGTTATAGTTTACTAGTCTATGGCAGAGGCAAAGGCACTCAGAGGGCAAAAAAATAAATAAATAGCGTGTAAAGGTTTCTCTGTGTGTAACAATGACAATGAGGCGCCAAACTACAAAAGGAGCCCTTAATAGGTGCCTGCCTGCCCTAGGGACCACGCTCGCTTCTTATTGGTCATCCATTCACAGGACAGGGGCGCATTCTCCTGACCGCCAATCAGCCAATTACAGGCTCCATAACAGGAGGCCTACTCGCAGTGAGTCTTTACAAGCCCTGCATCTCAGGCGGGGGAGACGGCCCCTGTCACTGAATCATAACTATGATGAATATGGCAGTACGTTTACGGCAACACCACTGTTTCTGGTAATGTGAGGTGGGTGTGAAATTGCCATTCACTGGGACCAGACGGCGTGACCCCATTTGAGGCTTTGGAAAATGATGTAAAATACTGTAAAATGATGAGGAGGGCAGGGAGAGAAGTGTTAATCTAAACGTGGTGAACATTTATTAGTGTAAGAGGGAAGGGGTAGCACTAATGTTGCTTCTCACCAGCTGCTAATGAGGCCAGTTATGATGAAGACGCTAGTTTGGAGTTGAGCAGGAGGGAAGAGAGAAGGGATATTTTGCTACCCATGCTTTAATATTCAGTTATTTTATAGAGTGGTGCCAGTCCATTCTATCCTGCAATTATTAATCTGTTGGTTTCAACTAGGTATAAGCAGACCCTGCTTGACTGGCTTGAGTCCATGTCTCTTTGATGGCACTGAGCATCAATGACTCTTCAGGACATTATCTAAAGCACAAATGATGATGATCATTTGGAGACTCCATGCATTTTAATGTCCGAATTTCAGCCCATCCAGACATTACAGCAATTGTGACTGAGAGCAGTGATAATGACAGCACACAAAAGTGTGTGTTAGTGTATAGGCCTTGTCTGATGCTTGTAGCGCTCATGTTTTATATGTATTCAGTGTTATTGGGAACATCAGCTAGAATTGACTGGGAGCCACTTTTGCCTCCAGTATAACCCTAGATTCCTCTAAACTGTCAATATTTTACAAGCATTGCAGACTGCATAGCACCACTCATTTTCAGTAGACCTTGTCCACAAATGCCTTATTAGCAAGAGATTTCTGAACAAATTCACATCCAAAAACTGTTACTGTTTACTTTCAAAAAGATCACAGTCAGCTTTTTGCATAAACCTGATTTTTTAAATGTCATGAAAAAAAAGAAACATGGTTTTGGTAATTGGGACACAGGAGTGGTTTTTCTAGCCAGATTGACCCTGGAGAAAAGCTGATTTCTTGGCCATGTACATAAAAGGATTTCTGTTTGACTTTGTTCATGTATGCATGTGCCTGACAAAGACTTCAGACAGGGTAAATATAGCTGTGACAGCAGTACAATTCAGAGGATTGGATCAAATGTGCGAACCGCCCATCCCTCACCCACAAACAGAATCAGTGGAGAAAGGGGAAACATTATTGCACTTATGCACTTAAACTTGATGTGAACAAAAAAAACCTGCCTTCATTAGAGAGCTCTGTTACTATTCTTTTACTATCCCACTTAGGAACACAACTGTTTCTTGCTTTAAGTGTGCCGAAGTGAGCAATAAAAAAAGCCCCACAACAATGTCCATGCATATTCTAAGACATAAAAATTATCCAAGGTTAAAATGAGGATGTGCAACCAGTATAGTAGATGACTACGAACTCATTAGCCAAGCATGTGGAAGCCTGATAGGTGAAGCCTTGGATTGCAAACCCATGTAAAGCAATCAGTCCACAAAAAAATTGCCTTGTCCTTAGGTGTATGATCTCATTAGTCGTTAGCAGTACAGCACCCACAGGGATCTCATTTCATGAAGGTGCTAGTTAGCTACCCAAGCCCATTTATAAGTATCAGCTAGTTGGCACAGCCATTGCAGTATCTCTGTGCATTCATGTTATCAGTGACGGTACAGCCGTGCCTTCCCTCATACATAAATCAGAGAGCAACACATGAGAGATATGGAACATTTTGATCTTTATTCTGTGGAAGGCATGCTTGGCAGATATGTGTGCTGTACATGCTGGTACAAGCACAAATCTCATATGCTTAAGGCTACTGACAACTGCTTCCTTGGCTGATATTTTGTTTGAGCAGTTTTTAATACAGTTGGTGGATTCGCCAACAGGGTCAGAGCGAGATGAAGGCTGAAGATTGTTCCACTATCAGCAGAGAGAGGCTATAGCCACTGGCTTCTGTGAATAGAGTAGAGCAGAGATATACTGGACCTCTTTTGACACAGGTATAGACTCCCAGCTCTTATCTGTCTAAGTCGAATGGAGCAGAAGATAATAGGTATTATGCATATTATGGAAGAGTTCTGTGGACACATTGTTCAATGCAAGCATCCCAACACTCTCCCAGTCAAAATAAACAAGTCAAGTTAGTATTAATCTCCACAAACAGATTCTGCATTCATATGCAGAGGGACAAGATTATGTTATCGGAAACGTTCTGTTTTCCGCTTGTACTCTTTGTAGCTTTGACCAATCACGCTTTAGAAGACTTTGGTTGAATGCAGTTATACAGGTTGTGTGGAGAGCAGAAGAAATGGTATGCATTTGCAAAAATAATGCAATCTAGTAACCCATTGGCTATCATCTGATGGCGATTACACATTTTAATCAGGTTTAAATTAGCTTGTAGAATGGAAAAAAACGAATAAAACAATAAATTGATTCTAATTTGTATACATTTGTTGTAGATAACAGTATTTCAATTAAAACAGGGAAGGGTGAACAAAAATCAGGCTTTGTAATGGTAGATTAAATATCTGACTTGTGTGCCATCTGTTAACATTAATGCATTGTAATTTATGCTCTAAAATGAGACTTTCCCTCTCTTGCCACACCCTCTTGACAGTTTTTTACCATTTCTTCTATAATCACCTGTCACCAGCTGATGGCAACCAGTGCATCCCTAGCTTCATATTCATCTGGCCTCTCTTGTCTGAGCAAGATATACTTCCCCATTTGCCATCAGACCCCCGCCCAGCTCAACCCAGCCAAAAAGCCCTTTGAAGTGTCACTTCACATCTCACCCTCAAAGCTGTGAAATCTCAATTTTCTGATAAGGGCAACCTCAATTTGTCAGGAGGTACTATTTATAGATCTGACAAGAGATAGAGCTGCATGAGTTGCGATAATTCTTAACAAGTACTTAGAGGCCATTGCCACTTTTGTGTGAAGTAAAAGCAGAGCTGCCCCAGTCGATTCACCTGATAAAGACGCACCGAGGAAGTAGATTTGAAATGACGCTTGGCAGCGCTTTTATTTTGCCACTTTATTAGACACGGGTCCGGCGTGGCCCAGCTTCCTGTTTGAACTCATATACCTCCTGAGGGTAGAAGATCTTTTAATATCTCAATTCAACCCACTTTGTGGATCTTATAAAGTGCTGCCTCCCTCTACAAAGCAGTCAAAAGGAAAACGTCGTACTATAAGCAGCCTTGGGCGGAAGGTGTACGCACATACACATACACACAGTGACAGTACACACACCATTGTTGGGGAAGCATACTCTGAAAATGCAGTTAACTAGACTGTTCATTTCTCACACAGGAGGTGGTTGAGCTACTGCAAACTAAAAGGAAGTAAAGAGATACAAAAAATAACTAACAGTGCAGGTATATTTGATTACATAGGATCGATTATTAATGTTTGATTTTACAGGTCGGTAAAATCCTTTTACTGTTATGGCCATGCCCCATCTCATGAATATGTTTTATTGTGTGTTCCCCTGTTTCTCTGTTTTATTTTGTCTGTATGTGCTTGCGTGGATGTGGTCTTGTATCATACTAACTCCTCTGCTCATCACACTCACCTGTCTGCAATTAGCTCATCAAGCACACCTGCCTCCAAGTTTTCCAACCAATAATCGCCACATTGTTGTTTCTACCTCAGTGGTATTTATACTTAAAGGCCAAGATGGTAGCTGCCTTCCAAATCGCATACTTTTTCTCTTTTAGTTTTAGTACATACAGCACTAAACTAAAAGTACAGCAGGTGCCCTTACATAGTATGTACTGTTGCATGTAGTAAGCATTACATTTGGACATACTTCTTCCTTAATTACATTGAACCTTGAACTTTGACCACCACCACTTGGATCCCACATGTTCATAACAAACCATTTTCAAAAAATGTCTTATTGGCACTAATAAAATAGTAAAATACAGTAGAGACGGCATTGAATGGGTACACTTCCACTTAAATATTCCAATCAAATGCTAAGATAGTGTAATGTGTTTGTCAGTTCAGTTGTCTACTAGGGATAAAATGGAGCAATTCATTCAAGGTTAAATTCCTCTACAACTGCTTTAAAGTCAACACACTTTAATCCTATTCACTAAGAACTGTCTTTATTTTCCTTTTAATTACATTAAATTGTGCTTTCTAGGAAGTGATTAGGAAATAACAGTACTGATCACTTTTAGCGAATGGGAGCGCGTGAACAACCCACAGTTTCTTTGTCTATTCACTCTGCACCGCACACAGTGAAGGCTGAAAATACTTTTTAAACTAAAAACTTCACTTAGACTTAGGCAATTTAATATCATTTGAAATGATATTAAATTGCCTGAATGAGATGAAAGTTGAAATTAATTAAATAAATTAAAAATATATATTTTGAAGAAATGCAGAAACCTCTCTTGAGAGGAATTGGGGAAGAAGAAAAGCACATCTGTGCAATAATAGACACTAATCTGAAGTAAGATATGAGTTCATGATCACTAAAAATGTGTTTCTTTTGTGAAGTTAGATTGAAGTTTCATGAAGAATATTCTGACGATTTTAAATTCAGATCTTCAAAAGCCATCAAATTAACATGCTGATCATTCACCCTCCAACACAATTTCATTTCGGGTGAGATGAGCTCATGTAGCCTAGATTAAAGTAATTTCAACATATTAATGTTTTAATATAAAATTCCGTTGATTGCTGCCTCCGTTGTCCTGATGAATAGTTGACATATGGTGTGAAATAAATGTATAAAACCATACATGGACTGATCGTGCCAGATATGTTTATCCCACAATAAAGTCATTAAGTGATGGTGTAGTCCATCCTCCTGAAATTACCTGGTTGACTTTGGTCATTTTCTGTCAAAGCAAACCAATGCATGCAGTCAGTCACATGAGGAAATGCTGAAAATGAGGGCTTTTTGGATACAAAATTATAATAATCTGAAGGTTTTAGAAGGTCAACAATTTTGGAAAATGTTGATGTGGATCATTCATCAAACCCCCCCAGCCTTAACAGTGCTTGCTTGAGAGTAAACAATGTTCAGCACTTGGGACCGGATCAGGGATGTATTTTAGCATTTTGTAACCTTCAAAAGTCAACTGCAATATGAACCAGGTGTGCTTATGTGACAAAACAGGTTTCTCTCATGACAGCACACAAAAATATGAAGGTAAAATTATGTAGGAATGGCTTTATCAACAGTCAGTTTGTCTGTGATAAAAGAGACAAACATCACCAAACAAACAGGGGAAGAGAGGACTGGCTGACTGTCGCCAGCTTAAGTAATGTAGCTGGTGATCAGGTGAGACAAATCACCTTAACGAGCTGACTCCACCCTCCGGGCTCTTGTATGTCGATACCATGGAAGCAAAACCCACGTGTATCATTATTTACAGATCATCCTTTTCAACCTAGCTGTTACTTTCCCCCTTTTCGAATGTAAACTGTCTGATTCACTGAACTTTCCTCAGCAAGAAATAAACATTATAAATTACTCGCAGGTTTCAATAAAAAAAAAAAAGACAAGAAAAGTTTGCTATGGAGTAACTTACACTTATTTACACAAGAGTGACTGCAGATTATTAATAGTAAACTTTCAAGGCCATGCTTTGATTGCAATGCATTGCGCTATGATTGCAATGCATTTCATATTGAAAACTAACAATAACATGGCATTGGTTTGCAAACACTGCACTTTAATAGTTACTTAGATTCCTTGCCTTACTTACAATGTTTCTACGTTTTTTTTGACAGCCATCTTCAAACTTTGGAATCTGTTTCAGAACTGCTCTGTCACCATCTTTAAAGAGCTTTCCCTTGCATGTCAACACCACTAAAAATGATGCAAGAGCAATGCTCACCTTTCCTCAGACATGTCTATTCACTCATCTCTGTAAATAGCAGGGTGGTCATGTGACAAAGAAGATGGCGCCACAGTCCTGCAAGCCATTGCATCCGCAGCATGATGTGGGAAATGAGTTGAGCCTGAGTACAGGGTATTCACCTATGAGTCAGGATGACTTCAGCAGGGTTGACAGCAGAAGGATGAAGCTGAATTCTTACTCACTGTGCAGGTGTCTCTCTATATTGGGAGGCAGTGGCATGAGGTTAAGAATATTCTCACGTAATGTGCATCTTAAATGTGTTGCCTTTGGTTGTAAAGTTAATTTCATAAAAATTCAATGACATCACAACTTAAGATGTATATAATTGTGTTTTTATAACACAAGAAATGTGAAAAAAAAGTCAAAGCTAATTGCGGACCTACTATGTTAACTACAACAACAGAATAAAATGTTGTTCAATGGTTGTTCAGTAGACCTCAATTTTCCCAGCCAATCTTGGAAATTGAGTTGGCACTTTGTGGTCACAAGCACAAATGGTAAGGCTCTGCTTTGAAGTTTATTTTATTGAGGATCAAGAAAATTCTGTTCTTCCAAGTCCACATACAGAATATAGCCAACTCACAGCACTCTGACTTTATATTACATACACAGCAGCTCACTGAGTAAAGGTCTCTGTGTTAGATTTGTTCTGACCCTCAGAAAAAAAGGCATTTACTGTACTTGTTTTTTTCATTCCAATGAAATATTTCAATGGCAAATTGACTACCTGCCGCTGTGGAGACAGAAAGAGCAATTTGAAGACAGATTGACCTTCTGGTTTCACCCTATGACCACTTGCTCTTCCTTTCCAATCTACAACATCTCATCTGTTCGATCTGCACACCATGTTCCCCCGCAAATATCTGCCATGAATTTTACCATAAACCCTCACAGGAAAGATGTATACCTGTGTGTGTTTGAGTATCATCTCTGTTGTGTCCCTGAATGGGAAATGTTGCCAAAAAAAAAAAAAAAAAAAAAGACATCATACGGCAAAGTTTTGGTTGCAATGAGGGCGAAATCACCTAAAGCCATATTAAAGGTTGATGAATCGTTAGCCAAATAAACTCTCTACAGGGACATTGTATATTTGAAGTAAAAAAAATATCTAAAAATAATCTTCAAAGTGAGGGTGAAGATCAAACAAAATATTTAAATATTTATAAGATCAAATAAAAATCCAATAGATTCAACAGAAACATTGTCAACCAAACATTTGAATGGCATGAGAGCTATGGTGCTAATACTACAGTGCACAGCTTCACCGCATTTTGAAAAGTTCCGATCCGGAGTGAGTTTTGGAGCGAGAGCGTTAATGTAACCATAGAAACTACAACTGAGCCCCCACTCCTTCGGTGAGTGGCGTCCTCCTGGCTGCCCTAGTGACCGTATGCACATGGCCCAATAGGAGAGAGAGAGACACCACACTGTTGGCAGAGGAGCCATGGACTGTGATTAGTCTGAGCAGCAAGCATGGGAATGAATTACAATATAAAATATTTGAATATATTTCTCACTTTTTCACTGATGGTCTGATTAAGTCGCTAAATTTGTCACGAGTCGCACATTAGAAATAAATTCACTAAGAGGATCTGAAAAGTCGTTAAATCTAACCTAACCTCTAATCTAAGTAAGTTGCCAAGTTGGCACCACTGAATGAGATTTGCAGTGGATACCTCTGAGTGGTCTTGTCTGCATTTTTAATAAAGCAAAGACGATACTGGCTTCACTGTTCTGTTTGTTTTGGAAGAAGAGAAAGAATGAGACAAAGAACGAGAGAAAGAGAGGTGACACTGCCCTGGGGCATCGTCATATATTACCTTCACAATGTGATGCTGAATTCAAAACATTGCTCCCTCATTCCAACCAGGGAGCCATGGTGCTATTATGTTGCGAATAGGAACATGCCCTGTTCATGTATCAATTTACCACTGAACCTTAAAAAAATGCCTCGGCAGCAAGACTTGACCCAGAAATGTCAAATGACTCCGACGTAGTGTCCTACGATGGGAGGAAATTATGCAGGGAACAAACCTACTGGCAGCAGTGATCAACCACAAATTATTCTATTCATATTCACAAAGCAGCGGCTAATTTGAGAGAGTGACACCAATTTCCCACAGGCTGACCCGCATTCCTTTTTTTCCCTCTATTTACTATTAAATACCAAAGAGACATGCATCTACTGAGCGAGAATGGGAGAGACTTTAATGAAGGAAGGATTCCATTCAGGGCCCCACCACCCCCAACCTTACATATTTTGCGCACATCTCCTAGCAACCACAGCTTGTGGCAGCCACCATATAGTAGCTCTGTAGAAATAATGGCAAAAATATAACAAGATATGAGTTAACATGCTAACAAGCCTACAAGGACAATGCTAGCATTGTGATATTCAGCAGGTACTGTTTGACAATTTAATTGTTGACAGTTTAAACACAAATTATGATGGCATGTGGAGGAAAAGCTTAAATAAGGTCAGGTTCATGAGAATTTCAGGAAATGTTATACAATTGCAATTTTAGGGGCTGTACTGAAGAGTTTTAAACTTCATTAATTACAATGAAATCTAAATTGAATCTAAATGTTTATTTGCATGTCTATTCACAGTTGCAGATAAAGAGGTTGGTCACAAATGTCTCTTACAGCACTAAAAGTACTTAATATGACTTCAACTTGTATATATTATTTTAATATAGCCTCTTTTTTTATATATTTAAATTTTTTTGACAGCGAACATTTTGTTTTTTTATCAGGCTTGAGCCCAAAACTGCTGCCATGGTTTGTGCTCGGGTTCATTCTTTTCAGATAAAGTTGACCTCTCAACCAAAAACAACAAAACAATAGCAGGCTAATTTGGTACTAAGGCCATCTATAACTCTCTGCCGAAGCTCACATGAGCGACATACTTTGTTTAATTTATTAAAATGACAAGGTGTGGTTTATGCAGATATATCAGCCAATTAGAACATTACTGTACGAGGAGCTCATGACACAAAATGTATCAGATTTTCAGTTCAAATAACAACATAGAATACATGTAGCTTTTATAAACCAAGTGGCCTCCAATATGGCCGACAGAGTGTCAATTACTCTTCTAACAACCAAAAGAGCCTGTGTCTCTTGTATATTCACATGCACTTATGACTGTAAATCTGAGTATGATGTGAAGTTTGGTAAGATGAGAGGCTCAAGCTGTTAATGCCATCTCAAACTGGTGTCTCTATCTATTCTGCATATTGCCAAGTGGCTTGATTGTTTGGAACGCGTACTAGCCATATCCTTGACATTTTCTCTCTTTCCCTCCGTCTGTCTTGCTTTCAGTATCTCTCCCTTTTCATCCACACTATATTGCTGAAAGTGTGACAGCTCTCTGGGGATAATTTCACAGCAATTTATTCATTAATTCAAGCATCCTTGCACTCTGCATCATTGCACTATTATCTCCATTTGATTAGTGTTTTATGTTAAAATATATACTTTTGCATTTTTATTCATGTGTACATGGTAGTTAGATGTTCATGCTTACCTTTATTCGTTTTTGTTGTCCATGTTTCTTGTTAATTTGTCTATTTCTGTGTATGTATGTCGAGAGAGGAAGAACCTGAGTCAAATTCCTTGTATGCATCCACATATGTGGCCAATAAAGCTGATTCTGATTCTGATTTAACTTCTTGTTAGATGTGAGGATATTTGGGAGAGGGCAGATAAAGCATATTTTCCTGTATTAGCCATTTAGTTGTGGTGGAAAATGACTTATGTATTCAACTTAAGTGAAAGTACATGTAGACAGGAGGAGCATTAATGAACAACAGCTCTACCATAAATCCACAACGTTAAACCTGAGCTCAAGTTAAAAAGTCAATCTTGACCTTGAAAACAGCAATTGCGAAAACATTCTCACCACAAGGTCCTGTGATCTTCATGCAATATAGATTTAATACAATCTGATTAAAATGAATAAAAAGTAAAATGTTGACATTGTACTTTTTTGCAAACCATGTAATGCATTGAATGTCTATTTTTTTTTAATATGTTTCATAAATATGTTTAATTCCTGCCTCGTATTAGGCTTGCAGAAACACATAAAGCCAAGGGGTTCACACTGTGAAATGATTGATTAGGTTTAAGCAACACAACTTCTTGGTCTTATGCTTAGAATAAAGTCATTGCTTGTGCTAAAATAATAACGTAACACGAAAAAGTAACAGCATAACTGTATATATGAGTAAATTAGTAATTTTTGATTACATAAAAATCCTAGTAAAAATGCAAGGCTTTAGCAAATGTATGTTTTTCAGTTGGTTTCAATTACAGTTGCAGTTACAATTCAGGCTTGGCTCATTCTTATAAATTGCCGTGATATACCACAATTTGAGATGTTTAGTGCACAGTAACAAGGTAAAGAATGGATTGTAGTGTCCCATATACAGTAAGAGCTGTGGTAGATTCATGCTCTGTAGCAGTTTGTAGTAAATTATTTGATGAGACAGGCTTAAAAGGAATTGGGGGAACTAGGTGACATTGTGCTTTGAGTTCAGCAAGTGAAACGGCAATAAAAAGCAAAACACAACCTTGTGTGGAAGTGAGGATTTGCGGGACGGACCGGCTTAGCAGGTTGCGGCGGGCAAGTTGGAGAGGAGCCGACTTAAAAGGCCTCCTAAATAATTCCAGGCACTGCAGTGCCAACTGTGGTCTCCTGCAATGTCGTGATTTGATTGTGGTGTGCTATTTGCTCATAATGGCCCTTCTTTATCCCATGTAATATTATTCAAATGAGAGTCCAATGACACACTTCTCCAGGGTACGAAAATCCACCCAGGCTTCAGATTAGTTCAAGGGGCCCCATGAGAAATGGGACGGCTAAATCGAGAACCGTTAAGTTTTTTATTTCTATACTTTCTCAAAGTGTAAGAGGAGATGAGAGAGCTTTTGCCGAGCAGAATCATAATACAGAAATATAATGACATTACGGCAAGTTGTGAGAAATGCAGAACAGTGAGCAATGCTGTCTGTCTGTTTTGCTCGTAAACAAAAAGATCAATTTGGAGGGAAATTATTTGTTATGCTAATTTGCGTTTTGTGTGGTCTCAGCTGAGATAGGTCTCTGAATTAGAAACAGCAACGAGTATCCTAAAACAAATTTGCTGTCACTTAAATCTCTGCACTAATACGCATACAGCTTTACAGATGCCTTGAAGGGAGCTCAAGTTTGTTAGGAATGATGTCACCTTTACATTTACAGTTTTGCCTCCAATGACCGCTTATTACCAATAGGTGGCAATCTGTCCTTGTCACTCAATGCGTCGAGTGTTCAAGCTTATCTGCAGAACTTTAATGCATGCCAAATGAGATTTTTACAGCTATATGTGAGGGAGAAGAGACAAAGAAATGCAGAGGAGAAAGAGAAAAAGGCTCAGAAAGGGAGAGGAAAGGTTGAGAGTGATGAGGGGAGGACGACAGGGGTGCTGACTGGTCAAAAGGTTTGCTTTCTGCACCTGCTACGCCTTCTGTCCATGTGAGACCAAACCCCATCGGCGGTTTTAGTCACTCCTCACGAGGGAGTACACATCCCAGAATGCCTTGTGTCTTTGCGTCCCCCAGTCGCACTGTATGTCAGGAGTTCATCTATTCTGCATAAAGGTTAGCGGCAAGGACACAACGGGTATAAGTCGTCTGGCTTGTTCCTCATTAAAAGGCTACCATCAAATGAGGGCTGGGGGGGGGCAGAGATATGGCTGATGATTGCATATTTTACTGCAGTAGCGGTTGTAGCAGTTGTAGCTGCACAGCTGGCTGGCACAACACACCGGGGTCTCAGGCAAAGCCAGCACAAAACAAACAACGCCAATCAACCTGGTGCCTCTGGATGCCTCTCTGCGTGAAGTCACTCAAGCACAAGCTGCGTCTCAAAAGTCCTCTGTCGCTTCTTGGCTTCGCTGTCTCCCATGCTACCGCCTTGACCTGAAAACAAACAGAGGGCAAAGCAATATAGTCTGTGTCTTCTGTACTTGAAAACAGCCTCTTAGCTCTGCTTTCAAGCAATTCAGCTTTAACATCACACACAGAATTGCTATTCCCACATGAGATGTTAATAAGACTATTTCCTGCCATTGACTATAAAAATGACTCCCAAGTATTTAGGCAAGGGCATTGCGAGTAATTGCTTCCCGCCCGCCCTTTTCTCTTCTTTTTTTACAAGCAAGAAGCAGTGTCTTACATGAATACATACTAGGTATCTTTATGCAAGCATACCTAATGCATTACACACTGTTTCTCTATGCAAATAATATGTAAAGATACCTTGGTATATATAGATCCATTTACCCCAAGAACTGTATTGGAATGTAACAACATATCCTCTCTGTGGTATTCTGGAAACGTGTTTTCCATTATTGCCTAGTAAAGAAGCAATACATTTATTCGTATAAGATTGTATACAATGCAAGTGCAGAAGGTCCAAGGCTAGCTATATTGAGAACAATGGGTGTGACAAGCCCTGCACAAAGAATATGTTATCAACAAGGAGAAAAAAAAAATACTTCTATCTCTTCATCTTGCCCTTGTAGGAATCGGCAAATGAGCTCATAAAAGGAGGGGAGAGCACAAACACTGGACTAAGGGGAGCTCTCAGCGGCTCTGAATAAACAAAGCAAGGTCTACTCTCCCTCTTTCCCCAACTGCACGGGTGGAGGTCTAACCTGCCCTAAGAATAGGCTTCACGCTCATGTGAGAAAAGCTGCGGGTTCTGAAATGAATACATATGCATGCTAACATACAGCTGTAGGTTATGCTGAATATTTAACGAGATGGGATTGTAAGGAGGACTGCAGTTGAGAAGTGGTGTAGGCTTCTTGGCTATATTGAAATTAATGAAACTTGACAGAAACACTGAACTTCACTGGGACGCTTGTCCTATAAACAACTGTTAGTATTGGAAATATATGTATTACATGATCGGACAATGTAAAAACATTATAGAAAAACATTATGTATTGATCAGATGAATCACAAACAAATGCCTCTTAAATTCTCTCCTGACTAACTGTAAATTATATTCTTTATCGTTTATATACATTTTTAGATTTTATACCAATGACTGCTGGGATTATATCCATTTTTATCATCTATATATAATCCTTTACCATAATAAACAGTACCCCATGACAGATATGGCAGTAACATGCTATGCTGATCAAGCTATCTGTTATCTTTAGCTAAGCATATAATATATATTTTAACTTTGTGTTTTGAACACAAGTAAATTGGATTAAGATCTGGAGAGATTAGGGCTGTTCCGTACAGTACGATGCATTTAGCTGATAAATTTAATCTAGAACATCTGTTAATGACAAGACAATGTCACAGTATCACCTACTGTAGCGACAAAGATAGGAACGATTGAGTTCCTGATAATATTATAAAAGGAAAATGTAGCTATCGGTGAAACAGTTAGACCTATATCAGTGAGTTAGACAAAAGCTAACTATAGCCCAACCAGTATAGAAGGTTTGAGGCTGATACAGTACTGATATTTTACAAGAAAAAAAGATAGCAATGTACTGATATATTTCCCCCGACACTGTTAAAAACAACATTGACCCCTCAGATTTGGCAATTTAAGTAATTTATCCAAGAAATGTATGTTATTTTAAAATTAACTAGTACAATATAAATAATTATGAATAATAACTATAAACAAAAACACTAACATTGAATAAAGAAGCAAAGGGATAAAAATAAAACAAGGCTTAGGTTCAGGCAGGGCGGGAAGTTGTGCTTGCGTTCGTCTAAGCTTCTTCATTTCACCCTCAGTGGCTCATCATCAGTTGTTTGGCTAGCTTACTAGCAACATCCAATCATATTCATGCAGGTGTTTAGCTATTATAACCTGGTCATTTCAAACTAAGCTTTACTGTTCACATTTTTATGTTAAGGGTGAACCATAACATTTTCCACCAAATTTAACTTTAAACCATTTGCCATAATATTCCTTGATGCGAGCCTTGCAGGCCAAAATACATACAAACCAATTTTTAACTTGCTCACAACATAACCATAAATAGCGTATTCATGCTGTAGTTGGATTGGAGCAAATAATGTGGGGAAAACAAAATTCTAACACTGAACAGTTTATCGATATGTCTGTACAAAACACAATCTGCGTGGCATTAACAGAGTGTGTAGAATATAGTGGAATATAGCGGTGAGTTTGCATATTGCAGTCAACTGAATACCCCTCCAGTCACACCTCCCTTTCGCATGTCAAAGAACCCATGGTTGCCTCCAGCAGTGCGAATAGGTGCAAGTCCCACTGTAGAGCCAGCGTTTGGTTTGTCTATTCCGGGCTACTGCAGAAACTTAGGGGTGTAACATGTCTACCAAAAAGGTATTGCAGGATGCAAAAAAATCATGTTTAATGTTGGCTTATGATATTGGCCTGCTAATATATCAGTCATGCTGTAGTTGTAACAATGTTGACACACCGCTTAAAAATAACAAGTCATGCTTTATGTGTTGTAATTCTAACTGGGGTCTTTGGTAGCAGACTTTATCATGATCAAATTAGTCAGTCCTTCTTATGAATGTATAGTAAGACCTTCCAGCCAGCAAACATTAATTTATAGCTCTCATATGAAGGCAGCAATACACTTGAGGATGATCTTTGCTGTGATTACGGGCACTTCAAAGCTGCTGACACTGCTCAGCTGTACACCAGCATTGCCGGCTTGCCCGTCATCTTGTGCTGAACCGCCTCTTGGGTGCTATTGCAATATTATTTCAATTGCTAATAGCTGGATTTCATCCCTGGGATGTCAGCGCAGGAGCTAAAACTTAGCGAAACAATAATTCAGCACTCAACAATTCTCCCGACCCTTCGGACCTGGTTTTCACGCCTTTCATTATAACCGTTTTCACAGTTTGTGCGAAGTGACACTGCCTGTGTCAGTTTGCCTGTACATGCTTTGCATGATGGAGCAATTAAGTGAAGAAATGCTTGGCGCTTCCAAGCCAACTGGTCAATAAGTGTCTGACAGAATTGAGCCGACAGGATGTTGACACTGATGACTGCAGTGGAGTTATAGCTCGCAGGACAGCAGTGCCATCTAATTCACAGTCATGACCTGAGCTCACATAGACCATGGGGGTTGGAAGACTGTCATGGCCACCCAAGCACATGGTAGTCTCCAAATAATGAGTACTGGTGGGTTGCTTGTCTCCATACTGGCAAATGTTTCTGGCCTGCGCTCAAAAGTCAGTTAGAGTGCTAGCAGGGCTTCAGGGTGCTAGATGAATGTCTGAGCAGCTGTCATGACCCCACGTATGAGACAGTTTTTTTCTGCAAAGGGAAATGAGGGCATATGAAGCTGGATGGTGAGTGACCTTTAAATAAAACTTAAGAAAGTAGGCTACGGTATAATTAATATATATGTCTCCTTCATGAATCAAATGTTTTATTATGAAAAGTAGAATATCATTTGCCTGTTCATGTAGTAAGTAAGATGAGGTGCCAAAGGCAGACTCACTAGACAAGGTCAGATAAGGAAATAACAGACTTTACTGAGGGTTTTTTTCAGGCTTAAAGTGAACAATGACTTGCAAATTAATTGAGTGTTGGAGTGATCAGGGAGACAAAAAAAGTCAATGCCCAAGCATTTCAAAACATTGGCAATCCCCATATGACCAGTTCGGGATTTCCAAATTTTGACTCCCAGCCCCTGGATCTGAACAGAACCAAAAACGTGTTGGAACATTTCAATTGGAATTGAATCATACATTGCCAAACACCATCTGTTGACAGCATTTGAATCTATTATTCAGTTGTGCTGAAGCTAACGTCAGCTATAGCTAACATTATCATTTGCCCGCCGACCCATCAAACGCTCCTTAAGTAGGCAAAATATGTACATCTGCAATACTTTTGAAATATGACGTTACTTAGTACCTAATAGGTGGTTCATTCAGAAGTGCTCTAGTTAGGAGGTTGAGTTTGCATTATTGTCGTTGTCATGTGTTTGCATACATAAAAACAATTCTATTTTTGGCCTACTACTTTGGCCATTAAGATAATCTAACTTAATACCCTCTCAATTTCTTATTCCAGAATACAGACTCCCACAGTCCCAACTCAGCAATACCACTGCAAATTAGGACAGCCATAGAACACAAACCATGTCTATTAAACTGGACCACAACAGCAAGGTAACATTATATTTAAAAAAAATAGCATTTAAATGCATTTTATTGCCATGTACATTCATATTGAGTTGCAGAATAGTCCAATATGAAGGTTATAACTGCATAATTTGCAGCCGTTACGTTAAGCAGGAGTAGTGGTGGTAGTACTACTGTGGTAATAGAAGCAGTAGTAGAAGTGATTTAAAGTAACATAGTTATATAAGTATCAAACGTAAAGAACCAAATGCAAAATAATTACTTGCCTAAATTACTTTCTTGTAAACAAGAGATGATATCCAGGAGTTGTTTTCAATTCTTGAGAAAGGGCGATTGCCATATTTGATCGCAACAAAATGAAATAATGACTTAGTAAGTAGAAATCCAATTAGTGTTCACTGTATCCCCAAGGTAATTTGCATAGTAGTTATGTCCATGTGGTGAATATTATTTTACGTTGTTGCACGGTTGAGCTGTCATGATGTAATATTTTGTAGTCATTGAAATAGTGTAATTTAAAATTGTGGTCTGCAGAAGCATTACATTTGTTTGGGGAATATCCCTTTTGATGTTTTAACCTTTCCAAGAGAGCCACTTTAGCTCACATATTGGGACCACATCCATTTTAAGCCCTTCACCACCTGTAACTTAAACCCGCTGTGGAGTATGTGTAAAACATGGGGTTGAGTGGAGGAATTAAGGTTTTATTTGTGATGAAAATATGAATGTCTAATTGCTATTTGCTTAAACTGGCTGACAAGAGCATCCATCTGCTGAAGGTGAGCAATGTTGCAAAGTGCTTGCTAATTAAAATACTTGAAAGATAATTTGGGGAATTGAAAATGATTTAATGCTGATTTATGTCTTTCCAGTGCATTAGGAAAAACAGGTTGGGAACACGCTTTGTGTTATTAATGGATGCTTTTGTGCATGTAGGAGTGAAGGTAACAGAGGAAGTCGGGGGTGAAAGGAGGGTTGGTGGAAAAATGCACAATATTTATGAAGCACTGTCAGGTTAATGTCATGCAACATTTATTGATGCAATAATGTTTAATTTAGCATACGCTCCTGTAATAAGCCATTAGGTGTTGTGCTATGATTCAGAGTTTGATGGTGCTGTAATGACAATCAGATGCCCTTGAATATCCCACTAACTCTGTGTTTTCAGCAGTTAAAGGCAGAAAATAAATATAAATCACACTTATATATTTTTGCCGGCAGAAGATGCTGTGCAGTGATGCTGGCTATCGATAACATGAGTGTCCGTCTTCCAACGGCTGGCTGTAAAATATTCAAAATTTCAGACGGGGACATGATTGGATTAGCTTTGATAATGGATGTCATAAAAGCAGGCAGTGCCATTTTAATAAATCTGTCACATTACTAAACGGTAGAGATTGTAGAAGCATCTCAGAGAACCTTTTTTTTCTGGCCAGCACCCACTTCAAATACACAGGTATACACAACACAAAAAGGTCTTGGTTGCAACACTCTATAGTTAGATTTGTGAAGAGCTCAAGTTTTTATCGCCTTTCACAGCCTCACAGAAAGGACAAAACGACCAATGTCAGCTCAAGGAGTACAGGGACCTTGAAGTTGAACCAGAAGGCTTCCCAGTGTTGCCCGTGATTGCATGACACTCCGTAAATGACCAGATATCCTTTTGTCCTCTGTGATTAATGCCCTTAATTAGCTTGTAGTCTAACTGACATATTGTGTATGTTTCAGTTGTCTCTGGCGAGGTACTCCAAAGCATTTCCTTTTGACACCCTGAATGGCTGACAGTTATTTACATAAGGATTAAAGAGTAGATCATACCAGAGGCAGAGACAGATCACTGAAAACACATGGAAAAAGGAGCTGTCAACTGGATATTATACTATGCTATGCATATGGATCAAGATACTGAAATGTGTCCTGCTTCTTTCTGCTGTGTATTGCATGCAAGAAAGTTTTTTTTTCTGTTTGAACCAAAGCTATTTCAAGAATGACTTTAAAGTTTTTTTTCTATCATTATTTTCAACGGCTGTCATCACAACGGCTCAATCATTGCGTAAGGAGAGGACTTTGCAGGGTCACATTGTTATCATTGATTTCCTCTGTCAATGACATGAGAATAAATGGCCAGTGACAAAGACACAAAAGAGTGTGTTTCTGTGCGGAGAGGCCACCATTATTCTTTATGGGAGTTATTCTGTTTCTTTTCTTGTTAATATGCCACAAAAGTTTATTGTTTTGCATGCAGACCCTGCTGTGCTAAGGGTGTCTCCCTGTAATGAAAGATACAGAATTTACCTTCATAATGGAACATTATACATCTGCCACAGTGTATTGGCAGCAAGATAAAAATAATGTCGCTTGATTTACCTCACTGGCATACTCCATTAGATTCTAGTCTGGTAAATTAGCACAGAGGAGGAATCAGGATTGCAAAGCAGGCGAGCTGCACGATTGAGAACATATGCACTATAATATTGCCCCATTATGAAATTTCTATCAGTGGGACATTATAAACAACCCCTGCCAGGGGATTTATTAGTACTGAGCAAAACCGCAGAGTAGTAGCAGGGACAATGTCCCTTTGCCTCTTCCAAAAAGCCATTAGTGCAGTGCTCTGAGTAGTTGTGAGAAAGGAAAGGAACCAGGCAGGGATAAAATGAAGGAAAAAGGAAAGAGGCTGACACATAAATGATTGCAGGGGGAATTGAATGAAAGAAAATTATGTTCTGAACTTTGAAAATGAACTTAAAAAAATGCCTCATATGTTACACAAGAGCTTACTTTCAATTTTACGTAACAATCTTACAGTTTTTGATTGGATTGTCTGGCTCAGAGTTGGTTTCATGCAGATCTGTCTGACAGAACTCAGTCTCTTGTCAATAATGATTTTCTCTGGCAGTTTATTTAAGTTCCTAGTCATGACATTTCGTGACACTCATAATTCAGCTGCTTGACACATGATTTAGTACCTATAGTATCTTTCTGCAGTAAAGACGATTTACTCGTTTTTACTTATCAGGGATATTTCTTGGTGGCAGAAAGACATGTTACGCAACCCATCAGACACCAAGTTAAAGTGGGCTTCGTCAAACTGTTAAGACTGATTAACTCTAAAAGACACTCAGTAAACAAATTTGAGAAAACTTAGTTGCCTAGCAAAATAAAGGCTACAAACAACCAGTGAAGTAAAGTATCATGGATGGGTATTTTCTATATCTGCTGATGTGGATACATTGGTTAAACGTCACTTCATGAAAACACATTGCCTTATGTTCTGTATTTGGTTAGCTCTACTACAACTCAAGTGATGTAAAAATCATAATTTTATTTTGATGTTGTTAGGACATTGTTGTACACTTTAAACAGAATACTAAGACACTTTGTTTTATTCCTCCGAAAAAACAATTCCATTACTCCCCTTTATTTTATTCATACACATTATGATTTTGAAATGTAACTAGAACTGCTAGAAATTTGCATGACTTTCAAGTGAGAACTAAAGGCAATTGGATGATTTTTTATCATCCTAGAGCCAGAAAAAGTAACTTTTGCAAGAAGAAACAACCCACTCTTCCTCTTAGAAATGGAAATCAGATCATAAGAAATAATCTTTGAAAAATGAAGCGAAATTCTTTTCGTCGAAAATGTGTCAATAAATTATATATCTCCTTAGCTAAGCCTACTGTTCGCTGGAACAGATCTCAAGACTGGCATACTTTATATCCCATTTGTGTAAATAATAATCTTCAGAAGTAAAAATGTCTATATAAATGTATGACGTAAGTCAATTATTAATTTGAAAAGTACTTTTCACCATATGAATGAAATATCAGTGTCTCTCTTTTAATTTAAAACTTCTTACCAAGGACCTATTAGGAAAGTTATAAAGTTTTATCCATTCATATGTCACTGCTGGACTCTTAAAATAATTTGCAATTCAATCAATTCAGATCAGATTTATATGAAAGTTGTACCACTACGATTTTTGCATCTGTACAATACATTTCTATTTAATCAGAAATTCAACCCATCAGAACTCTTAACACATTTTGATGTAGTTAAATGTAAATGTAAGCATGCATATGCAAACACCCAGCATTATAATGTTTTGCATAGAAGGATTATTGAATCGTAATGAGATAAGTAACATGGTTGCCTGACTCATTGTATCTTTATAAATGATTCATAATGACCTAAAGTGACTTGGAACCTCGATCTTCTCTGACAGCTAAGAAGGCAGTTGTGGCGTATCCCAGGGAAAGACAGTGACGCTGGTAACTTCAACACAGATCTGCCGCACACACTTCTCAAGGTCGACACCAGAGCAACAGCAAAGGTTATTTCCTTGCATTTAGACACTGACTACATTGTGTCTCACACAAGCCCTAGGCTGCTTTCAACGAGCCCGTCCTGCTGAATTCTCTTGAAATGTTTTCCAAGCGCAGTCTGACATTTGTTATTTTCTCTGGGAATATAATGCAATTGCCTTTCTCAGTATACCACAAGTGTCTTGTGCAGATTAGAAAAGAGCACAGGCTAACAAAACCTAAAAGCCATTCAAGTCCAAGATGTAAGGGGCAAATTCCCCATCACTGCAAACCATTGCGCTGTCACTTTGACAGGCTGTAATACTTATTAAGCTGACAATGCCATGATGGCTTGAGCCTCAAAGAGAAACAAAATGTTTCATAAGGATACAGGCAAGAGCCGTGGCATTGGTCTAAGCAGTCATGGAGATAGAGAGAGAGAGAGAGAGCGAGCTCTGACCTTGTGTGAGGGGGGTGGGGACGGGGTTATGAGTGGAAGAGGTGATAGTTTTTGTCAGCATAAAGTTATTGTGCTTGCTGCTGTAACAGGATGATATCCTGACTCTGCACTGTTTGGAATATACACCCTCCCCGATACATTTCATCTCTTTATCCCTTGGAGTGGGAGCGCAGCAGCCCAGAACGCACTCCCTGTGGGTGAAAGAGAGGAGGATTAGGAGCCCCCCCTCCCATGCGAACAGCTGTACATTTGGAAGTTGTTTTCTTATGTTGATAGAGTGAGACAATTTGTCTAGAAGTATGACCTTATCCTTTTTGGCACTCGCTTTCCATCAATGTAGATAGGACTGATGGAGCGATGGATTCCAAAATGTGCTTTGTGAATGTGAGGATGCCACCGGCTGACACTGAGCAGAAAAACAAGAACATTGCATCATCTGTTCTATCACTCAAAATCATTTGAAGCTCTTAAATCATGTGGCAGTGCACCCAATTGGAGTGACAACCACATGAAACTTGCTGCTGAGTTGTAAAGGGATTAACAATTGTAAGAATTGCTCTTTTCCTACTAGTTTGGCAAGGGCTTCACAAATTAAAGGTTTGTTTAAAAGGAGTATACTAAACCGAAAAAGTACAGTGGAGCATGTTTAATATTTTAAATGACATGTTTTTTTCCTGTGCTGTTACAGTGCTGATAAGTATTGTTCAAACCAAAGTCACATGATCACCCCATCTTCAAATAAATAGTATTTACTGACCATCATCATGTAGCTAAACCACAGTGACTGCAGCTCCTGTCCTCACAGTGAAACCATATAGGGCTCTCACACTCTGAACTAAATCCTGGAGATTCATGGATTTAGGCTAACCAGTGGCTAACATTGGCAACCTAGATCACACAATATGTAAATAACACAACTTTGGAGATATTGGAATAGATAGTCTTGCTCTTCTGGGAAAAACTATGGCTTTCTCCCCCCAAACTGGAATAGAAACCTTCTCCAACTCATAATGACGCAGCAAAACAGATCCCCAAAATTATCAAATCGAGCTTTACTGAGATTGGAAACATTATTGTAAAGGCACCGAATCGCTTGAAACAAAACTACTTAAATTTAGGAAAACCAAAATATTGGTTAGATTTAGAAAAAGATTATGGTTTGGGTTAAAAAAAAATACCTACATAACTTATGTTACATAGGCTATGTTAAGTGTGTTACGCAAGTGAACTTATGTGAATTAAAATGAGTCAACAAGATGACTTTTGGTTTCACATGGGACACAAACACAAACAGTGGCCGCAAGAGGCCTTAGCTTTTTTGACCCGTCCATCCTGGCCTCCTCCATCTGTGGATTTTGTTGCTCTTACTATGTAACCTGACTTACTTTGAACCTCTGTGTGTTAATCCTGCTTCCCAAAATATGGTAACAGCCTAGTGAGCCTTTTTGGAGGTAGAGTAGGGCCGTACCATCTCAAATCAAGAAGGCTCATTTTCTCCCACACAGGAAACTCACTATTGCCTTCCACAATAACGGATCAACCAACATTCACTCTACCCTTAATAACATGTTAAGATCTTTCTGAGCTCAGCAGTAAATAAACAGTCATCTCCTTTGTGGTGGGCAAGCACAGCTCCCTGCTCTCTGGCCCCCTCTGGACAGAATTAAAGGTCACATTCTCCAGGTCACATTGAGCTACACCGCTCAAGTTCATCGCTCCAGTTGACTGGCCTTCTCATGTTAGCTGCCACAGCCCAAAGCACTGCATGACTCCTCAACATACATTTATATTCTTTCCCCCACTTCCCTCGCTGCACTACACTGTAGGGTCCGAAATGAGATGCATGCTTCTCAACATAACTGCCCCTACTGACACCCTGTGTGGAATAAAATGAGCATATTTATCTTATGAGTTGAATTTATCTCATGCGTCTGCTATTTTCAATTTAGATGTGTCACTTTTCCTTCAGTGTGACAAATGAGATAGAAAATCTTCTCGTCTAAAAAACTCTCACTGTAAGTTCTCACGCTGCTATCCTTGGCGGTGGTGTCAGAACTGAGAAGAACAGCATGAAAAGACACCATATCAGGTTTAGTTTGTCACAGAATGATGACATTTTGTGTTGAACATCATTATGATAATGAACATGCATTCTCTATCACCAGCAGCTCGTGGGCACCCTTCCCTTTAATGTTCTTTTACTGAAAGTAACCGTCGCTGACAGTCTTATTTATTGCATTGCATAGCAGCGTTATTTCTGGAAGTTGTAAAAAAAAAAAAAGGGTGCTAAAGGGAATAGCTGTGGAAATCTATATTAAAACTACTTCCCAAAATGTATTATTGTTATTGGGTGTTATGGGAAATAAACTCTGTGTTGAAATGAATAACGTCTATCGATGTCCCCCTGCTAAGGCCTGTTTGTTGGTTCTGCATATTCATGATTGCATTTTGATTGACTGAACATCGATGCATCTTAAAAATTAAACAAAAAGTCAAAGCATGGAAAGTAGATGCAATTGTGCACAACCTTATTAAATGAGATGAACAGCCTGCTCAAATCTAGCATGAAATAAAGTATTCATTCTCTGATTGCATATCTCCTCTTACGTAGAGTGATTTGGGCACCACTGCACCTTAACAACCCTGTAATGATCCAAAACCACTGCAATCTTATGGCGCTGATGCATGACAATATTATCATTTAAAAAGCCTGTTGAGCCCCTGTGCGCTCGTCTTAGCCAAGAACAAATGGTATCTACTCTCATCTCTGGAGGTATAATAATTCATGGAATTCACACTCAGAGATTTTTAACAAAAGCTGCTATGCCATAGCCGAGCCCGACGCAATTACAAATTCTTTCAGGGGAAATGATTGAATGGCTTTCATTTACCATGGTTTTAAAACTTAAGTGTATGTGCAAATCTGCCCTCCGCTGAGACTGGCTCGGTAAAAGCTTTCCTCTGTTGCTCTGGTTTTATGCAAGCTGATCCCAAAACACATTTACACCTGCAGACACACACAAGCACACACATGTGCACACTGCATGCAGTCTGTGCACATACTACCTGTCATTTACCTGCCTACTCCTGGGCTCCAGTTTGCCATAGTTGCCATAGTAACCCCAACGAAAGACACGCCAGACATTATTGTGTGTTTCTTCCCTTGATTATGTTATTGAGGGAGCCGGAGCCTACTGAATTTTTTCGTATCTTAGCAACACTTAACACACACGTCAAAGAACTTATGGGTGTTATTGAATGTAAGTGTGTATCTGTTAGAGCAAAACTCATCACTCAACCAGCTCATCTATTTGGTTGCTCAATTTTGGCTGTTATTTTTTAAGAACTGTCTTGAAAAAATGTTCCCCCCATGCTGCCCGAGAGGAAATTGTGAATGTGTGGGAAAAAAAGGAAAAGAAAGAGAAACCAAGCATTGTTGAGCACTACACTGAATAGCCAGGTTTTGATTTCTCCAGGTTAAGAGCATCAGTGTTGTTAAAGTGCAGCTGGGGCTGAAAAATGAGAGTCCTGAGAGATGGTGTCAGAAGCTGCACCTGCCTACTGAGCCTGAATAATGCACTCAGACCACAAGGACACCTGCTGTAGCCGGTACATCTGCAGCACACATACACATACTCATGGGCATCCACGAACGCACATGCAGATGCACCTCAAGAACTACACAGATGTGCATGAATCTATGCATACAATTATACAGGTACACCGACCAGCTGAGCCAAAATAAATGCTCTTAATGTGAGTCGGGGGGCAAAACTGCAAATCATCTGTCAGAGAGAGAAACATAAGTCTCTTCATTGCTTTTTTCCAGCTCAATTTCTATTGATGCAGATGAGTAAGATCCTTCATTCAGTATTCATATTGATGCCACACTACTCAAAAACCGCATGCTGTTCTCTTGAGATGGAGCTGGCACAAGGAAGGAGCGGAGTTTATTTGATCAAAACAGACCCTCGACACTTTGCAGGTCTCCACAATGATGTATGTAGTAATACACGTTGTCTTTACTGTAACGGTGTCACATTAAAGTGGGACAATAAACAAGCTTATTTTATTAATTTTGAGTTGTACTGGTGAAGAAGAAAGAAAAAAAAAACCATGTCATCTCGATTGCAAAAAACAACATCGTCATCAGATGGTTGTCAGGCTTGAAGCAAAAGGTTGGGATAGTGGAAGGAGGGAGAGTCTTTTGTGTGTGCAACTGAATGAGGGGAAGCTTTGGTGAGAAGCTGAAGAGAAATGTGCTGGATCCTACTGTCTGTTTATTGGGAGGACATTTAGGATGTTTCAAGGTTAGAAACCGCAGAGAGAAAGAGAGCGAGGGAGAAATTGATTGCAATGTGGAGGAAGAGAAAAAGAGCAGACACTGGATAGAACCATGCTGTGCCCCACTTTAGCATATCTCTTCACTTCAGGATTCTGGCGCCCTGCGTTGGAGCAGTGCGGAGCCCGACTCATCAATACTGGATGAGTTTTATCTCTCTACAGTGCGGGAGCTGTCAGTCTCAGCTCGAGCATGCTTCTACTGCCAACAGAAGAGGGACACACACCTTACTGTATCACCTGTGTTTTCGCTGTTCTGCCATTAACTCAATATCCCTCAGTCAAACTGAATGTGACGTGTCGTGTTATTGGGGAGGGAGAGAGAGCTCAGAGCTTATTCAATTATAGACCAAAAGATACTGAGCTCTGTGGGGTTTTCACTATAGCTCTCATGAAACAACAATTGGATTAGAAACTCTGACTATTGCAACATTGAAACAAGTTGCAACAACATGTATACAAATAAAATGAATACAACAAATTTAAATGACCAAATAATTAAAATTACTTAAAAGGGATATATTTTGCGAAATGTACTTTTTTGCTTTTTCAATAAGACTTAAATGATTAATATCACTTTCTTATCCATCCAGTAAATGTAGCAGCTAGTTAGCTACGCTAAGCAGAAAGAGTTCAGAAAACACACACAAGGTACATCTTATAATTTAGTTACCCTTAGAGGTGCTGTTTGACTGATCTGTTAAGCTTCAGACAGAGTAAGAATAACTTTTTTCTCCTGTTTCAAGTTTTCAAGCTAAGCTAAGCTAACTGTCTGCTATCTGTGGCCATATATTCAGATGGATATTTTCCTTTAAAGAAAAAAAAAGAAAAAACAGAATAAAAAGATCTGTGAGCAAGCTCATTGTGGTCAGGTCTCAGGCCAATCACTTGTATTCTCCACATTAA
Source organism: Anoplopoma fimbria (assembly GCF_027596085.1). Lineage (NCBI taxonomy): Eukaryota > Metazoa > Chordata > Actinopteri > Perciformes > Anoplopomatidae > Anoplopoma > Anoplopoma fimbria. Next base: position 7,968,743 of record NC_072456.1, read on the forward strand.
ATTCCAACCCCATCCTGAGACTACAAGGTAACCAATTGAATAAATGAATAAAGCCAATCCACCAGAGGTCCAATCATGCACCGCTGCCCTGAGAGGACGTTGTTTCTGGATGGCTGAGCTGATGAGTTCCAGCTCGACACCCTATTCCCCTGCAGGTCAACCACCCAGGGAAAGCAGGTGTCTTTCTTTCAGTGGGGAGCAACATGTGTGAAAGTGTGCATGTGACAGAGAAAGCATGTGTGTACATACATGTGTGGTTGGCCTCTGCATGTGCATGCGCACGCTTCCACCCCCAGGAGGGCGTTAGGAACACAACCCGAGATTTTGTGCGACACCTGCAGCCATGCTTCCTCGACCTCATTTGTAGTGCAACTTGTGATTTGCTGGTCTCCCCTGCATTCTCAACACGTTGGTTGTAGATAATGCCTTTAGCTCCCACTATCTGCTTTTCTTAATTTTATCCACAAGTTTCTTAATTAATTCTATAATTTATTTCCCTGGATTTAGATAACTATTCTCTGTGTTTGTCTTCCTATAGTGTCTAAGTAAAAAAAAGCAGACACATGTGGACATGGTTTAAGGGTGTGGGTCTGCAAATTAAGGATAGAGATGTCTTTTTAGAGAAGATGGATAGAGCCAATGAGGGGAGACAGAGGAATCCCTTCGGCACCATCTTTCTATTTCAGCACACAACGGGACAGGCTGATGTTTGAGTGAGCACAAGCCAAAACCAACATGGCAACACACAATTAAGGCCCTAATAAATTAGGCCACAGTTAACAGCAACAGCATGTCAACGTGGCCCAGGGTGGGGGCTGCGTGCGACATATTGGGGATACTGCATCTACGTGTTGGAAACAGACTAATGGGAAGCGATTTGGGGTTGGCCCAAGATATAATTACCGTCCCCACCTCTCCTGTTCAATGAGGCCTGAGGCCTCCTGGGAGAGGCCTATTTCAGTAAGGTAATGGAGAGCCCATGCCCAGGAGCGGATGATCAAATCGTCTGCAGCAATCTGCTTTTTTGCTCCCCTGATTGTCCCCAAAGACATAAAGAGCTGACCCAAGGATTCTTTTCTTCCCTTCTATTAGGGCCGAGCCAGCTTTAGAAGCAAAGCTCTCCCCCACCGTCACAGTTGTTGTATGGTGGCAGTGTGTGTCTTAGTTTTTGTGCATGGGTGTTTGTGTTGGGGAAACGTAGCCAGACTTTATTATGATTTATGTGTTGCCATGTTAACAGGAGCGTAATGAAGTTGTTTTTGCAAACACATTTTCGGGCTCTGAGGGGCCAACTGTACTGCTGGAACAGACAAGTATGCATGCATGACCAAGGAGGAGAAAGAGAGAGAGAGAGAGAGAGAGAGAGAGAGAGAGAGAGAGAGGGAGAGAGAGAAATAGAGGGGAGCACAAGTCCTTAAGATGATCATGAGATGAATGTGCTCGCTTTTCTTCAAGGACATCTGCTTAAGGGTCTCATCGATGATGAGAGGTCACTTTAATCACAGCTGAATAACCTTTTTTTAGCCTTCATCAGTGTCAAAATTATAGAGTATACACACCACTTACACAGTAAGGAAACACAGTTGCATCCATTTTGGATAACAAGCATCGCTTCGATTGGTGAAGCAGTTACATGGCAACCAATAATCATAACGCTTAAAGAGAGTATAGGCTGGTTTGAAAAACAACATCTGTTTCTCTCTCTCTTTGGCTACCAGTGCCTTTTTCCCGGCTACTTATATCTGGAGCTTTACCTCGTTTCTTCTCCCTCTGTATAAAAAAATTTATTGGGTTTTGCCACTGTGCTGTCTGTCCTTTTCTCGTTCCCGTCTAAGGGACCAAAAGATATTGTGCTAATGATATTACCGAAACACACCCATTAAGTTTTTCAGCCGAGTGCACTTTGCCAGATGGATAATTGCAATCAGATGCTAAAAAAGGGCAAAGTTTTAGTATGCATGAGGCCAATGCGTCGGTTGTGAAGGGTGCGAGTCAGCCTGACTCAGAGTCGTTTTGGGGAAAGTGGTGTGATGGAAGCCCCTTCTCTGTGAAAAAAAGAAAAAAAAAACAAAAGACTCTCAGTCTGTGAGAAAGAAGATTATCTGGTCTGATGAAACCAAGATTGAACTGTTTGGCTCATTTCCAAGTGTCATGCATGTAGGAAGAAAGGCCCCACTACTCACCCGCACAATACCACCCCAATGGTGAACCATAGTGCACAGCATCACGCAGGGGGTAGATTATCAGCAGCAGGGAACAGTCAAGGTTGAAGGATTTACAAACTCTTCCACCTGTCCTAAGCAGACTGTTGTGCACTTTATACTACGTCATATGCTCTTACTGTTCACTAATGCTGCTGGAAGTTTTACATTGAAGTAAGTTGAAAGCCTGCTGCTTTGCATACAGCCGCTAAAGGGGGCCTCCATGCATCAATTTCCGATTCGGAGAGGCGGTGACCAGCCTTTGGTATTGAAGGGGTTGGGAGTGAGAACTGGTTGCACAAAATATTGCTAATATTCCCCTCATAATTTCTCACCCATTCAAATTATTGAGGAGACAAGCTGCCTCCCGTGCTTCTTCTCCTATATACTGTATATATATATCTGTATATGTACAGATATATATATATATATATATAGATGGGTTCAATTCCCGGGCTGGACAACCTTCTGTGTGGAGTTTGCATGTTCTCCCTGTGTCAGCGTGGGTTCTCTCCGGGTTCTCCGGCTTCCTCCCACAGTCCAAAGACATGCAGCTTAGGTGCATTGAAGACTCTAAATTGCCCGTAGGTGTGAATGTGAGTGTGAATGGTTGTCTGTCTATATATGTCAGCCCTGCGACAGACTGGCGACCTGTCCAGGGTGTACCCTGCCTTCGCCCATTGACAGCTGAGATCGGCTCCAGCACCCCTGCGACCCTTAACTGGATAAGCAGGTTACGGAAAATGGATGGATGGATATATATATATATATATATATATATATATATATGTGTATATATAAATACAGATATATATACACACAGACACACATATAAATAATATTTTCTGTTATAACTGTTTTTGCAATGGGGCACAATTGCATAGAGGGGCCCATTTAGAGTTAGGGTTGCATTTCATTTTTTTGCAAGTACTACTTTTGGTATTTTCTTTTTGTCTTTGTCTTTTTTGCACAGATTAAGCGGCCACAAAATCTGCACAATCCTTTTGTTAATCAGGCACTGAGTGTCTAAAGATTAATATGCTGACTGAGGGCTATTGACTTAACAAAAAAAGTCACTGTGTGGTTCTCAACCCAGCAGTGGAAAGTGGCTCTTCAGAACCTTTGGAAATTCATGATAAAATGATTTACAATCTCGCTTCCAGTTTGTATCACAGGCTTGCCGTCACAATGATGTTGATGTGTGGTCCAAACCCAAGGCAAGATAACCTCCTGATGACATCATGAAGCGCTATTTTCACACACTTCAGAAACCTCTTTCAAGAACCACAGGAGATATTATTCTAAATTAGTAGTAGCTTACTCCATAAACTGACCATAAAGTGTAGAATTCATCAAGTTGATCTTTAAATCTTGAAGAATTAACCAGAGTAATTGCGGACATCAGTCCGCAAAGGAAAACAAATCAATTTGTTGTCACTATATCGTATCACCAACCATTGACCTTAATCAAATCTAACTGTGAGCTGAATATATCGTTTCATTCAAGCTGGTTTTATCTTACTGGGGAGAAGCAAAATTCCTTTTGCGTCATGAATCAAGGTTTACAGGAAATGTAATCTTTATTTTGACAAAAATAACACACACACACACACACACACACACACACACACACACACACACACACACACACACACACACACACACACACACACACACACACACACACACACACACACAGACACACACACACTGCTACCCGATGTCATTTATCCTTCAGGGTCTAGAAAGATCAAGAATACTTGTCAATAGGGTGTATCTGTTACACACTGATTAGGAGGCGAGAATGAAAGCAAGAAGGACTCTCTTGCCCTCCCACAGCGCTGCATGTTTCAAAGTATTTTACCAGAAAAAAAGGATGGAGCAGTGTAGATAAATCCATGCCACACAACTATCACTATTGTTTGCTATAATTAAACTCTGCCATCCCTTGTGGATGCTGAAAGAGACTTCAGTCTGTGAAAACATGTCACAAGCTCCCAGCGGGTTGTTTGTATTGTCGGTGATGGTTTATCAATACCCTGGATCTTAATCTTTCTTTCTGTGGCGCTGGGGGTCCTGGAGCCTTTCTACATCGACCTTTACCAACTGGCACTACAACATGAGTGAATGACTTCTGGTGCAGAGAGAGATTGTCTTTAAATCCCCATGGAAATTAACCTCAATGCCAATGTTTTGCTTCCTATATCCGCTTTAATGGCTTTTTAATGAAACCGTAGAAGGAGCCCTTTAAATTTAGCAATTACCCGTAAAACTTTAACGCTCAGACATAAGTCATTCCAGACATCTTTTTTTGGCATTGTGGTCTAATAAGTGGCCTCTCACAAACCAACACAGATTTAAGGCTATGTCATGATATAATTTAAAATGAGGATGTGGATGATTCAGAGTCTTTTATTTTGATGACAGCAGTCCACTAAAGCTTCATCCACTGTGGTGAATCTCAAACGACGCAGCCTTTTTTGTGCCCTCAAAACATAATAATGGCAGCCATATTGGAAAAAGAGCAGCTGTTTGGAGGCATTTCATCAAAATCATAAACCATTTCCCTCGGGGTGAGCCCCCTACTTCTTCATGGGTCCTTGACACTAGAGGTTAGCGAGAGGTGAGTGTCCCTCTATCTTTAGCAAATAGAAGAATGGACTCCCACATGTCCCTGCTGGCCCCGAAGGCTATCAGGATCAGGCATCTATACCATGAAAATGCTCCCTGTCCAGTGTCCCCTTTCATTCATCATAACCCTTATAATGTCTGGAAGAAATATGCTGCTGTAAGTATCATATTTCGTGGTTGTCACAGGTTGAGTCCACCATTTGTTCTGGAGCAATAAAGTTCCTGTAATTCTTTCGGCTACCCCTTGCAGGCCTATGAGTCCAACAGTTAACTCTGTTTAAACAAAAAGACAACAGGGCATTGGCAGTTTGGGGAGTAGAGCGGAATGACCAGTGTGGGAAATTTGTGATCTCTGGATTCTGTTTAGTTTGGTTCAGTATTATATTGGATTTTTCCATCTGTCATTCTCAGGTATCTAATAATTGGGGGTGAAATTATATTAAACACACACACAATGTAATGTTTAGTTAATATATTATTCTGATGGGTTTTTGCCATATTCACCAGCGAAGAACATTTTCCTTTATCTATTTAATTTTGTTAGGCACCATCACATATTATTTTCATGTAGCAATCAAGTTTTTCCTGCTCAAGTTTCTGACAAAACCCTTTCTCTAGTTTTCATAAAACAAGTAGAAAGAAGAATGGAACAAAAATAATTACATTTGGTCCCTGAAGTAAGTAAGATGCTGTGCTATATATTAAAACAATTTGGTCTTGAAAAGAACCGCTAAAAATGAGCGACTGTGTGTTAGAAATGTAATAGAAAATAGCTATAAGCAATGAAAATATAGTGATTTATTCTTTCTTAAATAAATTGCATTTCTGCTGTTCTTAAAGGCCATTATAAGTTTTTTAATTGATTTGAGGATGATGTTTGTCTATATTTTTGCTTCCATCCAAAGAGTTTTACACTAGTACCTTCCTTCCTTCTGTTTGTGATATTTTTCCTATGATATACACAACCCTGGTCTTCCAGAATTGCTAACAGCACACATTTATTCATGCACTGGTGTAAGAAAAACAGCCAGCAAGCTGGCTACCCTGGTAAGATTAGGGGTATGCTCCTGTTGGTACCTCACCATCTGCATGAACGAAAGAAAGACAACTTCTTAAGTCAGAAACATGAACAATGGAACAAAATCAAAACCCCTTAAGAGCTTCCAGGTCTCATCTGAGTGTGAGTTTTGATTTGAATTCCGATCCTGGAGAGTTCTTATTCCTGCCCATAACATCACCAAGACTATAAAACTATAAATTTATAACTATAAAATTTGTTGCAGGAGTTAAACAAGCCAGGAAGCTGCATTTTAGCAGTAAAAGACCAGTGCCACGGCTAAGTAACCTTAGTTTACTTGTGAGGTCCCTGAGTGATGAAAGATCAGCTATTGTGTCTTTCCGCGGCACTGAGGATTCTCTTTGCTTTGCTTTTAACTCTTTTCTCTCTTTCTCCATAACTAACTTCATTAACACACACATCTACATGCTCTCATGGACATCCACACACAACTCGGCTAAGGAAAGTGTTAAGGAGTACATTTACTCAAACCAATCAAATACTCTCACTAGCGTCAACAAACTTGAAATCAGCCAATGGTATTTGTTTCAAATAGGAAGTAGGATCAGAGGAATCCCTGACTGAAACTCAGAAGCTACAGATACTGCCGTCAGGTAATGTGTAAGTTTTCATATTCTTTCATGTTGTCTTCTTAAATAGTAATTGTTAAAACTTTGCTACATATTTGATGCAGTCAAAAACACGTAGAGAAAATAATGGGATAACTGTATGGATGTAGTAGTAATGCTTCCAATGGTAACCCCAGATGCTAGGCCCTGTCATTGAAGACGTACGCAATTTATTTGTAATTTTAATGATCTTTCTCAGCAGACTCACAATCAAACTCTGTGAAAATAATTTGATCAACATTTTGCCAAGATTTTAATCAAAATTGATGAAATTATTTATTATCATGCCTAACGAATATGAACGAATATGTGTCTCAAGCGTGTGGTGTCCACAAGGACTTCCTTGTAGATGATGCGCTGCTGCTGCCATCAATTCTTTCTACAGAGAGTTTGCCTTCCATAATGGCTGGAATGTTTAATTTCCTTATAATGTCATTATGTTAAGACAAAATATGAAGCATGTTCTTATTCTTAAATAATAAGAAAAATCCACAATTTTAAGCCAGAACTCAATCACAAATAAATTAAAAAATCAACAACAAAAAATGTACAATATTAGTTTATGTCGCAATAAAAGTCAATATATTTTTTCACAACACTGCCCTGCAGATTCTTTAAAAAAAGAGACTTGACAAATGAAGGGATTCAGTCCACAGAAAGATGCTATAGGGCTTCTATTTTGAAACAGTAACAAGAAATGTAATGTTTAAAAATAGACATGTCTGTGACATGTTCTGTGGATGAAGACACCGGAACTGTGGTAATGTTGCTGGTATGGTGTCAATATACTGCCAACTCATTTTCACTGTCTATTTTTGCTATGAACCACGTGCGGCATGCAGAATAAATATGTGAGACCTCAAATCTCTAGAAGAGATGCAGCTGACACACAGCTGAGCAGCACCTAAGCTATGCTGCTTGTGCAGGTGTTGTGGCTGCTCTGATCTGTTAACATGAGTGCCAAAATGAAAAGGAAGAGATCAAGGACACACATGCACTTCTCTTGCAGTCAGTGTGGCCCAGGCATAAAAAGGTCTCCCTCATCCAATAGCACCACCACAAGAAAAAACAAACTACTTCGAAACCCAAACATGTGCTTAACACAAAAAGCGCATCCCCAGTGTCTGACATCCCCAGCCGCACAGGAAACCCATTCTCAGACAACATCATCAGATATCTATCCAAGGCGCCATGTCAGAAACAAAAGCTTTGCCACTCGGCATACAAACATCTCCAAATAGTCACCAATAAGTGTCTTAGTGTTCCAACCCAACTTAAGAAGAAACCCATGCAAGGGGTTAAAAAAAACAGAAAAGCATATTTATTTACAAAGATTATGTCACAAAATGGCAAATTAAAATGTTGGAGCTCACACTAAGCCAAATAAAATAACGATAAATAAACAGTACAGAAGCCAAAAATGCCAAAAGGACCATAAGATAAAGCAAGGGAATACAGAACCTGAGGCAGAGTTTAAATCGCCTGGAAACAGTGGCCAGGACAAAACTCATAAGCTATGGCACAGACTTTAGAGCTGGCAAAGGTGGGTGAACTTACTTCCTCTTGTACTGTAAGACATGTATCAGCCTGTTCAGGTATGTAGGTCATCAGTAGTACATCAGATTATAATGTGATTCATAATGACTCTGCAACATTTTGAAGAGATGTGTCTCTTGAGTTAGTTTTTTTTCTGTCTAGAGAATTGCAAATTTATCCAATTAACAAAGGATCATACAGACACCTCATTTAAGGCCACAACAGTCCTCCTGAAATTAAATCTTTCTCTTGTTAATCAATCCATAACGATGTGACACCACAATGATAATAAAATTGAATTAAAATCATCTTGTACTGGAACTATTGTTACACACACTTTGATGCTCAAGATCAATAAGTTTTACCCTCTTTGCTCCTAAAACTGTATGCAGAAGGCACTGTACACATCTCTGGATACACCATCTGATTTTCCATGGCTGTCTGAGCAGTGATTATTCCTTGCATGGCTAATCATCCGGAAGATTGAACCTGCAAAGTCTTATGCTGATACATATACCATATAGAGAAGTTGTTATGTTAGCTTCATCACCGCCAGATGCTGTGTCTCAACTAATGAGCGCTATGTTGGTAGAATATGACAAATGTGATAATTAGCTCAACATCTTCAAACTGCAACCTAAGTCGATACATCAGAGTGTCATCGAGTTGACTGGCCAAAGATTCTCCAAGAATAGGACCAAATATCACCTCAAATGTGTTAGATAATAAATTAGCAAAACCCACCCTTCAGTAAATCTGTTGACATCACAATATTTTAAGTGTGTTTATCTTTCTGTGCAGGGCATTAACATCTTGTTTTTAATCAACATTTTTCTGACACAGATACAACTAATCCAATCTTAACATTCCAATTGTTAGAATCATGCACAGCTGGCAATATGAAACACATTTCTTCCTGATTCATGAGTGAATGACCCAGCCTCAAAGTTTAGATTCTCTAGAAGAAGAAAAGCTCTTCTCTATCCTTGCAATCTTTTAAAATCCTTTAGGTACATCAAGGGTCCTTGGTCCTCCTCACCCTTATGTGTTGTTTATCCTTTTCTATTATCCCTCCTATTTCTGGCCATTTTTAAATAACTTGAGAACAGGAGCATATTTATGGTCAGAATTCATCGAGTGATGTAGGATAGATCATGCAGGTAATGGAGTTTTAAAACTGGTGTGGAAACATTAATATTGCAAAGTATTATACAAGGTAATAAATGTTTTCTTGTCCAGTTGCTATGCTGTTTATAATTCATCCATTCCATTTTCCGTAACCTGCTTATCCAGTTAAGGGTCGCAGGGGTGCTGGAGCCGATCTCAGCTGTCAATGGTTGAAGGCAGGGTTCACCCTGGACAGGTCACCAGCCTATCACAGGGCAGACATATATAGACAGACAACCATTCACACTCACATCCACACCTACGGGCAATTTAGAGTCTTCAATGCACCTAAGCTGCATGTCTTTGGACTGTGGGAGGAAGCCGGAGAACCCGGAGAGAACCCACGCTGACACGGGGAGAACATGCAAACTCCACACAGAAGGTTGTCCAGCCCGGGCCCCTCTTCCTGTGAGGCGACAGTGCTAACCACTACACCACCGTGCAGCCCTGTTTATAATTCAAGACAGTTTATCTGTTCTACAACATGTGTTGACGTTGGTATGAACTGAAGTACTCAGAAGACATTCTTCTATAAAGCAAGTCATCTGTCTGTCTATGGGGATGTCTTTTGCATATCAAAAGAACCATTCATCCAATGTACTTCATACTTTGTGGGTGTATTGCTGGGATCTCACTGAAGGGCAGTCTCAAATTGTTTCTGATGTTGGTCGGCAATGTTGCCCCACTTGACGTGAATTAACTTGACTTTTATTTCTTAATATAAAATCACTGTTCCAAATGGGCCAAACAAATCAAGGTTGACTTGACGTCAATTCAAGACTCTGTTGTGGACTTTTTTTTCCTGTAATCAGCAAAGCTGTAGCCAAAGTCCTATTTGTAACTCAGTTATACCAAGGAGGCACAGTGGCATTGTCCCCTCACAGCACGGATCTGCATGCAAGGTCCGTGCTGTGATGCAACTGGATTTGTAACTCTAAATCAAGCAGAGGTGTGATTTTTAGATTGAAGTAACCATGTAAATCTTGTGATTGCATAACAACCTATACAGTGTGTTTGCCTGCCCTGCCTTCAACCAAATACAATTATTATTCCACCTGTCATGATCCTCGAGTGGCTAAAGGCAATAAATTAATGAATTACTGAATATTAAGACCTGATAAAAGGGACATAATGCTACGACAGGTTTGCCTTCAGGAATGTCCATCCATTATATAACATTTACTTTGGACCCCAGGCTGATATTATCAATATGGCCGAGTTCCATTAGGCAACAGGGCTTAAGCGGCAGAATTACTGTGAATTGGTTTGTGTTAATAATGTGATTTGATGCAAATTTGGGCATATATATAATATAATAATTCAAAGGTGTTCTCAAGTTGACATTTGCATTATTAAAGTGGAGAGGGCCTGTCTTATATAGAGAAACAGGCTGTCAGTTCAGTTTATTTTGTGTTCACATCGTTGCGTGCACCTACCCAAATACATTTCTGATAAATCAAATTTCCACAAAGTAATTTACACACAGCAGACCTGGGGGCAGCCATGTGCCAAAATAAGAGTTGTGGTTAGTTTTTCGTGCTTTAGGCAAAACATGTGTAGAATGCTGTGTGAATTGTACTTGATGACAACCCAAAGGTGACAAGGTATATATACACACAATGCATCAATGAAATTAGAAGAAATGGGGTTCAACAGGGGCTCACAGCTAATATCTACCCTCGGGTTAATCCAGACATGTTGGACAGAAAGCAGGATTCTCCCTGGACAGGTCTATCACAACAACAGAAATCTACAACTCACTTAAATTAATGTCACAATTTACAATTAACATTACGGGAAAATCACTGAGACATGGCGAAAACCGTACCTGTCAGGAGCCTTGAGTATTGGTGCTAAATAAGTTGCTAACTCTTGCTATCACAAAGCCAAAGTAAAGTGAAGCAGCATCAACAATAACTTTATCCATAAAAAGTCTCAGCTGAAACAAGTTTTGAACACAACACTGACATATAATCCACCTTTTAATTTGATATAACAAGCCTGCTAACATTTGCTTATTTACAGAGTAAAGTTCCGAACTTGACGGCTAAACAATGAAATGAAAATCATGTGAAAGCCTCCTTAAACCAGATTTAGGTGATAATTGTCTGTAGGTTTATTACACCAAGCAACCCCTTTCCTGTTATCTCATTGATTTCCCAAACAATCTATTACAGCTGCTTTAACCTCAAGTTGTACATGTCAACCTTAGTAGCTAACATAAATTCCAAGACCAACCATTATCCTCTAATGCCCAGGGTAAATTGTTTTGGGAATATTTATTTTTACCTTACCTTTTGATAGCCTTAGTTAATCCATCCATCCATTCATTCATTTCCTTCCGCTTATCCGGGGCCGGGTCGCGGGGGCAGCAAGCTAAGGAGGGTCCTCCAGACGTCCTTCTCCCCAGCAACACTTTCCAGCTCCTCCTGGGGAACCCCGAGGCGTTCCCAGGCCAGACGAGATATATAATCTCTCCAGCGTGTTCTGGGTCTACCCCGGGGCCTCTTACCAGTTGGACGTGCCTGGAAAACCTCTAAAGGGAGGCGTCCAGGAGGCATCCTGATCAGATGCCCGAGCCACCTCAGCTGGCCCCTTTCGACGCGAAGGAGCAGCGGCTCTACTCCGAGCTCCCTCCGGATGTCTGAGCTCCTCACCCTATCTCTAAGGCTGAGCCCAGCCACCCTACGAAGGAAGCTCATTTCGGCCGCTTGTATTCGCAATCTCATTCTTTCGGTCACTACCCCAAAGCTCATGACCATAGGTGAGGGTTGTAACGTGGATGGACTGGTAAATCGAGAGCTTTGCCTTACAGCTCAGCTCCTTCTTTACCACAACGGTCCGAACCGCATCACTGCTGACTGTCCATCTCCCGTTCCATTTACCCTCACTCGTGATTAAGATCCCGAGATATTGAACTCCCTCGCTTGGGGCAGTGACTCACTCCCAACCCAGAGGGTGCAATCCACCGTTTTCCGGAAGAGAACCATGGCCTCAGACTTGGAGGTACTGACTCTCATCCCGACCGCTCACACTCGGCTGTGAACCGCCCCAGTGCGTGCTGAAGGTCACGTTCTGAAGAAGCCAACAGAACCACATCATCTGCAAAAAGCAGGGATGCGATTCTGAGGTCCCCAAACCGGAAACTCTCCTCCCCCGGCTGCGCCTTGAAATCCTGTCCATGAAAATCACAAACAGGATTGGTGACAATGGGCAGCCCTGGGGGAGGCCAACACGCACTGGGAACAAGCTCGTCTTTGTGCCGAGTATCCGGACACAGCTCTCACTTTGGTCATACAAGGACCGAATGGCTCGTAGTAACGAACCAGGTACCCCATATTCCCGCAGTACCCCCCACAGGACTCCCCGAGGGACACGGTCGAAGGTCTTCTCCAAGTCCACAAAACACATGTAGACTGGATGAGCAAACTCCCATGCACCCTCCAACAGACCTGCAAGGGTAAAGAGTTGGTCCGCTGTTCCACGTCCAGGACGGAATCCGCATTGCTCCTCCTGAATCCGAGGTTCGACAATCGGACGGAGCCTCCTTTCCAGCACCCTGGAGTAAACTTTCCCGGGGAGGCTGAGCAGTGTGATACCCCTATAATTGGAGCACACTCTCCGGTCCCCCTTTTTGAAAATGGGAACCACCACCCCGGTCTGCCACTCCACAGGCCTTAGTTAATGTCTAATGAAACAGAGAATTATTTTACTGAAATAATAGCCTTGCAAAGTTACCAGCTACATATATTTTATGTATTACCTTGGCCTCGTGTTGGCCAAAGTTAGTGACTAATATTATTAGCTGACATTTTATATAATTTTTCCCTAATGTTTATCTTTCGCTAGTTAAATACCAGAAAATAGGTCCATACTTGCAATAATGTTCCAGAAGCTCAAATGCTTTGGGCATTTAAGGTCTAGTGCCATACATGGTGTTTCTGTTGGTTGAGTAGTCAACCTTCTTTTACTCAGAAGCTGTCTGAAAGAATTCATTCACATATTACCATTCCAAGTATGCCATTATATCCTAGTCCCCGATATATAACTATATGCACATAAATTCCAAGTACTGCTTATGTGAAATGGTGCATTTGGCTCCTGCATAATGTTATTTTCAAAATGGGTCTACAGAGGATGCTTACATTTTAGGTCAATACAGCAAGACATATTGTCACTAATGGAGTGCATGATTTGTAGGGGACAATGTGTTTACTTGTGCCTTGCTTATATTTATAAGGGGAAAAAGAAATCCATGTTGACATAATTTGATGAACAACCACTTTAAGAGCGTCAGTCACTGGTGAGATATCTTTGGCACAGAAACCCTCTGCTAACTTTCCTTACTTAGAAAAATATGAATCACGCTGTCAAGTAAGTCCATTCTGCTGCTGTAAGCATTAGCAATTATAAATTCAAGCTGCTGATTGCGAGAGTTTGAGTCTTTTTACTTTTCACATGGATGGGTCTACTAACCTTATTCATTAGTGCTATTATAAAGATTCATTTTATTGACAGTTAATCATTTTTCATTATTCCTGCTGATGTTGTCATTAATTATGCTAAAGTCCACAGTAAAGATGGTAGAGCTGTTTTGCCACTCACATGCATCTTATGACTTCTTTTCAACTGATGTAAGCCATTCTGAGAGTAACTTTGAAGAGCTCTAATTCTAATCTGACACAGCTTCACAGCCAGCGTAGATGTGGTGATGTTTTAATGTTCACTGTTCATTCCTGTGAAGTTATTTGCATATGCCTGAATAAACATGGGTGTCAGTCAGCTGTCTGTCAAATTAGTGAGCCCTTGATGTGAAAATTATGCAAATGTGTCGAGTCCGGTGTCTTTTATGAAATCATTCAAAAGGTAGGTATGTAGTAATTAGACTGAGTTTATGAAAAACATACATTTTCGTAGCAAAACATCCACACCATGCTAAATGTTTCACAGAAACAGCATTGTCTGCAATCAAAGTGCATCATGTCAATAGTCCACAGCAAGCATCACCACTTGAGGCAAGAATGACTGATGACTTCCCTCATTATCATTGCATGTTAGAACTGCGTGACCACTCAACAGATCAGTGATCACCAAGAATCTTTAAATGTCAACAATGGATATTTGTTTGGATGTGCTTCATCCAATGGAAGATGCAATAGTAGTACCTCTTAGTAATGTACACATTGTCTCGATTGATTTAGATGCAGAAGATGGAAGCCCAAAAGAATCTCCATGAAATGCTAAATCAGTAGCCTTGTTATTCATCTATTGCCAACATTAGGTTGCCTTATACTGAACAACACGACACTAAGACCCACAAAATGAGTATGGTATATGAATTATGTTTTTTTTATGGTGGTATTTATAACATATTGGCTGTTCATTTAAAATTAAATCTAGATTACAGGGTGTGAGTGTGACCATTTCTTGCACCTATCCAATGACGATCTGACCTTTTCCTTAAATAAATGGTTTGTAATTACTGTGGCTGACTTGGTGAATGAAATAAATACAATTCCATCATTCGGATAGTAATGCCATCAGCCCTTTTCCTGAAGTCTGCAATCCATCATGCTGACATGATCTGGTATGTGCTTGTTACATATAGCTGACAGCTCAGTGACCATACATGTAAAATCCGCGGCCCTTTTCATAGTTCTTGAAAAGGTCACAGGCTGAAAATCCTATTAGACACTGAAAAGATGTTCTGAATTCTGATGATGGGTAATTTGAAAGACCTTAAGTCAAGGTATCCTGACTCTTGATGTTTGTTATATCATCCTTTAGCAGATTTCCATTATAAGCTGTTGATTACCCGAGACTTTCCATTAGCTAACCCTCTGGGAACTTGGGCGTTGGGTTCTTCCTTGCAATGTCTATTTAAGTTTGCAGACCAATATGCTTTGTGAATTCAAGCCGACCACTGGCCCCAAACCATATTCTTGACATTTCAACCACTTAATCGTTTTAAGGTTTGCTCCACTGGATTGTGGTCTGTGAACTTTCAAACCTTTTTGTTTCATTTTCTTTATCTTTTCCCTGCCCTGTGTTGCAAACTCCTCTACTGCAACTACAACTGATTGGAGCAGCTCTTAAAGGACATCAAAGCCATGGGTGACGTTTAAGAAAACACTGCATGACCATTAACGATCAACCTTGTCTAATGCAGCAATCATGTCACATCAGAGTTACTGTCAATTACCAGTTTTGGAATTGCATACAGGATTCAGGTCATTATTAATTGTTTACATTTTATAATTAAAAGTGGGGAATTTAGATTTTTCCCAAAGCTATGATAAATCTGACTGGGCGCTTAATATGATGCGAGTACCTGAAAACCGTACAAACACTGTTGCCTCACATCCACCAAAGTGTCTCGCTCACTGTAATTAAACAACCTAGTCACCAGAAAAAACTATGACATTGTTTGTCTATACAAATCACAGATGTGTTTAATGATTATGTTGTTGTGAATAGACGTATATAGATGTTCCTAGCTGTTATTTTTGTGTAATAATAGAGAGAGAGAAGCGAAACAATCAACAAAAAAACAGTCAAATTTAAACACGTTTAAGTAAGTGTGATTCTGATTGAATTTAAATAAAATCTGCATATCCATCTATAAAGTAAATTATATTGAAATGAAATGGCATACACATGATGACCGGCATTGACAATCTATCAAACCAAGGGTTCCATAAGCTTACTTAAACAATCACACACCAGGAGCTCAGATATAATCATAAGTAATAATTATCATAATTATCATATCCAGGCAACACTGTTACCTTACACTAATAAGCTTGTTGGCATACCAGTAACTTTAGTTCTACAGTAAAAATATCTGAAAACATCAGCAGCAGATATCACAGACAGGTTGGGCAGGCTACTCATGAAGTTTAATAAGTTACATTTTAAATCTTACTCCCTCAAAAAGTAATGTTATAAATGTACTTATTACTTGGATTAGAGAAATTAGTTACGTTCCTTGTCATTTTAATATATTACTTTACACCATAGCCACCTATCCAAATATGAGACCAGTTTAGTGACTGGCGGAACGAGTATTTGATAATCACCACATGGCCGATCATTGTTCACCTTCACCCAGCCATTTGGCATGTTGCGCTGCTGCTCATACATGAACCTAAATTGAAGGTGCACATGAAGACACACACCCAGTCCGTTTGCCTACAACCTTGTGCTTAGAATAGTTTATTCAAATTTCAATTTAGGGTGGAAATTATTAAAATCTGTCTCGTCCTCTCCCTTTAGGGCATGGTCACATGCGTCTGACCTGATATTTGCCAGAAAGTTCACCTAAGTTCAACTCGAAGTGATGCAAAAAAAGTAAAATCACGCATGCACGTGAACACCAGCTTACCTGGCACAAAAAAACAAGTTGTGTTCAAGTATTGCAGTTGCTGGGATTAATAAGTGTGAAAATTATAATCCCTTTAAATATTTCTCACTGGGGAAAGTTATATTACAGTAATACTTTACTGAGTAATCTGTTTCTGCCCAAAACAGATCAGATAGACACACACATGCAGACAGAAGCAAGGGTTGGAGTGCCTAGAAATGTCAAATATTTACAGTTCATGAGTAAAGATTATTTTTCCCTGTAAGAAAGATTCTGGTCTCAAGGGGTACACAAACAGAGGTTACCTGGGTAAAAGTCCTGTGTTTGTTTCAGCCATTCGTCCTTAGTGTACGTACCATATACGGTTCATGCCACATATCTGCCACATATCTGCCACACTTTACTTCATCACTTTATCTGTGAATCCCTCACTGTACTAGCACACCTGCTAAACCAAATCCAAAAATCCACATTCAGTGTATCCGTGGTTTGCAGAAACTTAGAATTCTTTCCTGGTGACTGGGCTGAATTAATTAAAAATGTAATGGATATGATTCTTTGTTCTTAATGCACTTTATTTTTGACTGTCACATGACCAACCCTGCATCAGTCATATTGAGCGGTCTGATGGCTCATAAACATAGAAAACTTTCCAAAACTACCTATATGACGTGAATATACCATAAAAGTACCTTGAACTTGGTTATATTATCATCTCCTGACCCGAGGCTATAACTGTAAACTCTTTAAAAAGTGCAAACAATGGAAAACAAAAGCTGTGATAAGGGTTACAATACATGTTAAGCTGTTCTTGCCATGTATTCTTTCAAACCGATATTTTGCATAGCAGACATTGTGACTTGTTATAAAAAGAAAAACTATAATTGCTATGAAATGTTGAAACGTCAACAGAATGCTTTAAAAAAGCAACATATGTTGACAATCAACTTTCAGCTTGTGCAAGAAAGACTACAATCATCAAATTCAAGCAGACATTCAAGTTCCACGTTTATCGAAATTACTTTTAACAGATTGATGGATTCTTGATATTGGCATTGACTGTGTATTATGAGTGCTGATTTGCAAGAGTGCTTAAACACAATAGAAAACATAGTGCATAAATACATCCAGGTGGCTTTAAGATGAGTCCACTCTAACGTTAGAGTGGAGACAAGAACACAGAGGGAATGTTTGCACTCACTCATAAATTCTGATGCTTTTTAGTACACAGCACAAGACAGGAGCAAACACATTTCAGCACTTCACCTTTGTCAGCATTTTCTTTTGTTCTTAATGCGTTCCGCCATTCTCTTTATAAAAAAAAAATTCTAGAGTAAGGTTGGCTTTTTCTTTCTTCAAGCTCACGCTGACAGGGTTTTTGCATGTGTATCCTCTGGAGACCGATCTCTCTAGCTGGGAGGTGTTTTACAGACTTTACGACAGTACAGCTCTGCCCTCCTGGGACTGTCAAACAGACACAAATCACTTTGACATGTCTTTCTTCTTTCCTTTTTTTCATAAAGGATATAGACATTTTGAGAAAATTGCCGATGTTTCATATAACATCCTGGATTCCAATAACAAGCAATGACTTTGAGATTACATAGTCACACATAAACATTATGCTTACAGTAAAAACAGGGTTAAATGCACAGATTTGACTGTGACAGAGAATTTTGTTTGGTTTCCATTGCACAAATTTCATATTTTTTGAACATGATATGCCACATTTGTACAGTTTTGGGTTCCCTTGGGTCTGTGTTAGTTTAGTTTTTGTGTCTTCCAGAGACTTCCAATTCCAATACCACAAATCCAGACCAAAATACATTTGATAGCATCAGTGCAGGCAGAGCAGTACTATGGAAATATTTTTCATTGTTTGAACCAACAAGAGAGGGATGAATGGAAAAGAAGCAGGGCCAACTACAGGGCCAACTACACAAATGAATGCTCTTTTTTTGCTAAAAGGTAGCTAAATCCAGTGGTTACCCCTCTCTTCCTGACCGAGTTTGAAATTAGGGGTGTACTGGTCTGTCAATACAACCTTTCAGAAAACATTCAAGCCCACTTGTACTGTAGGCAGAGAAGCGCTTTGTCTCATGTTTTCTCTCAGTCGTATCTAGTTCTGTCTCCATCTGGGGTTTTAGCCTGCTGTTTGGCTGCTGCCGTATGAAGCCTGCCTGGGATCTGTGACACATCTGGGATGCATCTGAAAAATCTGGAATGGCAAAGAGTTTGCATTGCACACCATTTCAGATCAACACTTTTAAAGACATGAACATGCAAACACTGCACAGTAAGCTTAGAGTCACATTGTTGTCCAAAAACTATAAAAAAAACACAGCCCCACCTCTAGTAAAAGGATGTTGGCATTGAACATTTCTGCAAACCACAGATACATGGAATGACGCTGTAAATTGGTAGTTACGCTCGTCCAGTTATCATGATACGTGTTTACGTGATTATTTAAACACAAACCAAAATGTTTTGCTGCCTAAAAAAACCTGGTCTCACTCCACTTGTCAAATAGAAAAAAGGTGGGAGAGGAGGTGGATGAGTCAAGCAAACACATGAAATTGGTCCAGGAGACCGCTGTTCAGGTCCTGTGCAAACTAATCGTGGACGTTGACAGTTGATAGTCAAGTGACTCATTTGTAACTCACTAGTCATGTTAGTCATTGGTCACTCGGTAGAGAAGTGAGTCATTAGACAATCAATTTAACCTCAACCTTGATGTAAACTTGACTGACTGTGAAGATGGTGAAAAGGTGAAAAGACACTATGCATGTAACAAATGGCAACTGACTTGTCCAAAACTGATATTAGAGGGATGTTGCAGGAACTTACAATGCCAGAAAAATATTCTGCCGGATTGGTTATAAAAAATGTCACTGAGCCACACTGTTACACTGGTATGTTTATTTTGACTCATTTCCACATACACAATACTGCTGACCGGAGCAACAAATGTGGATTATTTCACCGCTAAAAACAGTCCCCAACAAAGATACTATTTATTTCTGCTTGGTGTCCTTTTTTTTTTTTTTTTTTTTTTTTTTTTTTTTTTTTTTTTTTAAGAAAAAGGTATAGATTTTAACCTATGACCATTTTTTAAAGAGTCATGAAGAAGAAACAAATGGGCTTGGGGCTTTGTGCCAGAGACAGGGTAGGAAGGAGAATAATTAAATCATTGAGAGACGAGATAATCTAGAATATCGCAAGAATTAATTTGCTTTCGATAGCCCCATAAAAAAATACTACAAGACATTCCAAATGAAATCAACTTCCCTGTTGTTATAATTAAATACATTATTTAGTAGAGCATCTACCACTAAATAAACAGCTACTGAATGTTGAAATTATTGTGGAAGTTAAGCAGAGCAGTTAACTATCTCAGATGCTGTAGCTTCAGGCATGTGTGGCTACTTTGAATTGAGAAGGTCAACAATGCAAATAAGGTATCTTCCAGGATTTGTTTAGTTAAACTAGTACATTTAATTTTTTTAAATGCAATGTAAGAGAGCAAACCTTAGTTAGCATCCTCTTTTACTAATTAGCCAGGAAAACTGGATGTTTGTGGCTTCCCACCAAAGTTTAATGGTTAAAGGTTTAGGCCTCGAAGAAATGTTTTATAGACTGACAAAACCTCCAACGCACTTTCGTTGGCCTATTGTTTTTAATTTCCCCGGAATGTGTCGGATATGTGATCTGTAAAAGCAACTTGATTAATTCACGGTGAGAATAATTTATTCTGCTTGATCTTTCACAACTTCCACCCCGCTTACTAATTATGCAAAGTTGACCCATTCTACAAGTCTTTGAATCCCAGCAGATGTGAATTCAGTAGTGGTAAGGGGAGAAGTCTTAAGTATGAACCCATTACTCTCCATGCTTAAACAATAAAGATATAATTGTTATTTCAATGCAGCTGTTGACATTCTCTGCCTCGCATGCCAGATAGACTTGAATTAACACCTTACCACTGTCTACCATTTGCATAATGTATGAGCTTGATTTTGAATGACTTGTTTCTTGTTAGAAATTAAAATGTTATTGCCTTCAGATCAATTTCCTCAGCCGTGAAGTAGATGACCTTGATGAAGTATGATGCTTAATCAACTAGAAAAGCAAAACAAATTACTTTTCTTCAGTTTAGGCTCATTCCAGGATATTTTCATCATAAGATGCACAACAACACAGCAAATAAGCTCAGACACGCTGTCAGAGCTTTCATTTTCTTGTCATCTTCGATCCCCTGCAGGGAGCTCAGGAGGAGCCGCAACAATAAATGACTTTTTTGGTCATTTAGACGAGGACGCGGTTGAATTTATGTGGCTCAGTGAGTTGACACACATGTCTCCACGTGCCTCAGTTGCTTTAACCTATTCATTTTGATATGGGGATTAAAGTGTATTACAACATTTGCGGCAAAGCCCAGCTCTATACGTCACAGTCAGTTTAAATTTGGCTTCAGCGTGGGCAGTTGCTTAGAAAGAATTTTGGAGTGGACTGGTACAGTTTTCATCCAGATTGGGGTTGAAAGTACTCAGTAAATTAACTCAAGTACTCTTACTAAAATGCAATTTTGAGGTGCTGGTATTTGACTTGAGTTTTTCCCTTTTGTGGCAGCTTATACTTTTACTTTGAGAGTGAAATTTGCAATGTTTATTTGACTGGTCTTCCAACTATTTAGTTTACAGGTTAAAGGAATGCCATCATCACACATTCAACCCCTGTAGAGAAGATGGTTCTGAAAAGTGTAAAACTTTATAGTCTGGATTCATTACAGCTACAATGGATTTAATGTTGACCCAGTTTCACTATGAAAAGTATCAACATGTCCATAGAAACTTCTCAAAGCGCTTCCCGCCTGCCTGTCTCTAGGCTCATTATGTTCCCAACACTAAATGCTTGCTGTACATAGAATAGCTTGCTGTTTATCTTTGGCAAACACAACTAAACAAACTGCAAACATTCAGAAATGAGCCAAACTACATTATGGATACTGTAATGTTTAACACCTAAAGCAGTATTTATTTATTGTTTTGGTGACTTGGGGCAGTGGAAAAAGCTGTAAATACGACGTTGACATATTTATGACCTTAAGAAGTTAGCAAACTTGTTAGCAGCATGCTAATTCATTTGGAGTTGTGTTTTTTGTCAACTGGTATACATGCACATCAAATATTCAGTCCCTCGCTTACTTCTGGTCTACTCTCTACCAGCTCCTGAGAGACATTTCTGAGAAGAGAAGAAAATGCTCCGGAAAAGCCGATTCCAGCTGACATTGGGCGAAGGCAGGATACACCCTGAACAGGTATAGAGACAGACAATCATTCACGCTCACATCCAGATAGGGGCGATTTAGAGACTTCAATTAACCTAAGTTGCATGTCTTTGGACCGTGGGAGGAAGCCGGAGAAACCGGAGAGAACCCACGCTGACACGGGGAGAACATGCAAACCCTCTGCAAACACAGAAGGCCGTCTAGCCTGGGAATTGAACCCAGGCCCCTCTTGCTGTGAGGCAAGAGTGCTAGCCACCACACCACCATGCAGCCCTAAATAGGTCATTGACTCTTCAAAATATGTAATGCTTTTGTACATGTCTGCTTAAAAGAGTCATGTTTATATACGGTCAAGCTGATGTCTTCTAATGTATGGCAGCCATTACACTTTGCTATCTTATTGGCAGCTTCTACAAATGAACATAAATGAACATAAATGTACCCAGTGATAAAAACTGATTGTAATTTCGGAGAATGTTTTGGCTTTGAAAATCGGAAACAACACTTTACGCTTTTTGTAGCTGTCGAACACAAGACAGCTACAATGTGCTTTTTTTGCATGCTTTACTCCCGTTTAAAAAGGCATCTCATCCTTTCTCTTCTAAATAATTGTCCTCTCAGTTTATTCCCTGTCTGTAATGAGAAATTCACTTATTGTTGGCAAACACTTTTCAAAAGATTAAATGAGATTTTTTTCTTTGCTCTCCTACCTACTAATCAGTGTTAAACACATGAAACACCTGCCTCAAAGGAGCAGATTAAACTCATTGGAGTTAGAAGTGGTCTCATCTGCCCCAGTTAAACATAACAGATAAATATATTTCTTAAACTCATAAACAAAATAAATAATCAGATGGGGATTCATATAGATTCTGTAAATAATGCAAGAACAAGAAGGCAAATATGAAAATAAGAAAAAATGTTGGCCATCTTCAAAAAAATTCCCTAAACAGAGGTTCACAAAGAAAGTTATGTAGCATGTTTCAGAACAGTACATTCTGAACAATAATTAGACCCCACAGGACCAATTCGCAGGTTACTGAGAGGGCTTCTTAATCTTCTCATGTAAGGTAAATCATGACTAAAATGGTAAACTAAAAAAACATGCTAGCAAAATGCAGCATTATAGCATTCATATGAAGTCATGTTTTCAGGCCAGAGGAATAAGTCCTATCACTATTCTTATATGTCTGGTTTTAAATATATCCAAGGATGTATTGCTTGAGCTAGTCATTGGACTCCATAATGGTGTCCATTTATTTGAATGAAAATTCAAAGGCAGTGCAAGGCATTAACCAAAGAAGTTGTCCAGCTTTTTATTTTTCATGTGGTGCTTATGTGAGCAGTGAGACTGAACCAAAAGCTAAGGGCCTACAACCACAATAATGAGCTGAAAAATACTATGGTAGCATTTCCCCCTCCTTTGTAAAGCTGAGAGGAACTTAAGAGTTGGTTGATGAATCTCTGTGGGTTCATCAGTACGAGCGACATCTTTCATATTACCCATAGTCATTTAATCCATTGCTAATATAAAAATATTGATTAGTGCAGCTTTAACTAAAATTCTGATTGCTGGTCTGAAACATAGTATATGAGACTTTGATTTTGAGTTGATTAAAAGATCGGTTGGTGCCAGATTCCCCTCCTTCCAGGACTGGGTGTTGCGAAGCGGGCAGGAAACATCACTACAGACCCTTCACATCCTCATATAGACCTCTTTACATGTACAAAGCCATCCGTCTATGTATATCTATCTTTGCAATTCACAACTCGGAGAACACTTGATTCTAAGCTTTTTATTTCTTATTCTATTGTTGGTCATAACTGATTTTTATATACATATTGACACCTATCTTTCACTTCTTGTGTACATCACAGTCATGTCTAGTCTTTACCTTTATCCGTCCATCTTTGTTGTCCTTGTCCCTAGCTATTATTTAAATTTCTGTGCAAAAAAAAAAGAAACTGAACCAAATACCTTGCATGCATACTTGGCCAGTATAGCTGTTCTAATGGAAAGTTTTCACCCCTTACGACTTGCCTTCTCAAGTCTGAATATTTATAAAATCTAAACGGCTGACACAGACACTAAACACAATGTGAAGAAAATCAAAGGAAATTAACCGCATGAAAAATGGAACCTACATTTTTCGCACAGTGTCAAAAAAACAAATTAGAACATAGCAAGACAAAATGAGTGTGAGGATCTGAGAAAAATATCTATGAAATGCATTTAAGGAAGAAGTACACTTCAAAAGTATGTTTATATTCCTGAGGCAGAGGTACCAGAGCACTGTACTGTACTGTGGCTCTGCATGAATGTGTTAGGAAATAGTGAGCATGTTTAATTCATACAGCAAAACACATTTCCTCAATGTAGTGCTGGGGAGAAAGTACATGTAGACAAAATAACTTCATACCCTCAAGCTTTAAAATGATGCCAGTAATGTCAATTTACTGGAATTAGATCTTCTTGATTGAGGCAAACTATTGATATTTTGTAAATTATTCAAAAATGTTTCGTTATTCTAAAAGTTTACCTCCATAAGTATCACTCTGGGTATAGACACCAAATGGCCAAACCCTATCTCAGTTGCTATATTATTGATGAATGTTTTACTAATTTGTACTAATATTATGTTCACTGGCAGTGTTTTTTTTCCAACATGGAACTTTTTTATACTGTAAAGAAGTTGTAGGGAGGAGGTCGGGGTGAGTGATAACTGCAGAAATCCCTTACTATATTTCTTTGTAGGACAAAGCATCAAACCAGACACGTTGTTTGGTTGTCACCTTAGCCTCTCTCAATACAGCTTGATGAGATGGGTATATGGTCTCACTTCCTTGTAGTGTATTGTCTCTTGGCTGAGACATTCCTTGGTTTAAGTGGTCCTCTACTCTGTAAAGGTTAGGTGAGGGTCATTATTTTGGTTGGACATGTCATACCTACAGTAGACAAAACATTGTTCCAAAACGACCTGATCTGATGCCTCTCTCAGCAAGACCTTACTTTTGTCAGTGCCCTCCAAAAAGGAAAAGGAAATATTGATAGGACATGTAATGCAATAAATTAGTCAAAAAATGAATATGCCCTGTTCCTCATCCCAACCGTCTCCCTAAAGGTACTTTTAGAAATATGGAGCAAATTGTAGATATGTGCAATTGCATTCAAAGTATATGGAAAGCTGCCAGTGGGAGCAAAAAGATGCAAAGTTGCTCTCTGCAGTGTGGATTGAGTTAAAGATGTGTATGGCAATTTGGAAATGTTTTAAGTTGAAAAATTTGCATTGATTTAGGAGCTTTATGAATCCACTCACGAGGAAAAAGAAAGGGAGGCTGGACATTGGCATGTTTTGCTGCCGCCATCTTAGTTGATTTAAACTGGAAGTGAAATAAGAGGGTGGAGCTAAGTTCAACCAAACGATGAACAAGACACTTCCAGCATTTCCGACTGAGATATTTCCCTCACCTTAACCAATTGCTTAGAGTTGCTTGAACATAATAATAAAAACTTCAACCAATAATTAGTTGTTAGAAGTAGATACTATGGCAAAACAAGGTTATATTGATAGTGAATGACATTTTCAATATGAATATCTCCTCATTATGATGAGAACAAAACATAATCTGGACAGCATTGTTTCCTCCAAAACAAAGTCAGATTTTAAATTAGTTGAGTATAAATATACTTGATATTTAACAGATTGGAATCACATATGACAAGAGCAGACAGTGTCTGGAACTTATCCTTCACTTCAACTCTCCTTCCTCTTTATATCTCTCTTTCTTTATCACAGCCTAGTTTCTCTTTAATGCTGCTGGCTATAGTGTGGACTGTCAAAGAAAATTATTAAATTGTTGGAGGCCATTTACTTCCAAGTCATCAGTTAAGGTGGGTGGACTGTGCAGTCTCATGAAATCATCTGTGCGGCTCTTCAAGTCATTCTCCTTGCCGGGGAATGGGTCACTGCAGCACAGTTGTGAGTGATTGCCTCGCTCTGTGCTCTAATATGAATTAGCATGAATAGGTGAAAGAGGCAGAACTTGTACTGTAGCAGCAGCAAGAAGGGTGAAACGCTCTGAAATAGGTTACTTTGAAGGAACAGTATTAATCTACATTCTCTTTCAGTGCAAGAAAAAGGGCATTTATGTGCCTAGTACTCTTGAGTTAAACTAAAAGGTGATCTAGCCTATTAGTCATCCATAACAGAATGATCATTGCACAAATGTAGTCCTAACAAAGTCATATATCATTCACAATTGACATTGATCCATTTATTAAACAAAGCACATTAAATAATGAAATGTTGACAATCATATTTCAATATTCAACAAACATTGTGAATGAATATATAGCCTATATATAATGCCAGTGCTTACTTTGATGCTGCCAAAAAAATAAATAAAAATCAAAGCCACACTTTACTCGAAATTGGCTGGTTATATAGTGCAGGGCTAATGAGGGAAGTGGGAACAGGTGAGCAGGTGGGCGGGGCACTCAGATGATGGGGAATGGCAGGAACAGGGGTTACTACAGGTCAAGCGAGAGTGGCTGGACGGTGGTAAACTGGGTTTAATTTTCAGACTGCAATTCCAGCAGCTACATGGCCTTGTAGATCTTGAAACATATCACTGAGAATAGGTCAAACAGGGCAACAAACACAAACAATCAGACATGCAGACAATACAGATTGTAAACAAGGCAAGAGATAAATCAGATTAGCAACCATTTCATTTAGAGGTAAAACCAACCATAAGCACTGCAAGTACGGTATGTCTAATATTTTAATAGTTGCAATTTTGAAATAAATAAAAGACATGGATTGAATGATAACACAGATCAAGCCTTTTTAACAAGTCCATGAACAGCAGTTCTTAAGGACAAAACATTTGTATGTAAACTGGTAGATTAAAAATCTGCATGATTTACTGTAGTTAATGTTCTATTGTCAGGTTCTTGAGATGTTTGTACCCATGACAACTTGTGGGGGTTTCATTCGCCACAAGGCCACAGGTATCAGCTTGAAGTTCGGAGGTCTAATAAGCACCAAATGAGTGGCACCTGAACCCTATTAACCCTTTTCTGTAATGTCCTTGGTGTGTGTCAGTAAGTAGAGGTGTGCTGCTGCTGATCAACAGTAGAACGCTTGAAATCTTGAGTGGTTAATGTAAGCTGATGGTGATTCTGAAAAGGTAGATGATAGAAGTGTTTATTTTGATCGCTTTTATTGCTTGCCCTGTCAGTTATAGTGATTCATTCTGAAGGACCTTGACATCCCATGATTGTGAGAAATCGTGATGTATTGAATTGTAAGTCCTGAGGATCAAATATGCCATCAAACTTTGTTGACACTGCATTAAACCAAGGAGACGCAAGGCAGATTGATTTTATACACAGGGTAAAAGAATACATGGCATACAAAAATACATGGCATACAATAAAAAAAGTCAGGAAAATAAAATAGCCAAAGCAACCAAATATGTTTTAACTTTGATTGAAAATATATTTTTTAAGTCAAGTGTTAGTTCTTTGATAAATTTGGTACATATTTGAATTTAGTTTTGGGAACAACCAGCAAGCAGTTCTGGTTGACCCCTTTCCCCCATTAATGATTAATAATGAAGTAGCTGTATTTTTAAAAATCTTTTCTGACAGATTGGAAGTCACTCGAGAGATATAAGAACTTAAGTGATGTGTTCACCTTCCTCAGGGGGAGGTCAGATGACGCAGTGTCAGCCAAAAAATGGCCTTATAGCCAGGGGGCTGTTCAGACACAACAACTTTTATGGTTTCCCTGTTTAGAATGTCTTTTTAAAAGACAACCAATTCTGTGTTTAGGCGTCTTTTCTCTTTTCTCTCTAAACGGCTATTACATGCTCCACGATGCATTGGATGCCACAGTTGTTTTTATTTCTAATCTAGGAAGTCATTCTCTGGCCCCCTTTACCCATCTCTTTTGTAGGTCATGCACATTTTTTGGCATTCTACAATATCTGATAAGGGATATGCAATCAAAAGAAATACTATGCGTACACCCTCTGATGAGGTAATTTACGCCATGTGAACTGCAGCGGACCCTTGCATACTCGTGTATGCAGAAAGTTAACTTTGTCTTAAGTCTGATGAACTATAAGCATCCACCACCCCCACATCCACAGTCTTATGCTCTGTTCACACCAAAAGTGACAACCAATAGGAGACAATTAATTTACAATGGAGCCTGGTGACATGAAGCTACAAACTGATGCCTGACGGTTGTCGCTGCATGATGGGCTACAAATAAATGCTTAGTTGGTTTAAACTTTTTTGTCACTTTTTCCAACGCTTAAACACAGAGAAGCATCAACCAATTGATGTTGTGTCACCCTTTCCATTCCGTGTAAAAAATTGTCATCAGCCAGTTCCCAGAGCTATTTATTGGCAAAACTACGCCAACGAGCGCTTGAGAAACATTGTAGCTGGCCACGCTTGGCAGTTTTGTTGCTTTTGTCACTTGTACTGTGAACATAGCGTTACTTCCCGCCTCACTATATCCAGCACTGGCAATAAACTTGGTATTGGACATAAATCCTGACATGCCAATTGTCTTATACTGAATGTAGTGGGAATATTTGGCTTACAAATAAACATATATGGTCAGGGTTCAGTGTGTTGTCGTGTCTCAGCCAAGTTGATCCGGAACTATTATCCTCTAATTCAATGTAAAAAACATTTAGAAAGACATAAATGTTGCTAGCATTTGTTTTTGTTATGTCATGGGCAGAAGTGTTCTCTGAATTATCTTTAGTTTTTGGGAATCTTTTTTTAGTGACAGAACCAGAGAAAAGAAAACAAGAATCCATAGATAAGATAAGATAAGATAATCCTTTATTAGTCCCGCAGCGGGGAAATTTGCACGCAGCGGGGAAATTTGCAAGTTTAGTACAGTTTATGTGAATGGACATGCTTTAAATTGCAGTTAGCAAGCACAGAAAGGTGTTTGGACAATCTTACATACTCGCTGTTATCTCTTTTAGTGTTTTACAGTGTGTTCCACGTTTAAATAGCCTACTGCAAATCACGACAAATCATAAATATTCAGTGTCATTTTGTCAGTGCTAAACAAAATCACTAACTCACCACATCAGCATATAAATCCCCATCCTTAAAGTATTCATTTAAAGAATCGTGAATTCATCATTTAGTCAGACGAAAGCAACAGCCAGCGGATCACGCTGTGCGTTGTGGTAGGGGGTTGAAGGCAGCAAAGCAACAGCTTGTCATTGTGTTTTTTATTTCCTTTCTAATTGTGGTTTGCTGACTGATATGTAGAATAGGCATCTCTTGCATGGCCTTGCTTTTGTTTTTCAAGGAGGTGAAGCAGTGCCGTGGATGTAGCGCTATATATCAATTGACATCAGTGAAAAGCTGTTCAAAGACTCTTAATGGGAAAAACAAAGAAGTCATTTTCAAGTAACAGAATGGTTAAGAATTCCTTAGAAAAAAAGTGTTTTCACTAAAAGCATCTCTGAAGACATGAGGCACTTGTGTTGTTTACATACGTCAGTGTAGTAATGTATCATTATTAACAAGGAACAAAATTACTTTCAAAGGTGGAGGGGTATGGAGATGGCTGTTCACAGATCTTCCCGGGTCCCCCTCAGGCAAAACAGAAAGAAAGCCCATACAGGCACAGCCAGTTTATGATCATCGCTTTTTAAGAAACTGTCATGGTTCTGATGGTTATTCATTCAGATTCAGAGGCTCTTTCAATAAGCTTGAGAGGGAGCGAAGCGCCACGGTGACAGATGCCTGCCTGCCATGAGGCAGTGTCTTAAATTGTTTACAATGAAAAGTGACAAAGGTTGATTTGAGGGGGGTTTATGTGGATATGAAATCTCGCTTCAATAAGGTTTATGTGAACCCTATAACTGCATGTGTTCCACGAACAGAATTGGGATTGGGCTCGGGGCTCTATTTTCTTTTGTCATTTCCCATCTCTGATCACTGAACTCCGCTTCCGTGCAGCCCCCGTCTTTTGCATTTCTCCTCAGGGCTTTTGCAGCAACAGCAACAGCAACAAGGCCTTGAGGATAAATATAATAATTGCAGTTTTAAGGTATTTGTAATTGAACCTCTGGAGAACTCAATGCAAGTCTGATTGAAATAAGTTTATTCCAACGGCACACACTTGAAGCACCTGTTTTTTTTTTCTTCTTTTCTTAGAGAGTGTTAAGTTGAAGGGGGAAAATATTCTTCAAACACTGTTGCTGAATGTGTCAGTATTTGAGAGTCAGCACAGCAGTGCTCTGCTTGGAGAGGGAAATAATTGGCTGCACTGTGGAAAGACATACATGTCAGTCTTCCTATGTGCAGCCATGGATGTGATCATGCCTATGAATTGTGCATCTTAACACATTTAACATTCTGCTCAGATGTGCGTTTATGCGCAGTAAATTTCCTTTAATGAAGTCCACAATCAAAGAGCTTCTTTTCTACTTCTCTATGCTGCAACTCAACAACTTTGCCTTCTAATCAATGCCTGTCCTTACTAATGGCTGGTCAATGTTGTGATTTGCACTGCTGTCATTAACGTTTCTATTATGCTAATTAAGCGTGATTTATAGCCTCTAAGAAGACTGCAAAAGGACATTGCAGGAAGTGTAGCTGAGGCTGAAAATGACAGGTTGCAGTATTTTGATCCCGGTTGGTGAATCACCCTTTGTAGAGTTTT
Source organism: Anoplopoma fimbria (assembly GCF_027596085.1). NCBI lineage: Eukaryota > Metazoa > Chordata > Actinopteri > Perciformes > Anoplopomatidae > Anoplopoma > Anoplopoma fimbria. The sequence continues at coordinate 7,999,328 of NC_072456.1, forward strand.
CCTCTCTCGCTTCCTCTGTAGTTGTTTCACGCCCCCATGGTGTTTCTCACTTTAGTAGAGAGAAAAAAAGGAGAATGGCTGATAACATTTTTAATAAAAGCAGAACAGGAAGCCGATATGTGTGTGTGAGTGAATGTGAACATTCTGCATTAAGCTTTTTTGCTTTAATAGAGACAAAAGATAAATGCACTGTAAATCACACATTAGTTTTCAATTTTTTTTACTTTTCGCTTCTTCTATGACAACATCATGAAAGATGAATTTAATCAGCCTTCTACTTCTTCCTGGCACTTTGTCAGTGGATAGGGTCTTTAATATCCACCTACATGTTAATAAGACAAATTACATTAACCAGGGGTATTGAAGCAAAAATGAAGATATGGCCCCATAGGCTTAACTAAGTGCAGAATGCATTATTTTTCAACATAGTTCTGATCGCTCCTCAGTGACACTTCCTCACCTGAAAATGCCCAGTGGCTTTCCACAGCTTGTCAGATTGTCACATATGGAAAGTATCCACAGCGGCGGCAGGAGAGGAAGACACTAATAAGGTGACAAAATACAGAGCCAAGCATTTTCCAGGGGGAGAATGCTGCCACCATGATTTCATATGGAAAAGAAAATTAATGTGCCGTGCCACTCCAATCCTGAATCTTATCTGTCCCCTCAGAATTTTTCAATAGTTATTGCCACCAAAATTGTTGGATTTCTTCGGGCTTTTTAGAAGGAAAAAGAAGTCGGTGTGATATGCTCTCTATTCGTTGCTAATGCACAATGATTCAGAAAAATGCTGGCACAGTAATATTCATCTTTTCATGACCAATGGCTTTTTGAATTGGTTTATTTCAGGAAAGTGATGGAGAATGAGGATGCTCAGCTGACCAGAAAACAAAGTTACTGCTCATAAACAGTATACGTAAACAAATAGCCTACAAACTCATTGCGCATGAAAATTAGATTCGTATTGGTTGACTTAAACATGCAAACATCTCATAAAAAACCTGTGAAAGTAGCTTTAAAGTCTTAATCCTCCCTGCCAATGTTAAAGCTGAAGTTATAAATGGAAATATTTAATTGCTGCATCTTGATAACTGATGTCAATTAAGAAGCCCCGAGAGACACAGTTGTTTTGAAACGTGTTCATCGAAACATAAAAGACGCTTGCGGATACAAGTTGCAGATAGCTTTTCTGTCTATTGTCAGTCCTGCACCGCTCCATTGTGCTAATGAACCTGTTTTCACTCTCAGCTCCACATCAACAGGAGAATGATTTCTAAAACTGCACCCTCTCATCAGCGCTTCATGGACTTTAAACCGCAGCTGTCACTTTGATTCACACTGCCCGTAAATGTATGATTCAGAGGAACTCGATACCAATAGATGTGCTATACATAGGGAGTCTTAAGGGAGAACTTTTTCTAAGGCTATGTGAAACACATGCACAGCCTACTGCACCATCCATTAGATATAAGCTCGTCTCAGATGGCCTATTCTCATTTGGACGAGATCATTAGTTTTGCTTGAGCCCCTATCACTACATAGACGTAACTGTTATCTCACAGGGGACTCCCACCTGCAGTCCTATACATCGCTTCCCCCCCAGTGTGCCTCCTCCGCTTTTCACATTCCATCTCCCTATGATGTCCCATCATCCTTTACTGCAGCCTCTTTCTTTTCATCTCCGCTTTTTTTGTCTTTTAGTTTCCTCATCAGCTGTGTTTTCCCTTTCTTTTCTCCGCAATTCTCCACCAACTTTACACTCAACTCACTCCCTCTCCTCCTCTCACCCCGCATTCACTCTGTCCATTTGTTCTCTCTATCGTCACTGCCTCCCCCGTTTCAACCCCTCCTCCCTGCTCCTTTTTCGACCCATCTACTATTTTCTCCTGTTCTCTCTGCCTTGCTAAACAGAGCCCCACATTATCCCCCTTCTGTTTCTATCAGGGTAGCTAGCCTGTCAGCCCCAAGCCTTAGTTAATCACTCAGGCAGCCAGGCAGTCGGGCAGCTCACCGCTAGCTCCCTGGACACTAATAGCAAGACAAGCAGAGAGCGAGAGCAGGGAGGGGAGGCGGGGTGGACTCATTAGGAATACAGGTATTTAAGGAAATGGTCCATTCCAAATCAAAAGATAATTTGTCTCCTACTCAAGTAAAGGCTTTTTGTGAGACAGGCTGGAGTTACGTATATTAGGTCAGCTACAATGTGAAGTGGTTGGGTTCTTCTTCTGGCTTTGCAGGGCTGTTGACATTATCAATGTGAGTCGTGATAAATACTTCCTGTGTTTGGATGGCATATTTCATCCCCAAAACGGGTTCGGTTTGCTACCCGAAGGTGTTTTTTATGCTGACTCCATGTTGCTGCCGTGCCAATGGGGCAAGACTCGATAAAGAAATATCACCTCCATTTGTACAATGACATTACTTCAAAAAAAAAAAAAAAAAGTCTGTCAGGTCTCTGAGTTGTCTATGCCTTTCAACAAATACCTCATTGCCCATTTTGTGTTTGCATGGCCAAATCAATATCAGAACAAATAAAAGATTTATAGCTAACCGGCAAATGAAACAAACTAAGTTCAATGACCATACATTTTCTCCAGTAAGACAGTCTTCACATCAACTTCCTGTCTTACTTTTTATAGATAGATAGATAGATAGATAGATAGATAGATAGATAGATAGATAGATAGATAGATAGATAGAGATAGATAGATAGATAGATAGATAGATAGATAGATAGATAGATATAGCTTTTCCAAGGACTAAACACCAACACCTAAACAGGGACAAATGGATAGGGGTTAAGTGAGACCATGTACCACTTTGAAAGAAAAAATAGCACACAACCGGCAATCACAGCTAAATAAAAATTTTAAATGGCTATTGTGGGCTCAGTCTTAAATCTAGAGTGACAGTACTGGTATTATATGAAACTAGAAAAACCTATTGAAACCATTAAAGGCTAGCTTGTTGGCAAGGGGACTATAAAACACTCCAAACACAGGCAACATTTTGGCAAGGCAAATGATTTCGAAGGGGTCCCTTGACCTCTCACCTCATGATATCTGAATTAAATTGGTTCTATTGGTACCATATATTCTCCCTCTAACAGACATGCTCACTTTAAGCTAATCCTGTGCAGTATTGGCCAAAAACCATGTTGTTTTTTGTTGTTGTATAAATGTGTTATTTGTTCCTGTTTTTAAAATTAGTTATTTGAATATTCCTTCATACTGGAGTCCTTATTCATATATTGGGTATGACTGTAAAGCTGAGGCTCTTCAGGATCCATAGAGCCCCAGTGTATTCATGTGTGATGATGTTCGTCTTCAAAGTAGCCATTTTACATAGACCAGTCCATTTTTGGAAAATTGGTCTTACTCTTTAAAATTAAATTGTTTGATCTCTAAGATAATCACAGCCTCATGAAACTTTGCAACCACAAACTGCAGACCTAGGGCATTCAGAGGATGTATGGCTCTATATATTGACAATAATGGAGTTTCTGGGAGGCTTCCACAACAGAAGTCCTCGCCATCCAATTGCCAAAAATGAAATTCTTGCAGAAATCTCCAAATATCAAAAGATTTAGATACCAAATCATACCATGACTTTCTCTATGGTATTGCTCAAGGACTTGTATTCCTTATGTGGTATTTTGGAGAAATTTCTGAAAATTGTATAATTTATCATATTTTATTTTCAAGTAGTACAAAATTGTAAAATTTAGCACCAAATCAGTGTAACAAAGGGTATCAACCCCCAAATTCTGCAACAACTTATGAGACATAAGAGAGCATGGGTATGGCCCCATCATAGTGTTCTGAGTGTTGTTAGTCACGTGACTCACCTGAGGTTGTCACCTATGTAGTCATATTAACCTCAGCCAGACTATTTTCCTAAACCTAACTAAGTGGGTTTGTTGCCTAAGTCTAACTTCCTGTGAAGATGCAGGTTATTTTGAAGACTCTATGCATGTAACAAGCGTATATTGACACAAGGTAACTGAGGCAAGCAAAACTGAGGATAGAGGGGTACGAAGAGTAGCATACTTTGAAGGTTAATGCCTCCAAGCTTCATCATTTGCGGCATATTCTGTTGACCTGCTATCTCCCAGCACAGATCCACTGCCCCTGAACTGACCTCTCCAATTAAGGTAAGGTTATACTGCATATTATGTTAACCATGTGACGGATAAACACTTTAAGATTTTAGCACAAATTGAAACAGAAAGAATCACACTAGGTGACATGAAGTAATTTTGGTATGGTTGAGTCTTTAGTAAGTAAGAAGTATTTATGTAGAACTCTGTAGCTCTCTATATCAGATGTAACAAAGTCACAAACAGCCAAAGGCAAAACATAAAATGCAGACATGATGAGTCATAGCTCCAATAAGGTCCAATAAAATGAAAAAATAAATAAATAGCCATTGTGTTCATTGCATGTGTGTGGGGAGTCAGCCAGAGTATTCTCATGTTCATGCTCTATGAGCCCAAAAGCATTGATGCCTGAAGAACCTTTTCAGGATATTGGCAGAGAGCAACTTGGTCCCCTTGTGGTCCCCTCTTCCACGCCATGTCAGTCAGGTGACCTAATGATGATGTCTGTAAAGGAGCTGACTCAAGATAAACTTGGCAAACAAAGAGAACGACAGAATGGCATTATTCTGTCAGTCTTTTGTGGCCATCGAGGGGACTGCTCAGCAAAAGTAACTTACTTGCTTTGAGGTAAGATACTACAGGTAAAAAAAAAGATGTTTTCGTGCACCGGTCATTTCAAAGATTTTTGGCTATTTTTCTATTTTACAATACAATGCTTGCTCTACACCTTCAAATCTCAAATGAAAACTTACATTTTAAAATGTTTTCCGTCTCCAATGGCTACAACCACATTGAGTCTTGCAATGATGAACTGAACTGATGACTGTTTAATTGTATGATGTCTTGACTCGTTGCTGCTTGTTTTTCAGTGTGCCTGTAAGGGTACCTTGCATCCTTTGAAAGGTACCTATAAATGAAATGCATTATTATTATTTGTAATACCTATCTGTGAAGCCCTTTTCTTAAAATGAATTCTTTCTCAAACTCTTAGCAGAAATCTCCATTTCAGTTGCACTTACATACACCTAGCTTTTCCAGTTTGTTCAAAGCCTTTTTTCTAGAAGATTTTATGATTATAGAAGATTTTTGACCGCAATTTTCAGATTTATAGAGTGATAAAAAGAGATATCAACAATTCCCTCTGTATTTTCTCTCTCTCAAATATCTCAGAACAATGAATAATTTGTAACCTGGCTTAATGCAATGTTCAAATTTTTGTTGCAAATTAGCACATTTTCTTATTTGCATATTTAAACTAAAAATCTGAAAAAATAAATTGTGTAAATGTAAGTAATCACCTGGGGAAGAGCATGATGATATATATTAGTTATAGATTTGACCCTATTTACCTGTACTATCTCCCTCTAAGAGAAACAGTGTGTTGCATTTAGGGACATCTCTTGGAAGTATGTTTTCTTTAGGGTATAATCACCGGAAAATTATTTAGTTGCAGTAGAATGAGCTTTTTATATCTACATAGGGAGCGGGTCCTCTTCACGGAGCTAGCCGCCTCTGGTAGCCTAGAATGGACAAACCAAACACTGACTCTAGATTAGGCCATTCACATTTGTACTTTTTTTGCCTTGGCCACCATAATTCTACCGTGAGTTGAAACACTTGCCACACGGGAGAAGTTTCAGTCTGTTGCAATCTGCAACCTTACCGCTGGATGCCATCAAATTCTTCATACTGCAACTTTAAGGATACTTCTGTGTGTTAATACCTCGAATAAAATCAAAACAATTAGCAGAAATGTAATTACCTCAATATTAACTTTTTGAAAACTTTTTTTACACTGTTATTTTTGACATTATAAGCTTGGATTTTGCTTTGATGCACTGATGTTCTTGTTATTGTGTCCACCTCATGCATTACATTACATTACATTACAGTCATTTAGCAGACGCTTTTATCCAAAGCGACTTACAATCAGTAGTATATTACATATCATTCACCCATTCACACACTGATGACAGGCTACCATGCAAGGTGCCACCATCAGACTCTAACTAACATTCATGCAACATCCAGTCCACACCGATGGCAAGCCTTCGGGAGCAACTTGGGGTTAAGTGTCTTGCCCAAGGACACATCGACTGCCGAGGCCGGGTATCGAACCACCGACCCTCTGATTGGAGAACTACCTTGCTCTCCACTACGCCACAGCTCCCCCTCATGCACTCTGAAATGTGTCCATTGTCAATTAACAGAATGACTGGCGGACCTGTCACCATGTTGACATCCCTGCTATTAGAGGAACATTCTCAGGTGCAGTGGCTGGCAGTCTCCAGTGTTTACCGAGGAGCATCATTAGCCTGGCGTCTCAGAGCCTTAAAATGTCAAATATCCACAGTAATGAACTGTGAGAGTGCGCACTATTCCCAAACTTCCCCGCTGCAGTGCCCACATTAATCCAAATGCTCAAACTCTGCAACTCGAGTCCCTCCACTCATTAACAGTGGCAGATATCAAGATAGGAATAATGAGAAAGTGCCCGCAAGTCAGGACATATATTAAAGAAATAGAAAGAGCAGGAGAGTGAGAGCGGGAGGGAGAATAAATTCTGTCATAAATGGGAAAATACCCTAGAGAAATGGCCCAGGCATGGATGACAAACAGCATGCATTCATATTGTTTGGAGAAGGTGACAGCTTCTTCTTGTATTATATAAAGTCACAAATGCATGGATGACAAACAGCATGCATTCATATTGTTTGGAGAAGGTGACAGCTTCTTCTTGTAGTGCCAGAAACATGAGCATGTACAACTTGTAAAGTCTAACAACATGTATAATCAAGACTGTTTTCATACAGAGCAAGGTTTACCAAGAAAAAGAAATAAAATATATACACAACTGCATTCATGAGCATGCCTTAGTACAATGTTATGGTTACTGTATCAGAATCCAGTAGTACTGACTGTACTGTAGTTTGAGATGGTAGCAATGTATTTTATTTATATATGTTGATGCAAAAGCTGAAGGGCCAAATCCATAAAAATAGCTGGATTTTGGCTTAAATAATGTATAACAAAGTGGAATGGAAAAATTGAATTGGCCTATACTAAGTAGGGACAAATTAATAGTGGGATTTGTGGGATATAGGCTTCTCATTGAAGCCATTGTTATTACATAACTATCATATATATATATTTATAAATATATATATATATGTCACTACTTCTGGTCTGAAGACCAAGATTGAACTTTTTGGCATTAAAACTGTAAGTCGCTTTGGATAAAAGCGTCTGCTAAATGACTGTAATGTAATGTAATGTAATGTACTAACAAGGTGATATCCAGTGGGCTATTGCAAAACGAAGGAATGTAAATGTGTTGCGCTTTATCTTCAAAAATTCACAGAATAATGATTCTGTTCCAAAAACTGAGACCACTAAAACCAACTGACAGATACAGTCAACCTTCTACCTTTGGAGATACAGGGCATTTTGAAAAAATGCAAGACAAAAATCTACAGTTCGCAATACATTAGATGTTTTAAACTATTTTCTTTTCACATAGTATAAATCTGCTTCATCCACAGTTCTATGTGAATGCATTCAACGTCTTTACATCAATGGATAAGATTACATATTTATTAATATGAAATATTTCAAAAGCATTACTGGGCAGATATTATATCCATTTCAGAGCACCACAGTATATTCCAACTCATTGTACTGCACTGTCAAGATAATGTGTCATGCTTCTCATATTTTCATAAATATGGAAACAAAATGAACAGGTTCCATCTGTGTCTTGAATACTGAATAGTTCTACCTTGTGCAACAAATTTAAAAACGGACCATGTCAAATTTTTGGATGACTTTGGATCTTAGTTTGACCAAGCAGACTTGAATGAAAGTTCCCCCTCCCCACATAAATATAGCAGAGTTATATGTTCTTCTTTCCTCTGGCTATGAAGTCGCATTAATCTCAACTATGGGCCTTCTTTATTACTTTGAAGTTTAGGAAATCAAATAACCAAATATATCAAATGCCAGTGTGACATATGAGGTTTTACTTGCTCCCCTTCCCACCACTTTTTATAATTGTTTTTTAATTGTTTCGCAGAGGAGGTTTTAACAAAAAAAAATCACTCACACTCAATGGCGCCTTTCCTACAGCTTTTAAAACCAATTTAATTAAACCACTGCTAAAAAAGACAACATAGATTGTTCTGTCATCTCCAACTGCATCTCAATCGAATGTCAATCCTGCCTTCCTCTGCGACAGAAGTTCTGTTGAGGTTACACTGAGTTCATACCTGCACAAATGTGCAGTCACAAAGATTTTTTTACCCCCTTCTGACCTAACCCTTACCCTTCCCTTACGTCGACACTTGCGACATATAAAAGCCATGCAACTATAGTTCTGCTCCAAATTTAAACCTGCATTTTTCAGCTGACATAGGTAGAGCCAGAGGGGCCAACAGTTAAGAGGAAAACCTCTATACTCATAGAATCTGGAGTTACAATACATAACTAACAGTCTACACTGTGTAGGCTTTGCCATCTAGTAGCTGTCACTATTAGGTTAATGGGTGAAGCTGATGTGGTCTATACTCCGCTGTGACACTAAATCAGCCCTGTGCGTAGAAAAAAGGGGACAAGTGATGTTACACTCTCCTCACACAGCACTGCCACTGCAGAAGAGGTGCCATATCAGACAACGCTTCATATGCCGTCTGGCACATTTAACATTGAATAGGCTGCATGATAGCGTCACACGGCCGCTGATACTAATGCCTTTTTGACAGAGCCACGCCTTGGGAGTGTCCTTTGCAGTAAACGAACAACTGATGTGTTCGCCTCATGTCGACCATGCGTACAACATACTGAGACAAACCACGCACTGGGAACGCACGTGTGGGGAAGAACCCCTTACGGGAAATGACCATTTACCTGTGTAATATGCTGTAGTAGAAGGGGCTTGTTTACTGGATAGTGCGCATACTACAGGGGGTAGCCATAACCTTTCCAAGCACTCACGTTCAGCACGAGGCCCATAGCCGTTCGCCTATCTCGAAATAGTGACAAATTAGTAGGGTCAAAGATTGCACCACCCAGCTGTGACAGTGCATCTCTGCACCATGGGATCTGCCAAGGTTTCCCCACAAGCAGCTGCACCAAAATAATGGTTATGATATCGAGTAGGCTTTACTGACTAAGACCAGTGGTCTTCCGTTACATCTGTCAGAGGTGGATGTCATCTAGAAGGCCATCTATCCGGAGGACTTAGTAAAAACTATCACATCACAAGCAAAGACCATCATAAGAAGACTGGAGTGTGTACAAACAGTGCATGTTTGGGTTTCTGTTCATGCAGTCCAACTGATTGTGAATGCCAGCAACTACTTAAGCAGGCCATTTTTACATCCAATCTCCAATCAGTTTATCTCGTCACACTGACAACTTGTTCCTCTCATCTCCACGCAACTCAAACTCCTGTGTCTCATGTGGCTGGCGCAAAAGACTTGCACTAATTTATATCCAGGATGTCGCTCAATCAGTTGGCTTGTTTTGATCACTGTGCTGGATTTTTGTGATCTGCAGAGGAAATGCATCACTGAAAGTGGCTTCCAGTAACAGTGAAACATGAGAGTTGTTTGACTTTAGACACATTTTAGAATGACTGATATACACTCATATTTACTCATTCGCTCATTTGTTGCCCTGACACTATGCAAGTTTGTGTATATGAGCACTTGTTTAATGATTTTGCCTGGAGCAATTAACATATTTTGGGAAAGTCACGGTGCCTGTGCTCTCTCTTGTACCAAGATTGCTGCATCCCATGGACAGATGCCCCGTGATGCAATTGCAAGTCAAGCAGCATCCGCCACATTACTCACTCCATTAGCTGCAGTCAGACTGAACGCATGGAAGTTTCAAAATGTTAAAGACAAAGAAACAAGTGTTTAGCAACAATAAATGACAGTGATGGTGAAAGAGAAACTGTGGAGGTGTAGAAGAAGCACGAAACAAAAAATACAATAACCCTCTGCTTGTTTGTTTTGTGAATGTTAATTACTGATTAGGGCTAAATGGGAGTGGAAATTGCTTCTGCTATAATTTCTTGTTCTAGTCTATGCACATAAAATGACAGGCTTCTCATATTTTCATGTTACTTTTTTTCTTGATATCTAAACCTTGTTTTCCATAGTTAGAAAATACTTATTAACCTACCATTAATCTACACCTGGCTGTTTCCCCAAACAAGTTTACCTAACGATGGTAGAGCCTAAATCATCCATGTGTTAAAGTGGACTGTTGCTAATAAAAATAAAATAATTGCAAAAAGAAAATTGCTTGTATTATATCATGTAAAGTTTGTACGTGAGGCCTGTTAATTACTTGAAATCAACAGTGGAAAGATATTCTTTTCTCCAAAGACAATTGACATTATATTTCAAACACTTTTTTTCCCCAAGAGAATCTTGCATTTAACCAATTTTCCTTTTCATCCTCAAATATTCCTACCTAGACAGTGGATGGACTGAAATCATTTTCTTTGAGCATTTTTTAAAAGCTGCATTAAATGCTCTTAAGCGAGTGAATTGAATGAAACTGACAAGTCGTGAAGACCAAAACCTCAGAAAACAATACCATAGTCTAAAACACTTGAACTTCTCTCATTAAATGCCACCACAGCCATGTTAGCCTCTCAGAGCTGAGCTGTAGTGGGGCATCAGCTTTGATTGCTCCCTGGCCTGTAGTGGAGCAGCAGACCAACACAGGGCAGCAGTGGGCAGGTGCAGGAAAAGGCCTTTATAATTGGCTGGCTAGTGTGGCCGGGCCTCCGGTGGGGCTGGGCTGTAACTCCCGAGGAAGACACACAAAATGAGCTACTGCATCAAAAATTGAGGTTGGCAACCTCCATGCACGTCTGGGCGATTTTTCAAATGAGCATTTCTCAGCCCCAGAGGAGACCATGGCGCTCCTGCTATCATAAGCAATTGGAATAGAAATGGACACAAAATACTTTCTTTGCTGGCATGCATAAGAAGGTTGGGCAAGAGGGCAAGCTGTGATGTTCAGAGCGTGGCCGATAAGAGTGCAGTAGCTGAGAAATGTTTTATTTTCTATGAAATGAGGTAAGTATATATTTTTTTTCCTGTAGTTTTTCTGTTAAGCCTTGCATTTCCTTTTCCTGTCCTAATAAAACTGTTAGGGCTGCTGTGTGTCCTGCTCCCACTGACAGAGCTTTGAAAGCCCAAAGCAGAAATAGATCAGAGGCTCTAAACCTCTTTTAAAAGTATGATAGATGTAACTCTAGTGTGTTATCAGGTTTATTTAATCCAAAGCAGAGATAACAATAAGGGTGGGTATTATTTTTCAGTTGCATACAATATTTAAAGATTAAGTGAAATGGATATATATGGATATATGAGATATTTCACAGACATAAAATGTAAATATAATTGAAAGTGGGATTTGATCAAATTATTCAGAGATTTGCAGTGGTTACTCAAAAGTGGGTGTTATTGTGAGCAGAGAGTCTCAGGAGAACAACACTTTCACCCACGCATGGCTCTTCGGCATTGGGAAAAATTCCAACCCATGATAATTATTCACTGGCAACTACAGCTGCTAAGTACTGGAAGGAGTTTGCTGGACGGTATCGCTTTTGATTTTATTACATTTATGTTGCTTTGTTTGTTTCCACTAGGCAAATTAAAGTCAATAAGGATCATTTAATCACCCTTAAGCCCTGTTTTGGTCTCCACCAACTGAACCAAAACAGTGTAGTGTCAGGCCGTAAAACCTAAACAGTACGCTGAAAGCCATTTTTCAGAGCAATTGGCCCTCAGAACAATGGCCTCCTGTTTGCTTAGTAACAGGTGGATGGAAAAAAGGGCTTTCGGCACAATGGGCAGATCCCAATCCTCAAAGCTGTTTCCAAAGTTCACACGGTTTCTTATGTTTCTACTCCTGTATCACTAATATTCTATTCCCTTCAAGGCTTTCCTTAAATCTAATGATTTGAGGAAAATGTGCTTGCCTTGGATCCTGTTTGTACGACACGCTTGAAAAGAACTTGGCAGTTGATTGAGGGACAAATTTGCATTTGGTCGACCAAATCACTATTTTTATAGACCCGTTTCGCAATTAAATATTCTGTGTGTTAATGTTACTTTCAGAGGGAATTACTTCTTTATATACTCTGATGCTTGTAGTCCATTAATTTAGTTTTTATTGCCGCTTAATTAGTTTCACTTACCCCCTCTGGCAAGGGAGCATAATGCACATAAAAATAACTTATACCCCTAAACATTTGCTCTCAAAATATTCAGCTCAAGTACACTGTAGGTAGGCCACATGAATGTTAATAACCTTCAAAACGTGTTCACGTTTCAGGCATCTATTGTGATATGAACTGAATTACTCTCTCGTCTACACAATTCAGTTCTTCTAAAAGTCACAGACTGTCTCTGCCAGGCTAGGACACCGCGTCTCACCGACTACTTTAAGTTTCAGAGGGAACGTTTTCTCTGAGGGATCTGGCATTGAGATGATGATAACATTATCACCTTCACCCACCGCATTCTGTGCAGACAGAGCATCCTTTAACATTATGTTTTAGTGCCACTATTAAGGCATTATGAGTTTGCATGAATGTTTTCTTTCTGTTGGAAAAAGGGCTGTGACTCTCCAGGTCACTTTGGGAATTGTGTTTGATTGCAGCTTGTGTGGTGAACTATGAAGTACATTTTCAAAGAGCCGTACAGATTGCTCTGTAGGGAACTGCAGCTAGGACTACGCTGAAGAGAACCAACATATTGTTGAACAATAAAAGCAAAGCAGCACATGCTGATTGTGAAAAAAAATTGGACTCTGAAATCACAGAACATCTGCCCCTTGAGGAGGTAAATGCTGCTACTTGAGAATTGTAAGCACATCATTATAAAAAATAGACCCAGTGCTGGAGATGAAGACACAAACATTTTCTTGCATGACAAAGTAGATACAGTTGTTTTCATTTTGAAAACAAAAGATGGTTAGATTCTCAGAATTATTGATTCATACAACTAAGCGTAAATTCTACTCTAGGCCAAAAGATAATTTTATTTTTATTACTGCATGTCAACACTTTTTCAGCATTAGAATCAAATTATCAACACATTTTTGTTAGTTTGGTATCAAGCCGTTTAAATGAATTGACCTTTTAATCAGTGTTACTTGCAACAGTTAGTGGACTGTATGCACTGAGGTTAATGCTTCCCTTTGAGTGTGATATCAAATAAAACGTACTACATTAAAGTGCCAAACCTAATGTACAGCAGAAATTTGACCCAACAGCTCTGGGATTGATGACTGGAAAACTGGCCAAAAAGTGGATTGATTCGTTGTGAGAAATAAATCGATCTATTGTAACAATGAAACATGTGGAAAATATGAAGACAAATTTATATTCAGAAGGGCATAGACGTTTTGTTTCTCTCTTTTGTTCGCCTTGTTTGCATGCATGTGCGTCCTCAGGACAAACTCATTACAAAGCAGCTCCACTGTGCTACTACAGGTGAAGGACTCATCACAGAGCCTTCAATCTAATAGGGACGGATCATTTTGGGGTTTTATTTTGGGAAGAAATGCATGTAAACAGAGCAAAATGACATGGATCATTAAACACTTTTCACCAAAAATTATTTAGCATTCAGCTAATCTGGTTCTATCTATTCAATACATTGGATGAACTGAAGATATTTTTGTTGCATTTTTTTAAGATGGTGAGTTGGTTGTTCAAAACCTTGGAACATGATGCATGCTTTTTTCACAGCCTGAAAGACTTGAACTTTTCTCCACAAATGCCACCACACCTCTTCTAGCCTCTCAAAGTTGAGCTGTGTGGGTGCTATCTTTTATTGCTCCCTGGTCTGTAGTGGAGCTACACATGGGAATCCGTCCCATGGGATTATGACGTCATTAGTTTGACTCTTAGGTTTTAATTGGAATGGCATTACTTTCTTTTTCACTTTTTTGATGATTCATATCATGTTTTTGTTATGTACTTTAAGTCCATAAATTGATGTTATGGTGTTGTAGCAATGTGTCATTATTTATTTATGAGCATGCTTCTCATGGTTATATCTTTATGAGAAAATAATCACTTGAATAACAAAAAAAGTTATTTCAACCTTGCATCCTAGGGTAAGAAAACCGAGAATGGTCAATTAAAGACAAATCTATTAAAATATTAGAGCCGTCTGAATCAGAATTAGTTTGAATGACATTTCGGTTCATTTCAACAAAAGAGATGACTGTGGCTGCAGAGCTAAAATATTATGATTTCAAGTCAAGGCCAAGATTTGACTTTCTGCAGGCAGAAACCCCACATAATTTAGCCATGTCCTGAAATAATCACTAAGCTGCCATCAGTGAGCTCCTGATTATGCGATTGGTATGAGAGTTCAGAGAAGGTTCTTATCTTCAAAGCAGCACTGAGACAAAAAATATTATATTATATTATAATATAATATCTAAAGAATCTTTGAGCTACACAGCACGTTTGCCGTCATGATTCCAAAGACACTTTAATGGGCATTCCTTTGCTTTAGTTCCCTCATGCTCTGAGTTTATTGTCCTATTAACACTTTTAGAAATACCCAAATTTCCCATTTTTATGACTCCGCACCAGTGACAGTTGTGGCCAGAGGCACTACGTTTTTGGGTTGTCAGTCAGTCAATCTGTCCCAGTCGCGTGAACGCGATATCGCAAAAACGACTAGAGGGAAATTTTTCAGATTTGGCACAAACATCCACTTAGACTCAATGATGAAGTTAATTAGAATTTTGAGGTCAAACATCAAGGTCACTGTGACATCACACAACTCATTTTTGCCATAACTCAAGAATTGATATGCTGATTATGTCACACAAATGCCTTATAGTATTAAATGATGAAGCTATGATATTTTTTGCAAGACATGTATGTAAATTGTTACTCCACTGGTTGGCGGGGGCACACAACCCTGAGGCGGTAATTGGTGATTGACGGTTGGATTATGTTGGCTCCCTGAGCACGAAAACATTCGATTCAATCTACGTCATTGTTCATCACTTGGACCTGTGCCTAAATAAAAATATCACATTTTTGGTTTGAATCCATATCAGTATGCTGGTTTGCTCTTGGTTGCATCAATTCATAGAGAAAACAGACCTTTCTTTTGATTGTTGTAATGCATGGATAATTTCGAACGAAATCACTATGCAGAAAAATAATGACAAAAGCAAAACACCCGATACTGGTGCATAATGGGGCTAACGCTCTATTCCATTAAAAAGGTGGAAGGGGGGAAATTTGCTGCTGGTAAGGTGTAATTGCAGTATTAGTATGCCACACAGTTTTTTACAGATGTTAGACAATAAATGAATGAAACATTGATGCTTTTGAGATGTGGTTTAAGTAGCAAAAATATATGTATGTTCTCCATGGAACCGCTAATGTAACAGTATGAGAGTCAAACTCTGTTTTTCCAAAATGCAACTTCCGTTCATCCCTCTATCAATCCATTCTCCATACTCTCTTGTTCTGGAACTCAGGGTGCTGCCGTATACCTCTTGTGCACTGGGAAAGCAGATATTGGTTTGATTTTACAGGAAATACTTTTAAGATGACAAACTTGTTAAAAATAATTAACTGAACTTTTTCTTTTTTATTCTGATGAAATGTCAATCTTTCAAATTCTACCTGTAATTTCCACTTGAACTATTATTTCATCCCACTGTGCTAGCAGGATGGAATTTTGCATTTTTCTGACATCGCTGGCAGAAAGCACATTTCTTTTGGGGGGAATGGGGAATACTCCGGGTGATTTCAGTCTCTGAACCTGCATTTTCACACTGACGGCTTTCATCATATGAAATGGTTAAAGATCAGAGAGGAGTGGAAGAATGGCTGCGAGTGGAGCATTCAAGCTGCATACTATACGTCTACAGCACAAAGCGCTTGGGGTACACGGAGTGTAATGCTTTTATTTCACAGCTTGGAGTAAGACATAAACCCCCGCAAATTACAACACACTACAAACCAGTGATAGAACTACCTGAGATAACGGGCTTTGATGCTGTGTCTCCCCCACTGCCTCCAGCAGCCATCCATCACTACAAATCCAAAAGAGATCTAAAGAACATAACTTCTCTTCTTTTTTTATTACAGAGCATCATATGCAATGTTTATCTAAAAAAGAAAAAAAAAGTTTTCAGTTATAATCATAGATAAAATAACATGCATGTATCAAATGCTCTGTAAAAAGCTATCATATCAAAAGAGGGAACACTTTTATGTCATGGAATGATGTCCACAGGAATAAACTAGTATTTAATGATCCAAATAAAGATGTTAAAACACCAGCTACCGGCTCTTGTTCTGGATGTCAATTATGTTTTGGTTACCTGACCTCTACCAGGCTCAATAATTTATGATTTTCTTCTGTTCAGAAAGGAATGTTAAAATTGTCATTCAGATATGCAGTTTTGCGAATGAGTTGAATAGCTCCTAATAATATATGCCAACCACTAAATGTTGCCTTTTTTATATAGATGAAATGATTCTTGAATGCAGCTTTCTACATTTCAGCTTTTGCACTGGATTTCTCTGATTTGCCACTTTTCTTTCTGATTTTTAGAATATCTTTCTCTACTTGGTTTCTATATTTAAAAAACAAAATATGTATTGAGTATGTAACTGTATAAACGGGTCTTGTGACCATGCAAAACTCATTGGCTGGATTAGTTGAACAGCCATCTGATGTGTAAAATCTTCAGAAATCCTCAGAAACCCTGACCATGACTAATTTGCAGAGATGTCCGAGCTGGTCCCAAGGATTGGTATTGGGGTCAGTTGGGAAGTATTGAAAGAGAATTCTCTCTACTGTTTCGTCCTCCTCAGTCTGCCACTTATGTGCACTTCCCTGCACTGGTTCTGAGGCTGAGGTTGGCAAAGGGCAAGATTCTGTTAGAATCAACAGCAATTACCAACAGCAAAGAGCAGTGTACAAGGCAGTCAGGTAGCAGCCAGATGTCACTGGTTATAGGTCATATCAGCTGTCAATTAATGTTAAGTCTGTGAGTAACTTTAAAACAGATTAAAGTGCTCTCTGAAAGCCAGTTTCTGTACTAAGCCAAAGATTATTTGTGAGGGAAAAATCTCCTCTTTGGAATACCAAAGACCTTTGCCAGCAGAAATTCTGAAGACCACAGGTAAAGTTGACATACAACTAAGTGGAATGCAGTTAATTAGGATTATTAAATACACCTGTTATTTTTCTATAAAAAGATATATTCTGAGTGGACTGGGTATAAATATACCTCGCAGGACATTTTTGGGGGGATTTTGTTATGATGCATTAACTAAAAACCAAAATGACAAAAAGAGGTTTTAAAGAGTTTTATAATTTGTTTTAATTCAACCGAAACATCATATTGACAAACGTATCTAGACGATTAAATTAGTACTTTGTTGAAGCACCTTCAGCAGCATTTCCAAACTTGAGTCTTCTTGGCCCTGATGTGACAAGCTTTGAAGATCTGGATTTGGGGATTTCTTGCCTGAGCTTTGAACTCTGCAGTCAGGTCCTACAACCTCATGGCTTGCTTTTTGCTCTTATGGGCATTGTCAGCTATTAGACCTCATGTAGACAGGTTGGTACCTTACCAATTTTCAATCAAGTTAATTTGCCACAGGAGGACACCAATCAAAAGTGATCTTGAGAAACAGGAGGCCCTATTTTCTGGTTCCATTGTTTTCACAGTCAGACACTTCTGTGTGTTAAATTTTTTTTGTATACCTAGTATCTCACACCCAAGGTATATAATTATTCATTTTGATAGCTTATTTCTGATAACCACACCATCATAGGTGAATCAATTATCAAAGGCCTATTTTGTTTTTATCTAAAATCATATGTAAATAATGTTACCGTATTTTCCGCACTATAGGGCGCACTGGATTATAAGGCGCACTGTCAATGAATGGTCTATTTTCGATCTTTTTTCATATATAAGGCGCACCAGACTATAAGGCGCATTAAGCGAAACAAAACAGTCAGTCAGTCAAACTTCCTCCACTTCCGTACCATTGATTCATTAATGTTGAATTCTCTCGCAGCTGCTCTATTCCCATGTTCTACTGCGTGACTGATAGTTTGAAGTCCGCGTCGTAAGCGTGTCTCTTGACAGGAGCCATGTTGGGTCCTTATACACACACACTGTAATATTATGGTGAAGCACAGTATGTATTACTCCGCGACGCTCCTGACTACGGTAGCCGTGATGCTGCTGCGGTGCGGCTTTGTAGTTTACCAAAGTCGTACTAAAACATTTTGACAGAGCGCCGTGTACCACACAACACCGCTTCGAGGTCAGTAAGCACAACCAGAATTAATCCATATATAAGGCGCTCCGGATTATAAGGCGCACTGTCGTTTTTTGAGAAAATTAAAGGCTTTTAAGTGCGCCTTATAGTGCGGAAAATACGGTATACTAACTATCATCATCATACCTCTAAGACTAACAGTCATTTGCATCTATGAATGATTTTTTGAGGGATTTAATTTAAAACATCTTGCAGCAAACAATGAATTGCCCTGTGATTTAGCAGGTTGGGCCTTAAGGAAATGGTGCTTTGGCAACAGATCCAGATACATTTGAAAACAGCAGGCTATATTCACATTAGAGGGCTTAATGCTCAAATACGGATTTTTTGGCAATTGTGGATCCTGCTCTTGCTGCCTGGATTGTCTGCACAACTTGTACATACAGTCCAGGCCTCCTAAGCCTGTCCCTCTCAGGAGCCAAGCCCGTGGGGATGATAGTGCCTATCATACTCCTCTCCTAAGACAAAGCCCCCCAGAACTCGTGGTCCATGGCCTCATCATCAAAACAGATATATTGGCCATTGCATGTGTGCAAATGCATCCACCCTCAGGGTAGGATCATCCCTGCTGTGCCTGGAAAAAACCATAGCGGTCAGTCGGTTGGCGAACAGCTCCACTTTGCTTCGTCATGAAGATATGCGTCTCTGAGCCTCAAGCAGTTTGGGGGTGTTTGTTACGCCTGTCACAATATACTCACTGTGGCCTAATTTCTTTCACTGCAATATAAGTCCCACACCTTTATAGAAACAGTCCAATCATGGCTAGAAGTGGGGATAACTAGAAATGTCTTTTGTGCAATTTAAAAATATATATATGTTATAAATAGTCAAAAAAGAAAAAAAATGCAAGTTTAATTTCTTTGATGATTTATTTTCCATACATTAAAATGGCCCAGATATGAGTGGAAAATAAAGAAAAAAATAAGATTTCTCCGTCCACACTTCTTTAAAAAAATCTGAAGTGTCATGAGAGCATTAAAAAAAATGCTTGTAATGTTAGCATAGCCGATAGATAACTGAACAAGTCAGGCTTGTGTCAAATTCATGACATCCACAAACAAACTGGGCCCAGATATTTTTTACAGCAGACATTTGACATGCCACAGCAGGGAAAGCACAGGTGTAATTAACAGCCTTAATAAAGGTCCTCTCTCTTCTGCATACCGTCTCACCCATATATAATAAACTCTTTATAAATGGTATTAGCCCCAAGGTGAAAATACTGTGTGTGTGTGTGTGTGTGTGTTTGTTGCGTGTGTCAAGTATCTCTTGCATAAAAATGAAACCGTCTATAGACCACACATAAAAATGTTTTTTATTTAGTGTATTAACAAATTGTATTATACATTTTATTGACATTTTTTTTTTTTTTTTTTGATTCACAAACAACGGCATTATAAAAATAAAAGCACATGTAACATATATTGTGATCATGGTGTTGTTTTCTTATCTGCACATCTGGAGTAATACAGTATCACATTTTTATTTATTTTATTACAAAAATGTGTAGTACAGCTTAAAAAAAGGAGTGAGTTTATTATTGAATGGAACGCTTAAAACAATGAGGTGTCCATCATGTGCCAGGTTAAAAGAGAGGGCCATGATAGTAAAACTAAAATGTGTGTTTATTTTTGAGCCTGGGAAATAAATGTGATGGGAAAGTACAAACAAAAAACATGCTGGTGTTGAAATGTATATATCCGTGAGATGATAACATTGCTTGGGTAATACTTCATCAGCAGAAGCTTTTGTTTACGCATGAGAGCAATTTCAAATTTGTGCAACCTATAAACATCAGTACACTGGCAACATATCAGTAGTGGGAGAGCTTTAAATTTATATTATTAATTGTCAAAGTTATTATTTCCATCAGGAGAGAAAACAAAAAGAAGCTATGAGGCAAGTTTGGTGAAATCCTCCTTAATTTTACAATGTTGTACAAATTTATACGAAAAGCTGACATGAGGATTTCAAATGCACTCTTGAGATCCATGACGACAGTGAAAATGTCCCCCAAATGTCCCCTTGCTCGGCTCCAGAATTGCTCTTAACCGTCATCAGGCCGGTGTGATAACTGCTCTGCCATCTGTGCACCTGGCCGCCAGCCCAATTATTAGCTACATAATTTGGTTGTTTCGTATTCCATCGAGTTGGGCTGCTTGGCACTGAAAGTCTGCAGCGCTGCCTGGATCCTGGCAACATCCGTGGTTGACAGTTTGAGCCGGTGCCGCAGCAGACAGGAGAAGAGGTCCAGAGGCTGAGCTCCAGGCGGGGAGAGCCTGTTGACTCGATCCCGGATCTCCAGCAGCTGCAGCAAGGCAGAGTCCTGCGATCCCTGAGTGTATGGGTAGTCGAGCTGTAAAATCAAGTCCTGGATCGCTTCTGGGTCAAAGTGCATACTATAGCCATACACCTGGATGCTGTTTATCTTCATGTAGCCTAGATTTCCCCCCGGTTCCAGGTACTCCAAGGGCTCATAATATACACTTCCATTCCCGGTGCTTGAGGGCGCTCTGATCCGGCTCCGTAGGTAAAAGTGGACCGTCTCAAAAAATGTTTTCCACTTGTTGCCCAAAGTCAAAGTCCAGTTGTAACAGTCATATGGACGGTCTAATTTAGTCCTCTCCCAGTCTGGGTAGTTGTTCTGTTCAATTGGCATGATCCAACTCTCAGAGTGGCTCCCCCCAAACGGATTGATATAGACAGACAGCATGGGGTCCAGAGTGCTGTTCTTGGTAAGGCAGATCTGTAGAGACATCCCCAGGAGCATGTGGACATGGTTTGACTTATATTTATTACTCTTCAGCGTCAGCAGCATCCTCTTCCTCCAAGACGGGTCGAACCAGTTATTAAGCCTGACATCGTTGCTGACAAAAATCCCGTGGATGCTGATGCGGTTGTCTCGTTTCTGCAGAAGGTAGCGTAGCTCCAGGTCCTGCAGGTCCGTCTCGAAGCCGATATAGTGATCGGTGGAGTCGGGCACTTCGTTGCGGCACACGCCCTGACTTAGCATGTAACCCGGATTACAGGTGGCGCATCGTGAGCGGTTCTCATAGGAGCAGGAGGCGCATGAGGTGCCCTCGCCCACTGTGCAGGGGATCACTCCCTGGCAGGGGGGGTGCTCGTAGGGGCAGGAGCAGCTCCTGGTTTCCTCCAGGTACCAGCCGATGTGGTTGTTCTCACTGCAGTAAATGATCGAGAGGATGTAGTTCAGCCAGTAGCTGTACGGCCTGCAACAGCAAAAAGAGCAATATTTAAGATTTGCTGCTATAGATATATCTATGTAATAAAATAAAGTATCTCCAAAAATAAAAACCATGCCCAGAAACAGATTAAAGGAATAATTGCAATGTCAGGAAGCAATTTTGAGTTTCGTGACAATGTTTTAAGGTACCTGAATAATAAGGAGCAAAAAAGGTTATCTTCAAACATACAGCTAAAGAAATTCAAGAATGAAAAAAAGTGTTAATCCTCTGTCTCTGTTTTAATGGTTCAGTTATATGTCAAGTATAAATATAATAATATAAAATAATGCATTTTTGAGTATCATTATCAAGATCTCTCTGTTTTTTTTATACCATGAAACAATTTTTGATGGCACTAAATCCTAAGATTGCAATATCATGGGTTTGCGATGATGCAAAATAGAAGAAAAAAATGCTTAATATCTCCCTTGTCAGCTTCCCGATGAAACAATGTAGGCGAGGGCAGTATGGGTGAAGGTCAACAGTCCTCCACAGTTCTGTATCACTTTATATTCTCCAGACACTCATGCCCACTGAGCAAGTCAGACATTTCCATTCAAATCCCTTCATATATTGATACATTTACGACAGTCTGAAAAACTTCACCTTACAGAACTAAATATGAAATGAGAGAAAAATAATCCATAGTTATACATTTAAGTTAAGTTAAATTTGGCCAATTGGCTTTATGTGATGAGCTGACAACAGAACAACTTTAATCAAATTCTGATCCCTATGTTGTTGCATTTTGATTGGTGCTGGAAATACCAAATATCGTCTTTTCCCAACACAGTGTGGTCCACTTTATGCCAATGAGAAGAGCTCAGACAAAAACACCAATACAGAAATAAATCATGTATAATAGTTTCATTTATTCTAAGACACAAACTTTGAATCAAAATTCCTGAGACTGTTTGTGAAAAAAGGAGCAGATGGACTGCATGACAAAAATATAATGCTGTAAATCAGTCTTTCACCGTCTTTGTTCCACATCTGTCACTTTTCTGAATCATCTCCTGTTCTCTAGCAGCGTTAGCAGTTTTGTTATTGTTCTCACACGCAGCTGCTCAATTAATTTAGGGCAAACAAAGGTGCATGTATAAGTAATCTACGCTCACAAAATATTTTTTTTTTTGAAGGAAAAAAATAAACATTTGTTCCAACAGTTATTTGACTAAATACGAGCTGGATTCCTTAGTGTGTGCAGCACTGGGAATTTTAACTTTAATGATGAATATTAGATCAAAGCCAATAAAACTCAGCAAAGTTTCCACAACTTCCAAAGCTCAGTTTAGAGCAAATATACGAGGCATGTTTCAGCATCTCAAAATATAATCTACCTCAGTACTTATCTACACATGAATAAATACTATAAGGCAGTATTTGGTGCTAACTTTCCTTTAACAAACATTTGATGAGACACATTGATGACAAATGTCAAATGCATGTTCGTACACACAGCGCCGTCACCAAAGTGGAACAGATGGAAGTCATTTGCAAGACATTAAAAACAAAACCCTCTCTCCAACTTGACTGATGATTGAAGAATGTGATACTTTGGACATAAAGCTCTGATTTGAAAACTGCTACAGCTATTCAGTGCTGGGTAGACACAATAGTTTTTCATTATCTAATAGAACTATGTTTATTTTTGTTTGATTTGATATAACATATATAAATGCAATTTGGTTTGATAAAACATTTTAATGTGACACAATTTTAAACTCTAACTGAGGCTCCTGGATATCATCTGTATGCAGGAATTGCATATAAATGGCTAAGTTAATGTGATAATCAGCATGTAATAAGTTTACATTGTCAGAGTCCACATAACTCCAAAAGCGTGGCAAAAAAAAAAAAGATTATGTGAGTTTTGCCTGCATTCATTACGCACTATTAAAATGAGGAAAAGGGAGAGAGGTGTGTGTGTGCTCTAGTATAGTCTGTAGAAACACAGCCACTTTCTATAAATAAGGCACTTTAATACAATATTCCAACATCAAATTCTGGTGACATTTCGTCAAAAGACAGTCAGTACATCGTGTTCACAGTTTCAATAGTACCCAGCTTCTCTGAAACTCATCAGTTCGAGTCAGTTGTGCATATCTCACACCATAGTGGAGGCTGTGCACAGCAAGAGAGAGGAAGCTGTCCTGCCATCATAAAGCGCATCGTGTCAGCAGGACATGTAAACTGTCATGGAGACGCAGTGTGCAGTGCGGGCCAAGGAGAAGCTGGGTGTTCACTCTGCAATCTGTTCATTGTCTGTCAGCTCATTTCACACTGATCAATGCATCATGCAAACTTTCTCCTTCTGCTACAGATTCAGTTTTCTCGAGTGAGCAAAACTTCTTTCTCCACTGAAGAGTCATACAATTATGTTCCATTTATTAACAGCAACAAAAAAAAAAACATATGTTGTTTTGTGCAGCTCTATTACTGATTTCCAGACACCTTGTGTTCTCAGACAATGCAGCTCAAAACCAAAAAAGAATGATCTCCTTTTATTTAAAGACTGTACTAGAGTTACATTAGAAACTCCAAAATGGATTTGTGACGTCCTGTTACAAAGAATTAGATATTTTTTGTATGCTTTTTCATCTGACAAAGACCATGATGCTACATGAATAATATCTGCAGAGATATATGATCATTTCTTTTACAAAAAGTGGGGGGAAAAAAGTGTGTAATGTCATTACACACAATACAATAAGGAAATAATCTGTGGAATTGAAGAAATCATTTAATTTCTTAGGTGGCGAACAAGAAATATGTGCATTTATATGGAGCTTGTCAAAGTCAGATGTGAAAATGTCTTTTTTGTAAAGTTTTTAAATGATATCCCAAAGTTAAAACGATTTTGAAAATGCAATATTTCAATTTTTCCAACCGCTTGGCTTTAAACTGCGTTAATATGAAAAAAAAAAAGACTCTCCTTAGATCTTTTGAGAGCACCAGGTTATTAAACAGCAGGGTCCAAAATATCTAGTATTTAAGTATTTACTATCATCACTTCCACTATATCTCATTACTATGAAAAGTACCAGCCTTTAGAATTTATCTAACGGGACAACAAGTAACTAGTACTTGAAATGAAAAAACATGAAAAAACAGCAGTTTATTTAAACATGCTGGACCACAAGTTACGTATGGAAATAATAGTTACATAGCCTGATATTAGCTCAACAAAGATATCCATTATTGAGTAAAGTTATGGAAATGTGGGAGTTTAGTTAAACTGTTAAAAAAGATTATTTCTTTAAACGGATAATATCACAGTTTCCCTAATGATTCATTTCTGGCTCATCCAATCGTATTGCACTGGACTGAAGGGCAGTGAGACAGTCAGAGACAAATAGGCAGGGGGGAAGAAAATGGGTTAATTTCTGGTGGGTAAAATCTTGGTGCATCTATTTACAAATAGCAACTAATGCAATTTGTTTGTTTAGTAGGCTTAAATCATTTGTAAATATCTCATGATAGTGTGCAGCAACTCTGTAGTTCACTGGCTATTCTGCTGCTGAAACAATAGAATCTGCTTTGTTGAACTAGCAATACTAAAGCAGATCAATTAGAAACTGTAGCAGCTCTTAGTTTATTATTGCATCTTGTGCGTGAATGTATGATCTGATAAGATTTCATAGGTGATTGGTAAAATGTTGGTATAAAGAATGAACAGGGATTATTTCCAGTTAGGTGGTGGGCTGCAAATAAAGTAGCTGCAAATAGTAGCTGCAAATTTAGTAGCTGCAAATAAAAATCACATAGCAGAGAATGTATATGTAGTTTTCATCTTATTCAGCTCCTAAAATAAAGCTGGCTGAAATAGCTGTACTGACTAAATCAGCTAGAAGTCGGCGTACTATATGACTTTTTTCTTTTAAGAATAATACAAGAATAGATCTACTGAGGAGACATGGAAAACTTTTTTTTGTCTTGACTAGTTAACCAACATGAAGGACTCCCAAACTTTGCATATTCCTTTTAAAACACTGCACACTTTAATTTCACAGGAGGATGGCTTTGATTCCCTGGATGTAAAGGAGACCTCGGCTGGGAGAGCAGCCAAGTCATCAGCTGTGACACTATAGCTCACTTCAGTAGGACCTCCGTTGAATATCAAAGCGCTTACGTATTGTATATATTATTAGCATAGTGCATAGTTGAGGGGATAACAAAGCGCTGTGCACAGAGTTGGCTGAAGAAAATAAATGAGCACTGCCGTTCACCGCTTGCTTGAAAGAACTTGTGATGTGGCTGCAGGCTTTGGATTTTTTTTCTTATTTTCACGCATGCACAACCACACGCTGGCTTGCACACACACACACACACACACACACACACACACACACACACACACACACACACACACACACACACACACACACACACACACACACATCGGTATTAACAGAAAAGTCAGCAGGAATACTTATCAGCTTCTCACCTCTCCCTCAGCATAATAATTTTGGGCTGAGTTCGACACCTCTTGCTGAGGGTGAAGAGCTTGTTGATGATGCGTCTCGCTTTGCTCAGGAGCTGCTGGGTGCTGAGCTCCAGCTGTTTGTAGCGCTGGTGAATGGTAGGCTCCAGCTTCCAGAAGTATTGGATGGCGGACGTGTTCAGTGCGTAGAAAGTGGGCAGCCTTCGGATGAAGTTCTGAAACTCATCTGGAAGGCAAAGGGAGATGCAAGAAGAAAATTGAAAACTTCTCCAACACAAGCCAAACTAACTCTCACACTTCCTTATTTGGCAAATCTGTCAAACCAAATGAGAGAATCACTTTGCAAGGGTCACATGGGCTGAAGAGCTGCAGGGCAAACTGGAGGTGATATTGTTTCATGCCTATGCTAATGTGAAAATGGGAGATAGTTAGTGAGCTTTTCCAGGGCTGATTCTGCTGATTAGTCTGTGATAACATATTATGAACAAGGAGTACAGAGGATAATAATCTGTATGTCAACCCTTCAGAGCTGATGTCTGCTGAAAACAATGCGCAGCAAACAGATAACATTTCTGAGGCATGCATTAGCATTTTCATCATCATTGTAATCATGATTGGTTGAATGGGAAATCGATGCAAAGCTCATCGTGGATGAGAAAATGAATACACGATTTGTAATTGGTTAACGATATCTTGATGATATAGCATCTGATTAGGAAACCAATTAAGTGTCAATGGCTTCCCTGGTGATTATGCAAGGTGTATTACAGGTTCCTATGAAATTAATAAGTTGATTAAACAGCTTGTAATAAAAATATATTACAAGGGTATTTGGAGGTCAGGACATTCTCCTGAGAAGTAAAGGAACTACACGGTGCGGCTTTCATGTGTATTCATTGGATTCCCCATATTCAGTTAGGCTGTTGCCTTTATATATATTAATTTGTATTACCGTCCATAGGGAGTTTAATGGATAATGTAATATGTTGTCTACAAATCCCCTGAAACGATCAAAATCAGCTACAATTACTGCCTTGCGGTTGCAAACCTCCGCCAACCCATCAAGTTTGAGTTAACACTCATGCCTTTCCAAAATATCATCACTTCATAATTATATCCATTTAGACATTGTTTTGTGAATTTGTCATTAAAAGCATATTCATTCTGAAGTTATGGCCAAAAATGTGTTCTGTGAGATCACAGTGACATTCACCTTTAACCAACTAAATTGAATCAGTTCATTCTTGAATACAAGTGGACGTTTATGTTAATTTGAAGAAATTCCCGCAATGCGTTCCTGAGACTTGGTATTTACAAAAATGAGATGGACATGAGGTCAAAGGGACCAACAAAATCTAATCCGTTCATCCTTGAGTCCAGGTCGACGTTTGTGCCAAATATAAATAAGTTTGCTTTAGGAATGGACTGGCCAGATGTATGCACATATGTACCAGATATGGTACGACTGCATAGGTCCTTCTCTGAAAACTTTCCATTCAGTGTCAGTGCCACTCAGCCACAAGCCCATTTGTTTATTCTAAAGCTATAAATATAAAAAAAGGTTTTTTTTTGGCTCAGTAATTGGCCTGTTACTAAGGGGTGCATCATGATGCAGTGCCTTTTCACGGCTAATTGCATTATTAGCTGCACAGACAACATCTATCTTTATTTGTTTGCCCAACAGAAAAATCCTCCACTGGAAAAAAGGTTAAATCAAGAGTAAACATGAAATCTGATTAGACAAAGCAAATAAAAGCAAAAATAGCTGCAATGAAAAGTAGAAAAGGGAAATTGCAATTAAAACCCAAAGGAAGAAAAAGGAAAAGGAATAGATTAAAAAAAAAATTGCTGGAAGAACATCGCCAGCCATTAAAAAACTGTGGCTTTCAGAAAAGGACATGCTACAGTCTAGTGCTTTTATAAAGTACCTCATCAGGGTGGTATCTTTCTTAAAAAGACAAAGCTATCGTTTCCTTCATGTTATTTAACCATTGTTAAATTAATTATAGGTGATCACTGTTGACCGTGTGTATTTCCATGTCCATTACTTTATTCTCAGGAGAAGATATTTATTAAGAAGGTATAGTACACAATAATAGTGTCTTAACATGTTCATAATGTTGAGTTTCCTGCGGAAGGTTGAAACTGCAAGCTGCCGCTGAGGTCTGCCATTATTTTGTCACCAAGACAACGATAGCTCATCCTTGGAAACCCACTCTCTGCCGACCATTATTATCTTGTCAGCCACTGAACCCAAGAAAGTCACACTACTTCCTCCTTTAGTATGATTTTAAAAATAGATGACACTGTCAGATTTGGAGGGGCGGAAGAACTGACACATTCTAGGCATTGTTAAAACTGAATTGGTGTTGGAGGGTAATGATGTGTACCAAGAGGCTTATTTGGCAGATTCTTCTTAAATCGCTAAATTATGAGGTTACAATTAAAAAATAATCAGTCTTAGTTGTTAATTTTACACATACATTCTAATCAATTTAACAACAAATGGAAAATATTATAATGTTTAACCAAGATCTCATGGAGCCCTATCGTACCCCCTGACTTGTTACATATCGCACCCTCCAGTCAATGGATATTATTGTCTATTCTATTTCAGTTTACCACTATGAATAAGACGCGTTTATTTGTCTCATCGAAAACTGAAGTTCCCCAAGCAACTATATAAAGCAATGAAAAAATGTATTTTAATCTTTTAAGAATTAAGATACTGATCATTCCTAATTAAAGCATTATTCAGTGGAAGGTTCAAGCTAATCACACCCGCCATCAGCTGACGATGAAAACTTAATTTAACAATCTGAGTCATGATTATTAATCACTGATGTTAGTTGTTTCCCATTACATCAAAGACACAAGTGGATCCCCAGGGGTTACGTAGGGAACTTACTGATTTTTATTTATTTAATTCAGCACTGCAACTGCAGTTCTGAGGGCACCTTGCTGCTTAAGTTATTGCCAGCTGTGAGCTAATCAAGTTGCCCTTAGTAGAGAAGCATGTGGCCTGTAATAACACTGTCAGCCAGCGAGCTGCACAAAGAACAGCTTAAGGGAGGGCTGGGAGTGACTGAAACAGCTAGATGCCCTCAGGGTGTGTGGATGCAGCTCACAGTTTAAATAATAATGGGAACACAGAAACAAAGCTATGTTGGAACGTTTAGTAAAATGTGTGATACATCTTGAGGGTGCAACATTTGAGTAAATAGTCAAAGTGTATTATTACACTGAGCCTGATCGCAAATACAATCAATTTGCAAAAGCTTTTTTATAAGCTTAGACAAATTATTTTCTCACAATCATCCCAAGTGAACACCTCGAGGAAAATGGTAAGCTGTATTAAATGAGGTTAACTGATAAAATGGTTACAACTCAGCAGCAAACTATAATATCACAGCTTACATCATAGGCTGCTAACAGATTACAGCTACTGTAGTTTGTTTATGGGTTGAGTCAGCTTTTCCTTCAGTACTGAAATAAATGAATGTGATTGAATCACTGTAGGTGACCAACTGAAGTCACATTGCTGTAAATACTAACCTTTCATCCTCTGAAGATTGAGATTTGCACCATGCGTTTTTATGCACACAGACAGGCTCAGCTAAAGGTTGTTGTTTGAATGCTGAAGAGCACTGGGAGATGACAGATTTGTCAACTGTTAAGAGATTGTTCTACGCCGTTTCTCCTGAGACAGCTGTGTCTTTAATATCTCTGGCTGTATCAGGGAAAGTGAGGGAAATGTTGCCAATCAATAGGCTGGATTGTTTTATGGCAGTATTGGATTTACAGGATCAATTTGATGAAATATCTTAATATGTACATCTCGTTATATAATTTAAGAGATTGTCCAACAAAAACATGTATCTATAATGAGTGATTCAAATGTTTTTTCTGATATTATATATACATATATAAATACATATGTATATATAGTGTAAAATGAAATGTTTAGTTAATGCCTCTCACTACATTGTGTAAGATCATCTGTAACATGTTAAACAACTGTTTTGCAATTGCGTTTACATCAAAACATACCAAAGAGCAATTACAAATATGTAAAAAAGCTTTACATTTATGAGACAGACCAATATTTTGTTGTCAAACAAGTTTATGTAATAATTTAAAGCTCCGACCACAGCTAACAGCTGATGCAAATCCATCAAATCTAAAGGTGATTTAAGATTATAGGTGTGAAATGTCCTTCTCTGTTGTTTTCTTATAATTTTGCCAAATAGTGGTTTAAAAATTGCAACTCTGTGTACCGTTGAATTCCCATCACATTGATTGGATATAATTGCCCCTTGTTTCACTTTTCTCTCTTTGTTTTCTTTGCCCATCGGCTCCTCTAACAATAGAGTCTAATTTGCTGTCAGTGTGAGGGTCACAGCCAATGAATGAGTGCAAAAAGGAGAACACTGACCTGACTCCTCAAAGTCCTGGTTGGCCATGTTCCAGGATTCTCGGATTTTCAGCACACTGGCTTCCATAGCTTTCAGATCCAACTCGGGGCAATTACACTGTGGGTAGTCCACTTTGCACTGGCACCAGCAGTCACTGTCCCGGCACACAAACTGGCCCTCCTCATTACAACCGATGTAGCTGAGAGCTGCCTGCACGAACCTAACCCTTAGGTACTCTGGCAGTATGGCCTGGAGGCCTATGGCAGGGACAAAAATATGGAAATGTCACATGGATGAATGAATATGGAGCTGTAAGTACTTTAGGTATTGCAGAAAATGTGTTAAGATGGCTGTTGTACGCTACATTTGGAAATCACAAAAGGCCGGCACTCATTTTCTCCGTTTTTTTGCCACGCTTGACATATGCTCGGCGTCACATGCAATATGCTGAGATTCACTTAAAGTTTTATTTTCACTGCACAGTTCTGCTACTTTTGTTCTGAATCATTACTGTCTGGGATTCACTTCAAAACCCGGCAAGCATGCATGGCAAAAAAAAAGGCGAAAGAGTGATTGAAGCTAAATTCGTTCTGACACTCTCATGCTGCAGTTATAAGCTTGCCAGAGAACAGACACTGTGACAATTCCATCAGAAATTGGGAGAGTTCAATTATGAATGCCCAACCTTGCAAATGAATCTTATTTTCAGGACTCTGAACCAAAACGGAGCTGACAGAGTCGAGGTTGTCATAGTTACTGCATCCAAGAGGGCCCGTCCTTGTTTCGGTCACCTAAAGGGAGGAAAACAGAGGCACATAATAATACATACTATGAAAAAACACACTGATGGCTTAAATATAGAGTGGGAGTGAAATGAAAGAAGAGGAAAAGAGAGAACACATGACTAACTGTCATGCAGAATATGATTTAAAACACCCTTCCCCTTCATTATCTTGTCTTCAGTTCCATTACTTAGACCTGACCTGATAATTTTTTGAACTTGTGGGCTGGAAATTGAGTTGGAATAAGGATCCCTGGAGTAAAGCATACTGAGTAAGTTGTGGTGTCATCTGTCAAAATCATCTCTACATTGTGTTTCTCCATTACAATGCCCAAATGACACCCATAACATGCTAAAATCTATTGTGATGCTAGTGTAAGCATGTTCTATTCAATTATCTACACACCTGAGGATTTGTGTAATTGCTTGTTGCAAATTTTCACATGAGGTATGCAATATTGTTACACCACTACAGACAAGCAGAAATGTAATGAGAGGATAGGCAAAAAAAATAATCATCTGTCAGTTTTGGAACCATTATTGAATTGGTGGAGTACTACACAATTTGCATTGCAATTTTGTTACATTGTTAAACACACAATGTACGAAAAGTATTGAAATTAATGAAGCAGGGCTAGATACTTTGTCCTTTTTTATTCATTACATGTTTCATCTTCATGTCAAAACACGGCGCCTACATTACCCACAATGCAAGTGTCATAACTCGAGGAAATTAACCAGATTGTAGAAGGCTCTTTCTGAAACAACAAACTGCTCGATACAAAAAATAGTACCCCTCAGGGAAACAGACTCTGGTGTATGAAATTGGCCAAGTTCCCCACGTGAAGGACAAAAAGTTTGACTCTTGAGTATATAATTACAAGGATCTTCCGCATCAAGTGGCCTCATACAACAAGCACACTAGCGTGTTTTTTCACCCTGCCTCAAAGCCGCTCGGCCTCAGGCTCATTCACATGAACAGAGGAAAGAAAATAACTATTTTACAAAGGTCACTTTCACAATGTAGGACTGTAGAAAAAGTATTTTGGGCTCAATGAAATCATGTAACTCAGAGGGATGTGGAAATTCGACAATGTGGCCACTATGTCAAACTTGACTTCTTCATGTGGGCTTGTTTTAACTTATTTATTGTTACCTACAAAAAGGCAATCCAACCAATAGTATATAATTAGGTAAAGAATAGATATTTAGTCTGCACCAAAGTGGTGGAGCAAACGAACAGAGTTATGCTAAAAATGTAGTTTATAGTTCCATGTTGTAACATTAGAAAAGCACTATGACAAAACTATATTATAAGGTTGAGGGTTAGGAGTTGCACAGCCTGAGGAAAAAAAGCTGCTCTGATGTCTGGTGGTCGATAGCTGATACTTCTGTATCGCTTGCCAGACGGCAGCAGTGTGAACAAGCTGTAGCTGGGGTTGGTATTGTCTTTAAATATCCTTTCAACTCTTTGCAGGCACCTCTTTTCACCAATATCCCTGATATTCATAAGATGGGTACCAATGATGTTCTGGGTGGTTTTATTCTCCCGCTTAAGTCCTGCTGTTCTATCATTATGAGTAATTTGGTGGCATAAAGACTGCCAGAGCATGATTATAGAGACTATTTGCTTTTTTACAGCTTTTTATTTTCTACATCAGTGGCACACAACACAAATCCCTGTCAAACATGGATGATGGAAGCTCAAATTGTGTTACAACAGATTTTTTGGCAATTTTGGTGTGCCTGTGGTGAAGCTGAAAACAGAACTACAATAGGTTTATTATTGTCAGTAGGTGTGATTACTTCAATCATGTCAAAGTCACAGTTTTTTCATTCTCTTTATAAGAGCGCAGTTTGCACAAAGGCAGTCTGACAATATAATGACGGAGAGAACAGTGTAGAGCAGGTTTCACCATAACAACTGATGTGACTGTGTGGGAGGTGTAAAGTCTCAATGTGAGAATATATGACACCAAAATACAGCTATTGAGGGTTGGAGGATATTCAATTACTAAATACATTTGGTAAACATGAGTTACTCTTGTCCCAGGAGAACTCTTGTATAATTCTGGGAAACCGTTCAGTGTCATTAAGTGACGCACCAAACAAGTTGGCAGACGTTGCTGGTTTGACACCGAAAGGGTTATCTACCAGCCAGCCTACATAGCGGATATGTTCACCCCATTTATTCACACTCCATGCGTCATTTTGGCATTTTTGTACATCTCACAATCTGTCAGACAACAGCTTTGTGTACATAATTGGCAATGAAAAAGTTTCCTGAAGATTTAAGGATTTATAACCCATCAGACAGCTTGAATCCACAAAAAGCACTGGAAAGAAGGTCTGGTCATGAGTGCTGCTCTGTCAGAAGTGTTTGAAACACCAGCTGGAGGCAGAGCAGGGACCTGATTTTACACACCTATTCTGAGTCAGGTTAATTAACTCAGAACAGGTGCAACCATGTAGGAGGAGGTGAAGAAAAAATAAATAAAATCACATCAATTCGCACACATGCAGACAACTCTGTCCATCAGGTTTTTCCCAGCTCATATTTGGCTGTGTGCAATGAGTGTTTATGCAATGAGTTGTGTGTGGGTGCAGGGATTGTGTGAAAAAAACATTGTTTGTATCAATAAACAGTAAACATCACTGTGTCCTTGTTTCTGTTCTGCAGAGTTGAGAGAGAGTTGCTTGGTAAATTCACGAAAACAGCACCTGTGATTTGTATTCCGAGCTTATCACCTGGTTTGTAACAGAAGCCAAAATCCCAATAACTTTTACCACAAGTGTAGAAAAACAGAGAAAGAGCTAAAATTTAGCATTGAGTGTCCAATGCTAATCTAACATTTTAGTAAAAAAAGACCTACATATAATCAAACCTGATAGCGTGTTGTAGACCCCCTTTCTTGTATAGCATCTGTTGTTTGCTTGTATTTACTTATTATACAAGCAGAATGAACCTATCATCTTCCTGTTTTTATTTAAAGTACCTTCTGTGTGCCAAGAGGAAATGATTTTCTGGAACAAATGAAGCTTCTGGAGCTGTTCAGGCAGATAACTGATCCACAGCTCCACTCGAGCTGAATGTGTTTATTTCTATTACCAGTTGGGTGATATATTATAGCTCACGGCTCATCTTTGCTGGCTTAACCCCCCCCCAAATTTAAAAAAAAAAAAATAAAATAAACTATATATATTCTAAATTAAAATGTTATGATTCAATATTTGGGTTGAGTGAATACAGTAATGCAAAGATAGCATGTCAAAAAGACAACTATTTTTATGGAGACTACTTCAATTTTCTAAAGCCATTAGGCTACACTCTGCTGTCAAATTCAATCAAAGACTAATGCATTAAGATACATTGTAGAAAAAGGGCTTTTAACACAGTAAGTGTGCGCAAGCATAGCAGACATATTATACTAATGGTATTCCTCTTGAACATTGAATAGGCTGACCATGTGGCTAAACTCAGTTGTGTAGGCACTATAGATTATGTTTGATTGAAAAGGCAGGATTTTTTCACACCGTGTTCATTTGAAGGGACCTTTGGTGATATAGTGGTATTAAAATGGTCTGAGTTGTGTTTAAAAATGTGTTAATGGGGTCCATGTGCTCCAAACTCACCCGTTGATCTTGCAGCTATACAGTCTATAGGAGAGGTAACTATTTCAGGGGCTTTTTTTTTTTTTACTGTACTCAGGACTTGTGTTTGTCATGGTTTTCAAGTAGGTTAGCCCGCTCGCAATAGAGCATTTATCATACGACTTAATATAAGACCATGAAAACATTCTGAGAAGAGAGTCTCTTTTGGGGTAAACATTTTGCTGCTGCTGTAGGTTTCATTACACCCAGGTGAAAACAGGCAAGCTATTTTAAACAATTGTGACAAAACTTGCTAAAAACAGATTGAAAGGCAGCAAATATCTTTGATCATTCATGGCAAAAACGCAAAAAAAGTAACACAGAGAAAAGGCCAACATGCGCAGATGCAAAGAAAGCTTACCAGAGCAAAAATAAACCCTGCAAAAACAGGTCAGGTATAGACCCTAATAATTGCCTCAAGTTTGACTAGTAACCTAAATGAAGCCAAAAATAGGCTGTCTTAAGACAAAGGTCAAAGAGACATACACCATGCCTACAATAGAAATTAATTGGCAAAAACGTGTAGGTGTGAAACTAAAGTTATGTCAAAAGAAAATACCTTCTGAGACAGGCATTAAAATAAAAAGTTTACTTTTTGCCGCACGACTTGAAAGTGGCAACTATATCAAAGCTCAAAGACATAACACAAGATTTGTGCAAAAAAAAAAACACAGACACACAAAAGAACACTGTCGAATCTATCCTCTCCTTCTCAGCTTATGGTTAGATTGTTCAAAATTGCAACTCAATCATCCTTGACAGAAGACTGATTTGGAGCCCGTATAGTATATATTCAGACTCCACGTGCATCAAAGACAAACTGGAAACCGGAAGGGAAATCAATCTCCTTCGCTTGCAATTTATGCCAAACACCGCTTGTTTTAATATTTTCCCAAAGGTCTAATAAAAGTAACAATATCTCTGCGCCAGAATTAATGACTGTGGTATCCAGCGTGGAGGAGAAGGAAGACTTTCACTGCTGTGGGCAAAAAAAGTTGTCTTGCTTTGGACATCATCTTTAGACATCTATAAGGTCAATAAGGAAATTAAATCCAGAGACACCTGAGGATGAATAAAAGCTGTGGGCTCTCCATGTTCTTTTTTTGTTTGTTTTACACCATGTCTCTTTCAGTCTTCTTCTAAACTACAATTACTGCCTCTTAGTATGCCTTTGCCAACCAGTCATTTAACAGTTTACATCCACGTCTGTCCAAAATGTCATCACCTTTTATCCTGTTAGACAATTGTGAGAAACTGTCATCATTTTATCCCCCGGGAAGATCATGAGATTGGTCGTGTGTGTGTGTGTGTGTGTCTGTGAGTGATTGAGTGTGCACCTCTGTGTCTGTCTAGAGCTAATCTGGCATTCTGCTGCGGCAAACTGTACTATGTTTTGGGTGGCCAATTATTCATTGAATGCTCAAGGACCTCTCGGGGTTGTGGTCACTCACGCTTTCTAAAAACACCTTTTATTGCCTGTTTAAAATGGCCATTGACTGCCTGCTGACTACAGACTCACTTCCCTTACCCAGTCGATAGGGGCCGCAACACAGCTGAGTGCATCTTCAATTCCCCTTGTGCGCTACTGTTTGCTACCTGTACACAGCAGTGTGTTTACAGATGGTTAACGGAACTACCTGTGCATCACTGCTGTACAGACTGACTTTTATTGTCTTTGATGGTTGGTGATTGGTTAATTGTTAACAGCTAACGGAACTTGCCACTGCTACGTGAGTAGACGGCTTAGTGAGTTTAATCGTGTTTTTGGCAGGATTGTATGACATGTCTTGTATGACAAATTTTAGCCAATTGCTTGCATTCATCGCTGTTTGTTTAAGTTTTTTCCGAAACCTTACAGCATTGGTGTCTTAAGGGGGGAATAACCAGTTGTTGGGTTGTATTAATTCAATCAACCAATAAAGCAGTGTTCATTGCAGACATACCTGGCAAAGATCTGGTCTCTAATGAGTGCACCTTTGTAGTTCGCACATTAATACTTGAGTGTGTTTGTGAGGCCACACTGAACTTTGACCATCAAATCCTGATAAGTTCATCCTTCAGTCCAATTGGAAATTTGTGCCAAGTTTGATGAAATTCATTTATGGGACAGACATGATGTTACAGTGACCTTGACCTTTGACTAGAGTCAGTTAATCGTTGAATCCAGGTGGGCTTTTGTACCAAATAAGTCAAAATACCCTCCAGGAGTTCATGAGAATGGGCCAGACGGAAAGACGGATGGACAACTTCAAAACATAACGCCCCCGGCCACGACTGTCGCCTCTGCAGAAGCTTAAAAATACTTTTCAGACTTCCACTTTGTAATTCACAATAACTTCATTGATGTCTTCTGAATCAAACAATGTCATCACTTTAGGCAGGCAGGGCAGACGGAACGATGTATGAGAGGGAGAATAACTGACTTCAATTCTTCTTTTTTTATTATTGACACGTTAACACAATTAATTAAAATCCGAGCAGCCTCCGTAGGGATCCACAGATTCATTTCTAACACAGACAGATGTCCAACTTAAAGGGGAAAATTGACCAAATGCAAATCTAAAGATGGCTTTTCTATGCATAGCAATGAGACCATCTGCAAAAAGAACCCAGTGGAGCAGGGCATGTGTGCACAGTCAGCCTTCTCTATTAGAAATCGACCCCAAAAAGAAAAATCCTTTTTGTATATTTCACTACTTTCAAGACACCACAGGGCATCATTTCTTTGCTAAAAGCAAGAAAACATACAAGTGATTCCAACAATGTGATATGCAAATGACATGGATCAGTCGGTGGGGGAATTATTAATGTGCCATAATTGAGTACAAGGTAATTGTGCTGACTGTGTTGGAATAACTAACAGCTGCATTTAATGGAACATTTAATTGCACTTAAAGGCTTTCCTAGAATAAGCAGTTTGCAATGCTTCCACATGCTGTGGACGTGACTTGTTTATCTTATCACTATGAATTTCACTTTGCCCTCTAGGCTTGCCTTTTGATGTCTTCTCTGTCTAAATGCTCTTTTAGAATGAATTAATACTGAAAATAGATCTTGTTTAACCTCTAGAGTCCTCAAATTCTTAGCTTTATCAAATGTCTTTAGGGCTGACTTATATGGATGCAAATTAATTCCACCCTGGTAAAAGGAGTGTGTATTTATTCATTTTTTTATCACAATATGACATATCAAAATAACGAGTTATCACGTTGATGTTCAGTGCTAGAGTGAACATGGACCACAGCAAAACAGAAACTTGTTTCTCAGAATGAAAATGATCAGTTGTAATAAATTCACAAAGCCTAATGCCCATTTCAGTTAAGCTTAAGCCATATTCCTCCTGTGCTGTATCTGTAAATCCCCATTGTTCACAGTCTTTGAGCAAGCAAACTTTTAAGCTGGCAAGCAAAATAAATAAATATATCTTATCAGATTAGTGCTAACTATCTACATATGGGCCAATGCATATTGCCTTACAGCAAGGAAAAATGAGACATAACGGCAAGTAAGTCACACCAAACACGAATAAAACTTTTCACACGGCGCAATGACATACAAAGCCAATACAAAGCCAATACAAAGACGCAAATTAAAATACTGTAGAAAAAATGTGTATCAGTGTATGTGCATAGCCTATAGACTGTCTATGGTATAAACAGTAAAATAAGAAGTGGACATATGTCAGTGTTTCATCAGCCAATGGTTTGCAGACTTCAGTTTTGAAGCCTCGACTTTGGCATTTTGGCCAATTCCCCCTTGCTGTTTGTCCATCACCATCATGGCTTTTTGCAACCATATGTGACACAAGAGGGTGGATGTTAGCACAACCTAATGCTGAATAGTTTATAAGGAAATCAAACGATTTAAGAATAACTAATGAACACACTGTGAAAGTTCTAAAACGAAAACACAGACAACGCCAAAGCGGCTATCAGCCAATCTCAAGGTCACCACTCCCTTTAAGCCTACCCTTCTTTATCATCTAATTTACTTTAAATAAGACCATAACTACTATATGAACCTCGTGCTGCATTGAAGAAGACTTGAAACTAGTGACTGGGTCAATAAACTCAGAAAGGTTTACAATATGTACTGAGGTAATGAATCAAGTGAGGAGTAGGGTCATTTAATCATAGACTTCTATATAATCTGATTTATTTTTGCAACTAGAGGAGTCACCCCCAGCTGGCTATCAACAAGAATGCAAATGAGGCACTTCTGGTATCTACATGGAGATAAGACCCCCCCATCATTCATCTTAAATCTCATATAACTGCTCAACTGAGGCGAGATCTGATGACTGCTGATGCCAAAGCATATTTGATTTATTATTTTCAATTAAACTATTCCCTGAGCCCTCATGCCCTGAATAGAAGCATTGACATTTGTTACATTTCGTGAATCATTTACTTAGGTTTTTCCTTTAATTTCTCACCAGTCTGTATATTCAAGCAGCAGTCAAACATTCCCAAATGAGCCCTTTTTTAGGTTCATATTGCACTGTGTGGGTGAAAATGTAGCTCGGAAAGTTGACATAGTTCCACTCTCAGACAACACAGCGGCCAAGTGTGTTGGCTCAGGACATGTAATTTCAACTTTTGGAGCAGGTGAGAGCCGGAGCCAGTATTTGGAATTGTAACTGGATTTAACACTGCTCAGCTGCTAGTTTTACTGAGTTTCAACAGCGCAGAGGGATATTGTCGGATACAGTGTTCCCACTAGAACACTCTAGAGTTCAAACATGCCTTATGTGGCAATAACTGCTGCAAATATAGAATGCAGGATAGTATAAAAACAAGAACAGACATAAAACAAATGCCCATCAATGAATAATAATTGTAAAATACATCAAAACAAATGTATTATCATTTGCTCAAACTACACTAAGTAGAAAGTCTCCACAATATAATATCTGATTTCATTGAGAAGCTGGAACTGAATATTTTTAGTTTATACATTGAATAAAATGAACATGATGAAAGGAAATTATGCTACACTTTGGTATTATCTAAATCAGATTATGCCTTGTCTTGCAGAGTGTAAAAAATGGATGAGAGGCTCTGTACTATTGGTGTGGGGCGCTGGCAGGGCAGCACAGCACTTAGCCTGTTAACATTGTCCACTGATACACATGGCTCTGAGGCACATCTATTATTTAAAAATGTAAGGCTTTAATATTATTATAAGACCAGTTAGGTGAGAGCATTTCACTGATGGAGATTCATCACTTCTGCAAATCCCTCGTATGAATAATTCCACAAAAACTGCATAAAATGTCACTTAGTGAGCTTGTGTTGTCAGATTGAGCAACAATGAGCTTTAAATGGCTGCACTTTCTGCTGGATGGAAAAAAAAAATGCACAAGACAGCGTTAATGTTTCATGAAAATCATCGTTCTTTTCAAAATCGCCTCATTCGCTGCACCTTCAGGAATTGTCGTTGGCTTAATCACCACAGCGTAGGAGATGTGCAAATCCACATTTGCATCTGAGATACGTTTTCCTGCTGTTTATTCAGTCTTTGAGGATTTCAATGCATGTTCTTAGACCACTTTGTTGCACAGGCTTACACTCTAATGTCACCAGAAAGGGATAAGCTTATAAACTATAAGCAAGAAAAAGCGGAAGAGGAAGAAAAAAGCATCAGAATGAGATTACTGTGTGCGTGTGAGAAAAAACAAAAAAACAAGCCACTCAAAGCCACAGGGGAGCAGAGGGGAACCTTTGGAGGAAGAAAGTGGTATTTAATACTGTATGTGGGGTTATGTTCACTGAGACTCTCCAAGAGAAGCTACAGTAAGCTATGCTATTTTCCAGGAAGTACCAGTCACAAAGAAGCCAAATGAGCTAAAGTGATTCTGAATATTTTTTGGGTTTACTTCTTTGTAGCAGCTTAAAGTTAAAGAGAAATAGCTGAAAGAAGTGAAATTCTTGATATAGGAGGCCAGA
The DNA here is from genome assembly GCF_027596085.1 of Anoplopoma fimbria. NCBI lineage: Eukaryota > Metazoa > Chordata > Actinopteri > Perciformes > Anoplopomatidae > Anoplopoma > Anoplopoma fimbria. The sequence continues at coordinate 8,040,285 of NC_072456.1, forward strand.
TATGAGACTCAACCAGGAGCGATCATCCATCTGCTTATCCCATATGATTATCTGTGGCTTTTTCGTCACCCTACACATATGAAGTAGGAAACCTGTAGAACCCAATAAAGGTTAAAGGGATTGAAGACACGGTAAAAGACAATAAGAAGGACATTTATGTTCCTTTCTGAAAAATGAAGAACTGAAAAAAAATCTGCCAGTGATGAATAATTCATCCATGCTTGTGATAACGAGAGCTTTGTTTTGTTATGTTTATCCCGCCATCAAAACTGCCCCGAACTCAGGGAGCCGTGTTCTGTGCAGCCATTCCTCAGCAGCCATTATCTGATTTCTGAAGCTCGACTCTTACTTGTTCTCTTCCACGCCGACAAACGAAGTGTATCACCGCACGGCTGACTGAACACTCAAGGCTTGCGCGGCAAATTGGGTCAAACATTTCTCATCACTTCTCCTCCCCGTCAATGATATTCTCCACCCAACTTTAGTTTAATGAATCTTCAATACAGAGATGCCTGGGCCACAAATCAAAGGTAAGCTCGTTGATTGATGCAGCATTTCCTGCGGAACCGCTGCACCCCGGTTCCTGGGCTTAAAGGCCTGCTAAATAAGGCCTGTCTGTCCTCGTCTCATCTCTTCTGTGCAGTCGCACATGACACCTAAACTCCGACTGCAAAATGTTTGACAAATGATGGCAGCTCTCAGAGGAAATTATTGAATTGGAGGGGCTTATTCATCATAGTATGTAACAGCAGAGACATTCTTTTTTTCCTGTCCTCCTATCTCCTTTTTCCCGTCTTTGATTATTTTCCAGTGCTGCTGCACTGAGTCCTCCAGGCCTAAAGGCCAGGCATTTCTACTATTTAAACTATATTATCTCTTGAAACCAGGGGACCAGTGCTCTTTTTAAAGGCAGCTCTGTTTTGGCATCCGTCTTCATTGGGGTGAGGTAAAAACCCACGTTCGGAATTAAAGGCGGCTGAGGTTGTGAATATTTTACATCAGTCACCTGAAAATGCCTCACAAACAAATGTACCCCAGAGGGCTCTTTCTCTACTCATCTCAATCAGAGAGTTTTTTAGCAGCACTTTGGTTCAGTACAGGCTGCCAAATCAGTTCAACGTCCTCTTGCCAATTCACTTTAGAGAATGTACAGTTTTATCTCTGATGGACTGTATAGAGGGGCATCACTGAGGAAGAGTCAATGAAAAATGGGCTGTAGCTCCGAAAAAAGCAAGCAACTTAGCGTTGTAGCTGCAGCTACACAGTCAGAATGAAGGAAATAGACCATGAATTGCCTTTTTAGTAAACGTTAGTTTATGTGAGCGTGCCCCAATGGCTAGCAAAGGACCGCCGCTCTACACTGCTCTTCTACGGCAGATACAGCTGATAACGCCCCCTGCAAATGGGGTCGTCGCGGTAACTTAACCCCCACGTTAGGTTCCCCCTCAGGTTAACAGTGATAACTACGTCAGTGCTGTTGCCATTGTTTGCACTGTTAGCAACATTAGCTGCAAGCCGCTGGGTCAGACGTCGTCATGTTGAGAGTGGCGTAGAGGCAAAATATATGCTCTGAATTTCTTATTGAGCATCTTGAAGCTTGAAAGCTTTAGTCCCAAATAATCCATCATAATATTGTCACTGCAAATAAAACAATGTATTATTGGAGATACATGGTTTTCACCGGCAGATAATAGACTGTGACAGGTAATGCCACCATTAATCATAATCTGGGAATGACCCCTGAGCCAGATCGCTGATGAAGACTGAGATGCAGATTAATTTAAATACAGTTCAAATTAAAAGCAATGAATGGGGGTCTATTAGTCAGGTTTCTTAGGGGGTGGTACATCCAATAATATAAAAAACTACCACTGCAGAGGCAGGTGTAATCACAGGATACAGAGCAAACAGACTGAAGAAGCTGACAGTGTATTGGATGGGTGTTTTGACATTTTGTTGATATTACCTACATTCCGTGATGTTAATCTGTTGTTTACTTCAAGCAGGTGTAAACACATTAAGGGCATGTGAAGAAAAATATTCCTCAGAAAGCAAAGAGAATTCAGTCTGCAGTGCGAAGGGCAAACTCAGCCAATTCAATTAATTCAGCTTGATAACAACTGACAGAGTGATGAATGAACACACCCTGAAGGTAGTAAGAAGTAAAAGATGCAAGGTGATATTTACATCATAAGCATATCTTGATATGCATAGCATGCTGTTCCTTATAAGAGCATGTACACGGATGAAAGAGCGAAGAGAGAAGTAAACAGTACTGCTCGCTTCATCGCTTCTCTTGCTCGCACTCTGATTTGCTCATTGAGTGTGCATGTGAAAAGTTTTACTCCATAAAAAATTCACTCCATGTCATATCAAAGTGCTAAAGTGCATACAATGCAAGATTTTCGAGGAATACTTTATATGTTTAATCAATCAGCTTTATGAAGAATGTCAGTCAACTTATATAGGATGTATAACTTAAATGTCAGTGTAATATTTTTAGCTACATTTGTCAATCAATAATGCCATAGCCATGCTATTATTTCATTATAGTGCATGGGATGCCAGCGGTAGGACACTGGTTTCGTACGAGAAGTGGCACCCATGGGTGCCCCAAGGAAAAGCAGATGGTCCTGCAAAATAATTCCAATTTTTTTCTTTTAAACAATGCTATACTACATTAAAAGGATATTTACCTTTTCACATGACATTTTATAGGTATCAAAATGCTGTTAAATACACTACCCTTATGCTGCAGCTAAGACCGGCGAAGCCAGCTCACTCACAGTTTCAGATTCTCATCTCAAAAAGCCTGTTTTCCGGCACGCAGGTTCCCAGGTGCACAGAAACTAAAACAGCAAAATTCAGAGCAAGCAATGGAAACACTTGTCACTGGAAATATAGCTGTAAGAAATGCTGATACATGTTGCACAGTCTCAGACAAATCGACCTGAGCTGGCCAAAGCAACTAAACTGGAAGCTACTTGGTTAGTTGTACCACACAAGAATGGGCCAATCTGCAGGGAAGCGATTCCCTGGAACAACATGTTTATGTTAAAGTAACAAAGTGCTTTAGCGGTCATGCCCTCTTGTCTGTCGAGAACAAAGGGGGATGTGTTCCACAGAGCGATGATGGGAGGATAAAAAAAGACATTGGACTTCAACACCAAAGACCACTGTTTGTTTCCCGTTTCCTACAGAAGGTCAACGCTGGTTTCTTTTTACCATAATGACAGTCATTCCCTGGTCTTTATCAAGTTGTTATTTCTGAACAATGATGATAAAGCTACCCTAACCTTAATAAAATAGTTTCAAATTAAATCACAATATTTCCCTAATCAAGTAGTTATTCGATCAGCTTTTTGAGACAGTGATTTGTGACAGTTTGGGGAGGCAGTGAGATGCAATGCTGTCCTGTTGATAGTGAGCAGGAAGAAAAAAAAAATATTCAGGGGGCGTAGACAAAGAGCATGCTGTGTTTTTTGGTTTAATTTGGACAACTTGTTAATAGGAGAAACTGACACATTTTTATATGGTACCAAGTTCAAGAGACATCTTGAGAAAAATCCCTATGTATCCAACAAAGATATTTAGTGCTTCAGGTAGGCAGAGGTAGATACAAAACAGAATTAGTGCATGTTGTCATAAGCTCTAACATTTGAACATAAATTATGAATACATTTTAGCCCATTAGCATTTAAAGTGAAAACAGGGGGAAGGCCATTTCCTGGTTTAAAAAAAAGATTGGAAACCCACTGCGGACACATTTTGCCCAATGGTTTTCAGATCTAATGAGAAGTAAATCTACCTAGTAGCAGAGGTTTTCTTACTAAAGGTGTTCTCTCTGGATAATTTAGCACTGTGGAAATGTTTACTTGGAGGAGTTTTGCTCCTTAAGTAACCCGAGGTAACCTATGAAACTACCACTACTGCCGCTGGGTTTTTGTCTGGAGCATTAGGTGAGGTCTTAAAGTACATTCACTATGATGGGTTCATTAATTAAAAATGGAAGGAAAAGCAGCTGAAGTTTATCCTTCCATATAGAGGGTTCAGTCTGCTTTATGTCCTTAAGATTATGTTTTAATAGTCTGCAGCATGATGACATTCTGCATATGAAGCAGGCCAGGGGAGCCCACTGAGGGCCCGTTGAATGGTCGCCAACTGCATACAGTAATTGGTAGTAAGTGGTAAGTACTTGGAAAGTACTTACCACTGTAGAGTGATTTTCTTAATTTTTTTCTTGTTCCCAGAGGAAAGCACAAGCACCATTGTTGTCTCAAAAACATAAGCTCATAAACAGCAATAATATGTTTTGTTTACTGTACACAATATTTTTTTTTTTGTTATCTACGTGTCTTTGCCAAGGGGCATCAATAAAAAATGAACAAAGCTTTAAAAAAACAAACCAACTATGCAGATGTTATAGCGTTTATTACCGCAGCAGGTCTGCATGCACCGTCAAACAATATGAGTCAATATTTCATAGTAAAGATCCCATAATATTCTGTTATCATTATAGTGTTTTATATAAACTGCAGTGTCATGTAGGTCAGTAACTTAATAACTCTATGTCTGTAATGATTGCCAGTAAAAATATAATGGTTAAATGAGTGTAAGCTGAATCCTAAAGACTAATGGAGGAGACTAAATCCACAGAGACAGAAAAAAGAAAAAAACTGGACCCTGATTAGAAGGCAATACAAGCTTGTCTCATTAAAATGAGCTCAACCTGCTGATTGAAGGGTTTCTATTGAAATGTTACATACTGGCCATGATTTAATTAATTCTTTAGTGAGCGAGACAATTTAAGACCACTTCCCATGTCGTGAAAAATACAATAATTACGTTTTTCCACTGAAACAAAAAAGCTAATTTAAACATTGTCCACATTAAATGGCTGTAAAAAAAAAAAAATCAATAATGGCAGTTTCAATCTCAGTTTTTTACTAAGAGAAGCAAGCTTTTTTACCTTGATGGCAGTAGAGGCGATCTGGATGTGGTGCAGCTTGTGCAGGGTGCTCTCCCTGTCAATGAAGTAGGAGGCAGCCAGCTGGTGAAGAGCTTCCAGAGTCACAGCTGTGCCATTGGTTTCAGTCACTTCAGACGTCCGACTCAACTTCCGCTTGTCCACAAATATCATTAATGACTCTTCCCCTATGAATACGCACACAGACACACACGCACACTTCATTAATGACATACAAAATGTTCTCTGTAATGAAGTGAGAAATATTAACACCTGCCAGTGCTCATTATACAGTCACATAGGCAGATAAATTGAGCCACAAATCGAGATGCTTCATGGAACAAGTCTTTCAATACAAACACAGCCAAAGCCTTCAGAGGACGATGTATTGACAAACGGTGAAAAGAGTGAAAGATCGATTGAAAAATCCTTTCTAACAGCATTAGGTTTTATGGGGAATGTGCTTTTAATTTGGAGAGGCATTAGAACAAACATACAGTACATTACCACCGGGGATAGATAAAGGTTAGCACTTGTCTCCACCACCGTGTGAAGAGAACATTCCCTATTTTAATAACTCACTTTGTATAATATTGACTCCTGAAGTCTGTCATCAACCATGTGTATCCAATACTAATGCAGTTATAGGTATACAACAGTACAATTACTTTAATTGTATTGCAACAAGCTTCTTTAGTTTGTCTTTTCAAGATACTGATTGAAAATTCTTGCAATAAGGGAATTATTTTGGAACAATATTTTGTCTTGTTTTTATAATAATTACTATAAATTATGCCAAGTAATTGCCGTTTCTCATTGATTTTTTAAAATGCTACATAAAGCATCTTAAAAACACAAAAAAGTCCCTATACATGCCTTAACACTGGAATAAGGGAAAGTTATATAAGGCCATGCTTTAACTGATGCACATCTTTCTTTTTGATTGCAACTCATGATGCACTTGATTGCCTTTCCAATCTATTTTTAATACTGTTGGAATGCATCATTGCTTTGAGAGTTTGTTCACAAGAGACAAGGGATGAAAGGATCCAGGGAGAAGATTGTGCATCAGATAGCCACAAGAGCTTTGCTGCGCATTACAGTTGTCTGGCTAACTTACATCTATTGTTGTAGAGGATCCTCAGACATTTCTGTTTAACAACTCCAAACATAGACTTGACATGTTTAATCAGGGAATATGTGCTTAAACAAGCACAAACAACCCCACAGTCACAGCGGAGACAACATTTAATCAAATATTTAGTTGTTTGAGCACACGCAAGAAATATTTTCTTCAAAGATTACTCTCATGACAATTCCCCTTCATTTGACAGCTGACACTCTACAGCCATAAGGATGGACAAGTAGAGAAAGCTCCCAATTTAGGACATTGTGGTCAGAAAAAAGAGCTGCTAGAACAAGAAGCTGCTAGAAGTCCCTTGAGCCCTTTCTGCTTTTTTAATGCATATTCATTACACAGTTCTTCTTCTTCAAAATTACCACTGCCTGACTGTGATGTTTCAATGGGTGTTGGACTGGAGAAGATCAGAGGTCACCAAAGTAAATATCACGAGAGTTAAACAATTAGTAAATATAGTATTGTTGCATTTTGTTGAATCACTATTGAGTTGAGACCATGGTTAAGTTCCTCAACATGTTCATCTTGGGTTTGGGCCGCATGGATGCCCTGAATCTCATTGTTTAACACTACGTTTTCCCTCATGTTAAGGTAGGTTAATAAGAGCAATCTAAATTTATTTACCTCCAAGTGTAGCGGAGAGCAGGAAGTGGGTTCCGTATTTCCTAATAATGTTGTCTGTGATGGCGCTGAGACTGGGCCTCCTGCCCAGCTGCCTAATGGTCTGGAGGAAATCGGGGTCCAGCGGCAAGGCAATGCCATTGTTTTCTTGTCTCTCCAGGGCCAAGCTGTTCACCTTCCAGCGGCCAAACTCCCTGCAATGTCACAGAAACACATGCTACAAGTAAGCAAAGGACACTCAACGCATGAATACTGAAGTCAATCTGAAACAGTAATTTTATGGTTCTTGAAAAGGAGGAAAATGGGGAGAATGTTTTTTGTGATTTAAAGTGGACAAGGCACAGCTTGTCCCTCAGAAGGATGCTCATATTCAGGTCTTTTGCTTGCCAGACGTAAAATATGTTGACTGCACAACCTCTAAGTGAATCTTGTGTACCACTCTTTAGAACGTGAATGGGTAGCAATGTTTTTCACTATGGTGCAAAGCAATTCACATGAGAAGTTAAATTGTTGACAAATATTGTACATAAAAAAAAAGTTGCATACAAATACATTATACTGTGTCAAAACATCATTTTATGGCAGTTTTTTATCCTACTTATAAAAGCTATATAGAGCGACTTAAAGTAAAGTGTTGCTGATGAATGGTCTTGTGTTTCTCCAGCCATTTTAAATAATAGCGCAATCTTTTCTAATATCGAGTCACTATCGAAGGTGCTGTGGTTGGACAGCCTATAATCATGGATGGAGCCTTGCTGCTTTCAGGACCTCTTTTGTAGGGAACAGGCTTCATCTGAAGTTGTTTGATATTCAGCCTGGCCTTGGAGCATGCCAGCTGCCTTTATCTACCAATTGCAGACTGAGTTCTGCTGCTTGATGCATAGATTAGCGCCATTCAAATGCAGCTTGTAAAAAAGATGGTTCCACCCCTACCTAGCAGCGGAGAAATTGAAGGCTTTTCAACCATTGTTTGGTTGGTGGTTGGTGGTTACTTGTCTTTTGGAAAAAGTCCTGAAATCGGACATGAATTTAGAGTTTGACTGTGCATTTGCGTTGTAAGGCTGCAATAGGTGAGATTAACAAGTGAAAACACAACATGTTATGTCAAAGAGTGGCTGCAACACAAAACATACCCCACAGAAGAAAAAATCAAATACTTAGTTCTGACTTGATTACAGTTGTTACAATTACAATCAACATACAATTCATTCAATCAATCTTTTTATTATCTTGATTTGATTATACAAAGATGCAGTCTGGAAAATGCTGAAACAAGTCAGACTGGCAGCCACCACCCATCTTCATTTTCTGCAATTTTGGATACCATATTTACAGTTTATTGGTCAAATTGACACTTGCCTGTAAACTGAAACAAAGAAATTCCTAACATACAAGAGCTAACAATACTAACATGTATGCAGACGTGGGGCAACTTTAAAGTTTATTTGGAGATATGTTTCTGTCAGTATTAACTTGCCTTTAACTCTTGTTTGGTCTCCACCAACTCCTGAGGAAATATCTGTATTTTTAGCTGCAAAATGCTCCACTTTCTTCACCAGCTAGTCACTAACTCTGCAGTTTTGGTGATGGGCAGGTAGTGTAGCTTCCTGCTACTGCTGTAAACAGGAATAATGAGGGCACTGAGACCGAACCATTCAGTAAATGTTGCAGTGGGGTAATAATTATCTGCAGGTTGATTGATTAGTGAAGGTTTAAAAGGGCTAGGTATCTCTTCATTTTGAAGACATTTTAAATTGATCAGTTATTTCATTCACTGGATTAGCCCAAAAACACCATCCCCATCACGTAATTATATATATATGGAGTCTCAATTGATTTTTCAGAAAATGTGCAATATGCCAGTGACTGTTTTCAATCTCATCAGCATTACGCTATCTATATCACCAACCCCTTGTAGCATCACATGCATACAAATTTGCTCCTACCAGAGGCTGACACAATCTAATGCAAATGCAGATTGATCTCAAGAGCACAGGACTGCATGAAGTGATACTATAGCTCCAACACTGTTTTACAGCATTTTTACAGCATAATAAAATGCTGAAATGCGTCTTACTGTTTCTGAGAAATATAATTCTTCAAATCTCAAAAAATGTCTGCTTGCTCCTTCTCTTTTGCAAAGGTGCAAATGGGAACTTTGGGTTCACTGGTATCTGTCTTCTCTTACATACATAAAACCCCCAACACCGTACCGACACAAACCAACTCCCTCATGCAAAGACACTTGCCCACACACATGCATTCACACTCCCTGCAGCTGCAAACATCTAAACAAAGCCGCCCTTGCTGCAACAACTTTGTTATCGCCCAGAATATCCCAGAGCCCCCATGGGTGCGGGCCAGCTGCCAATCAATTTCTCACCAATAACAATGACCCCCTGAGAAAAAATACAAAACTGCAAACAGCTCATTAAGGCCTGTTTCATGTCTGTGTTTCCCTATAACGAGCGGCCATTAGTGTTTCTCTGTGTCCACTGGGGCCGGCTGAAGAACGGAGCAGTGGAGACCGAAAGAGGGCGAACTTAACTGTGATCGACACAATGCCTCGCAATGCTGCTCGCTGATGGACATTTATGAGCGGTGCCACCCCGCTACACTGGAAGATACAGCGCAAACACACACACAGATCTGCGGCCGAGGACTTCAATTCAACCTCGTTACATTACATTACATTACATTACATTACAGTCATTTAGCAGACGCTTTTCTCCAAAGCGACTTACAGTCAGTAGTATATTACATATCATCAGCACGCAGCGCACACACACAAAAAGACCTTGTGTTTCATGGAAGACTGCAGGTTTATTTTATCTTTAACTCCTCTCAAAAGCACACACACACAGGTTTATTTCACCTGCAGCTCCGTGCAGCAGGGGACATCTAACTGTCAGCCCCCCCTCCGAGCAGGCTGGAGCGCTGTGCACTAGGAGGTGAGGAGCTGCAGGAGCTACAAGGGGCCACGATCAGAGCGGGGGAGTCGTTTCCTGCTACCTGTCCATCATAGCCCAGGTGTCTCAGATCCGTCACAGTGTACAGGCAGCCTGAGGGTGCCGCTTGGTGCCCAACATAACAAATCAAGGAATCAACCCAGTGAATAACCTTCTGATGAAGTCGAAACACGCTACCGAGCATTGCAATGCGGATTGTGTCAGTATGTGTGTGACTGAGCAGGCTCAGTGAGTGTCTACTATTGCTGATGTTATCTCTTGAGGCGTGTTAACATTAAGAAAATGATCGTAAGAAAATGAAATGCTACACACATGACACATCATGGTGTATCTTAATATCTTAAGAGAGCACACACTAAATCCATTTTTCAATCTAAAAATGTAAAGCTGCCTTTCAGCTCAAAGGAGCCTTCAGTGATGCAGTTAAAAGATTACGACTATACAAGCAACACGGTTAATTTTTCTTTTATTTCTTTTGTTGCTTTTTTTATTTCGTTTTTTCAAGCTCAAAGTAATGTTCCATCAGATTTTTATACCGGAACTGTATTATATGTGATATTGTATACCAAAGGAACAATTACAGTGGGAAAATGACCCAAGGGTGTGTCTTTATAAAGGCCTTCTGCCGGGTGAAAGCCTGACCCTTTTGGTTAATAAAAAGCCCACAAGCAGTGTGGAGACTGCTTCATAATTCTATTAAATGACTGGAAACCACAAAGGGCCACACCACAGCCTTTAAACGTCAGGCAAAAACACAAGCTAAATTAGGTTATGTCATATGTAACTGGCATCATGTGAGGAACTCAAGTAATTAATGCATAACCCAAACCCCTTTTACAATGAAATTAATTCGCACAGAATAATGACACCTACTGAAATTGCCATGGTCTCAGATTAAAATTGTGTGAGGTCAAAATGTAACAATTTTTCCTCTACGGGTTGCATATGTGGACACATTTTTCCAAACAGCAAGTAAGTTATTATTTATACAGTCTTGAAAATGTTAAGGGAGCTGTATTCAATATTCAGAGCATTGATATAGCAAGGTAGTATAGTGTCCTACTGGTTAGCTCATGGTTGCTGCTCTCCGCTGTTCTGATATGCCGTTTACACCTGATAACGCTGTTCCGACTGACGGCGTCGTCACGTTTGCGTAGCACCTGCCCGTTGTTGAGAGGCATCAAAATGCTCACAACCTCTTTGTTTAATGTGGCGGACAACAGTGTGTTTCGCATTTGAACATCTCACAAGACGAATGTGTCAGAGAAAGTAAAGGAAGAAAAAAAAACAGATACTCAAATTGTCTTTGCAGGTTTAGAATATTTGCATGTATACACTGTTTCAAGCAGCAAGCTCTTAAGACATTATTCTTCCATCTCTCATTTCCTCGCTGTTTCACTTAGATATTGCAGCAGTTTGCTTTAAATAACAAAAACTCACAATATTTTACACAATGGAGTAACTGCAGATTGCAAAACAGGCATTTAAATAACATATTTGTCTTTCATTGCATGTAAGAATTCAGTTACATATAAGGAGTTCTAAAAACAGACAACCCTGTTTCCTTGAAATTATGTTTAAGCACTGCAAATTTGTATTTCCAGTTAGTTTTTGACAGGCAACATAATTGCAAAAGTGTTTTTAGAAATCACAGGAATTTAACACTGGTTTCTGATCTTGAGTCCCACATGACATTAGGTTTAGGCAACCAAAGCACTAAATGTTACTGAGAGGAACTTTAACTGGTTAAGAAACAGTCTCAGTTCAGTAACAATGCCTCTATATAACCTACAAAAGTAAACGTGACCATCAAGGGGAAGATTGGCTATTTCTATATAGTTATTCGTAATGCTTGTCATTGTTGCCGCAATCAGGCCGCAGAATAAGAAAAATAAATGCAGGTTAAACAGAAAGTCCTTCAACCACAACTCCAGTGGGGCCTCCAGCAGTGATGAGCCAACCGGACAGACCCAAGGCCGGCTTCCCTGCCACAGTCGTAGCTCTGGCAGGAGGAGGAGAGAGCTGCACCCAGCAGCCGCCGCTCCTCCTTCAGCCAGGAGCCCAGTTCAGTAGGGAGCCAACACAGACACCACGCTGCTGGAGGCCCAGGCCGCATTGCTTTGCCCGATTGAGGGAAGGGAGACATGGGAAAACCAGGACTGCACGGGGGGAAATTTTCATGCCCCTGCTGCAGTAAAATGATGCTATCGACTTCTGTTTTGTCCACAGGGAACACAATAAACTGTATCCAGTCTAGTTTTACCTCAATGTTGACTTTTTCAATATTTTGAGTACCAAAACAGCTATGAATATAAATAGGCTGTAGATAATCTACCAGATATTTTAAAAGTCAACACTTTGCAACTTTCAGGGTATAGTAGTCATACTTAAACATTTCCAACAACATCTATAATCAGCTGCTACAAAATGTGTTTTTATCATTTTGACAAATGCATGTTTTAAAATAATCAAAGATCTGGGAGAACTCTATTCAGTTATATAAGATAAAACATGAAAAGATGCCAAAACAATGGCATCAGATGAAAGAAAATCATAAGGTGTATTGGAAAAGGATTGCATTTTTTTGTGTGGATGAACAAATAATGGTGGAAAGAAAAAAAAAGAAAAACAATCTACCCTACATTTACCTTAACAAGACAAAAAATGTCTTACTATCCGAAAGGCCTCAGCAAGAACATATGTGTGTGTTTGTAGTTGGGTTACCCCAGATACGGAAATAACCATTGTGCAAAACAGTTGCTAAGACTCAATGTTATTTCAAGGACCTCCCCAAAGAGAATTGTGCAAAATGAGAGAAAAGTCCTTCATGCTTCATTCAGAAAAATAAACCAAATTACATTTATATTGGAAGCAATTTTTCTTTTCTGATGTGACATTGAGCTTTCTGAATATGTTTGTGCCATTAGCAACATTTCAATCATTTTAGAAATTAAGAATAACAAACAAAGAGGCCATACATTTGAGCAACATCCAAATAAATTCCACAAATGTCAGTATTTTCCTGAAAGTCACCTTCATAGCGGCATACATGAACTTTGTTAATTGAGCTTCTGATGATAAACCGGAGAGCTGGAGACTCAAATGAGAATGGAAGTAAGATGGTGGGAGAAAAGATGGAGAAACGGTAATCCAACCACCGTGGAGACAAACAGGGAACGGAAGCGAGATCATGACGAGGGAAGAGAGTGTAATTATGTTCTTAATAGCTGCTGGTTGTAAACGCTCTACGAAATTGCCACCAACCATTTTTCCAACAACATCAAACAAACGTCAGACCATTAATTTGTGAAAATCCTATTAAACCAGCCAAGAGGTCCTATAAACAAGACAGCACACTGTTTCATGTTAATTTAGCTTTTTCATGCCTTTGATGCTTCTAACTGTTACACAAGTAGGCATTCCAAATTCTCAATAACTACCCAAGACTGTGACCATCGCCACGGACATTAAAACTCCTGTAGAGGATTAGGATGACGCTCCCCTGGTTGCTGAGTGCTGCTATAATGATTTTCTTCAGCTTTGGACAGAGCCATTTTAGTTGTTTAACTCTTCTCTCAATCTTTAACAATGCAAATTTGATTGATTGTTTGAATTTATTTATTAAAAAATAAACAAAAAAATCCCCACATGCATAATACTGCTCTGTATTCATCAGCCTAAATAAATTAAACTAACCGTTTGCTGGCAGAATATATGTATATATATTTTTGGGTACAGATGTGAGAGTGGTATCGATTTTCTCAGCTAACTCTCAACAACTAAGTAAATAAACATATTTCCCAAAAAGCCAAAGTATTTATTTAAAAGACAGGCCTGACTGTAGGAGACAGGAAGCATTAACAGGAGTTATCAGCTAAATAAATAAATTGGTTACATGGTTGATCACCAATATACAAGAAAACGACACACACCTCCAGTGGCTGCAGTTATTATGAGAGGAGTAAAGCAGGAAGTTGGATGACAAAGCCTTTGTTAATATATATATATATATATATATATATATATAATACCTTTGTTTATAAGATTATTGTAGATGTGAAAATAATAATGAAAGTTTCCTGAGTTTTGTAGTTTCAAGCGTACTGTAAAAGTATTTCGAAAAGAGTATTGAACTACCTGACTGGCATCAGCTGCTTCATACATGCTTTGCAATCACAAATCAGCTGTTCGGCTACCAGATTAGGAACAATCACATGTGTACAGGGGTACACAGTGGCCTTAATAACCTGACACTTCTCACTAATTACACTGTTAATACACTGTTTGCTGGCTCAGCCCTCTCCACCGCCTCAACCTCCTCCTCCTCCTCCTTATACACTATAATGTTCGTATTGTTGACTTGTGGTGTGTGTGTGTGTGTGTGTGTGTGTGTGTGTGTGTGTGTGTGTGTGTGTGTGTGTGTGTGTGTGTGTGTGTGTGTGGTGAGACAAACCATCCTTGTTACCCTGATTCTTTGAGAACCTCCTCAAAGAACAGGGCCTTTTTATGCAAAACAGTTTAACTATTTGCTATAAATGGTCACTTCCTTGACTTAAATCTGTCGGAGTGAACTGATTGCCAGCTTTTTTTTCAAAACCAAAACCACTTTTAATGCTTTTACACAATTTTAAATGAACTCTTTATATAAAATAGTGGCTCTCCTTTTTTTTCCTGCCTTTTAACAGAGCTTTTAACACTTGTGTTTTCTTTGGAAGAAAAGGAGAACAACAGCATGCCATTTTACCATATTTTAGCATACAGAGGCAATTCAAACTCAAGCCATTTTTGTAAAACCATGAAATACTGCGCAGCACAAGAAAATAAAACAGCGAAAAATGTTGTAGGAGGGTGAGTTTAGTTAAAGAAGCAATTGCTTTATTGATTTGTAGCTGCTATGAATATCACTCCGGCTCTGATAACAGAAAGCAAGGGCAAGTCTGAGAGAGAGTGCTTGATTTACAGGGGGGTTTGCTGACATGAAGACTACTGATCCCTTTTGTACTGCTATTTGTCATAACACTGTTGACAAGGGACTACTCCTCACACAGAAAACAAGGAATGCCTGGAATCACATTGTGTACATAATGAGGCATGCACATACTGTTAATACACGCTGTGCATACACACTCAGCCTCACAAACACACACAAACAAACGGAACAGAGGATAGAAGCGCTACCAGCAACGCTAAATCCTGCTGTTGCTTTCTGTCAATGACATGCCTGCACAGGCTTTTTAAAAATATAATCACTGTAGCTGGAAACAAAGTGTCACCACATATGCACATAAGCTCCATTTTTCTATTAAACACTTTGATATGCTTTGACATGTTTTTTATTTTTTTGTTTTTCTAATCTGGCCTTTTTTTTGAGTCAGTTATGATCCCATTTTGAAATGTTATTATTCTATGTTAAACTGCACGTTGGTCAATGTTGGTTTGCATAATGTAAAATACATTTATAATAGTTTTGATAGTACTTTTGAACATTGGCTTTTGTTTTCTATTTTCCAAAAATGGGGGTAAAACTGTATTTATGACCTTTCAAATAAAATGTATCATAACGCACAGAAGTGATGATCAAAACCATACTAATTGTGTTTGGAACTTGGTGGCTCAAAACAGTGATGATAAAAATCTGTTTTTATTCTTGAAGGTTCCTAATGCATTGTTGCAAAGGCATCATAAAATGTCTCTCTATGTCTTTTTATCTTTTATTCTATTTAAGGCTAGGTGGTATGCTTTTGCTTTATTTCAGGCCGTATCTTATTATTATTTATTGATGAAAAAATCTTGCTGAACAAAACAACCTCCCCTACCCCAATGATCACAGCTCACACCATCCGTATAAAATAAAACCAAACACGCATGCAGAGGTTTTTTTTTCATGAAAGCTGCTCCCGTGGACCTCTGGCCCCGGTAACTCCCCCATCACACACTTGTCAGAAGCCATAAGCTCCGCGCTGGATGAAGTCCTCGTCACTGCCATCGCTGCTGGTGATCAAGAATAGGAGGCTGCTCTGCGTCTGTCCTGGAGACACATTCAACCTCTGGGTGGGGGGACGATAGATTTGTCTCCACCACAGCTCTGTCATTGAACAAGGCATTCATGCATGAGAGAAAGCTGCAGTTTGATGAAAACTGGATCTCGGAAATGCACTTCTACTCTCCCCGGGCACTGTTTTTGATGTGTGTTTGCAATCAATATTGTCCATAATAACATCTGGACAATAATATATTGATTCTAAACAAACCAACATAACCATTGCACTAAGGACCAACTACCTTCTACCTTCAACAGCATTCTGCATTGTGCACAACAAGGTCAGATTTGATTTGGTTACGTATGCGAGGAAAGTCGAGGGGCAGAGGGAAAGTGCTGGAATGTGTTGTGCATTTAAAGAAACAAAGCACCAACAAGAAATGAAGTGTGAAATGAACCTGCATCGGCTAATTGTTTATGGTAATTATACCAAGGCAGAATAGTCAAAGAGTTTTTATTTTGTTTACCTTTTTGTAAATCTCATTATGCCCAAATTGCTTGAAATAAGCGCAAAACAAGCTACTGAGTCCCCAGTTCACCTGTCAGGGAGAGTTACTGTAGCAGCCACGATGTTGCGTGCGTTTTCGTGCACACATGCGCCATTTTCCCAGGAAGATTCCACTGCATCAATTAGTTTTCATTGTATTTTTATCAGCTGCGTGTCTGCCTGGCATACTCTGTCAGGGTTTCCATGTATTGCAAGCCCGGCGTGACATTAGGGAGTGCCTGGGCGAGAGAGAGAGATGGAGAGCATGTGTGTGACGAGTATGAGGTTTTCAGTAACGTTTTGCAGTGCAGTGTCTGAAGAGTTTATTTGTCGGTGAATAAAAGCTTCAACTCCTCGAGACCCAAGCCGAGTTCCGGTGTCTTGCTTGACACCTGCTGATTAAAGTGAACGGTGTTAGGCACGAAGTTATCAACATCTTCGGCTCCAATCCAGAAGTTTTGCTCCGCCTTTTACTGTTACTGATAGCATGAATTGGTCAAATTCTTTATTGATAATTCATGGTTAAACAGGTAATTACTAACATCCCTAGTTGAACCCAGAGACCACAGTCCATGTCCCTTTCTCTTGTGACAAAAAAATGAAGGCAAACATTTCATAGTCTTCAATAGTAAACAATGAACTAGGTTTATGATTGCCTTTCAAAGGCATATATTGATCTGGCCTCCCGACCTGTTTTTCAGTGCCTTCCAAAACCATTACAAAGTGGCTGACGTGAAGGTTTGCTATGTTTAGGCACAAACAATACTTGGTTAAGATGAGGGAAATATCAGGGTGATGGTTTAAAGGTGACAATGTTGACTTTTCGTCTTTCATCTAATTTGTTGCTGACCCAACTGTCCTCCCTGACCTTTTTGATATAAGGTTGTGTTGTGCTATTTCACGCCTCGCATCCAACAGTTATTATTTTCATTGATGCTTTATGTCTGTGCATCCCCGCCACCAATTAGCATACCATCATATTGCATGGAGAGATATAAGAATGTCCATGTATGTCATTTCACTCTAGACATTTTTCACGAAAAAAAAAAAAAAAAAAAAGATGTCCCTTTGATTTGATAAATGAGATATGTGATGCGCGGCTGAGCATGCAGTGTCACACTTTCTATACATTGGGTGATTTTAACGTTATGTATCCGAAAAAACGCCATCCCCGATGAATTAACCAGTGGACTAGTAGGGGAAATGGCCGGGGAGAGGCTGGTGAGCGCCGCTTTCCTGATGCATCCTCAGGCTCGCTGCCTCAGCTGTCCGGGCTGGACACACAGCGGGACCACGATGGCTTGCGGATGCCAATGTGCTGCTGCATTTCGCTCACCTGGGACCGAATCTCGGTATGGCCGACGGAGTGCTGCACATCGCCTAAACCCCCTTGGAATGACAGGCTTCTAGTGTCACATTACACATACACAATGTTCTCTTTCTGTCGAACACATTAACAATGGACCCGTCTGTGAAAAACACGAATATCCAAATCCCAATATTAAAAAAAACTAAATAGGTACCCAAGGAACAAATATCCGAATAGTTAAATATTCTGGTCCAGCCCTCACACCAAGTCAATGTAACAGCCAGTGGACGGACGGGAGAAAAGATAGGAGAAAACATGGGAGATGAGGCGTGATATAAAAGTTATGGCCCATGAAGAAGAAGAAAGGAGGAGCTGACATTTTGACTAATATGCTACTGTCTGTGGATATGGCTCGACTACAGAACTCATGGAGCAAAAGCTTCTCACGTTCACAAGAACAATTTCACGACACCACAAGCTCCTAAATTATTAAATTAAACATGTGTTGTTCATTTTACACCCGTTTCCTCCTCAGATGCGTGCATAGCAGCAGCAGAAACATACTTCTAATTTGAACTTGTGCTATCAGCGTGAACAAGAAGAGCAGTCAATAAAGAAATGCTGTTAACTGATGAAGTTGTGTGTCTTTCAGATATACCATGGTGTATCTGTTGGACGAGGAAACATGCAACCAGCTAGCTGCTTTCGGTATGAAATAAAAGACACAAAGCTTTTAGAAGATTTTCAACCCTCGCCAGGAGAAGACAAAGAATGAACGCATACAATGAATTAATCATAGAGGAAGTAATGTTGTTATACCTGCTATTCCTGTCTTTCTTAGAAAACCTCCATTCTGACCGACATAACAGGTGCATTTTTCTGCAGTTACAGTGGAAGTAATATTGTTAAGTGCCTCTTATTCCTGTTTTCCACCCTTTTGGAATCTGCTGAATCCATAAATTCATCGCTTCATCTCTTTCTTTTTCTTTCTTTGTTTCTTGGAGTGCTTGCAGTTTGTAAATCACATCTTTTGCAATGATTCACATTACACCGCTGTGACAGAAAGCTGTAATTCTTCAGGCTTTTAAATCTGTCCTATTAGCGGGGTCCAGACAGAAGACGAATGGTTGTTAGTGTAAAAATCAAACACTTTATAACTCCTACTCTGAATATTTCTCAAATTTTTAAAAAAATTATGATTAGAAATGGCTTCAAGCTTTTTCCGGTGCAGTGACCGGCCAGCAGGGGGGGATAAAGCTCTGGTTTCTGTCACGTCCCCTCCTCTGTACGAAACCCCACTCCTCGCCCTCCCCCGCTTCATCTCTGACTCCCTCTCTCCTGCCCCCTGACGGGAAAGGCCAACTGAGCTCTGGAGAATATTTATGAGCGAGGGAGAGCAATTGGTTTGAGATCATTCGACAAGGGAGGGAGGGAGAGAGAGAACAGGGGATGGTGAGACAAACTGAGAGGAAAAAAAAAGGAAAATAGATATAGACGTGGAGATAAAAGCAGAGGTTGGATTTTTTTATGTTTTCATTCAAACTCCTTATAACCTGGTGGTTAATTAAAATGAATTACTTAACACTATCCCTCTGTCTCTATCTCAGTGTGTCTATGTGCTTGCATACATACACATAAAGGATGAGTCTTTTTACAGCTACAAGGACAAAACATTTGCACAAGCATAGAGGAAAACTGCTCAAACTACGGGCATTTTGGCTTCTCCTTAGTTCTACAAGGGACCAGTTTGGGTTTTGGACTCAGATTTGGGATAGCAACACGTAGGGGTGACAGTTCAAGAGCCAATAATAAGACGTTTACTGACCCATAAAGGGTTGTAACGCGTCTGCAAGAAGCAGAACAGTGTTGGCGATCAATACGGATGACTCAAAGTCATTATTAGCCCAGATTGTTCTGTCTGTTTAATAAGAAAAAGACGCGCAGCCCGTTGCATTTCGGAGCCACTTCTGATCTCTTCAGTTCTCAACTGGCATCCTTGACTGCTCAGCGATGAATGACGGTGCTTCGGGTGGAAGATATTTAAAGCCTGCAAAGACTTGTTATTCAAGGCAGGGAAAGCGTATGACAACGCAAGGAAATTAATTTACCTCTTTAACATGATAATATTCTTCCCCCTTCACTTGAGTTTCTATTTGGTTTCTTCTTTAATTGGTCAGCTTACTTTTCTTCAGGGGAAACGGAAAAGGCCACTGTAGCTCAAGGGGAAAGGAGGGTCTTAGACTTGTCAAGTTTGCATTTCTGGGTATTTGCTGATAGAGGTCAATAGGTCAGTAGGTAGTATTCATACTTAAGGTTACAGAATGATAAAAAAAAAAAAGGTTTAGTGCTGGAGTTTTAAATTAAATTGGTCAGTCAATGTCCATTTGAGTTTTAGTAATGTAAAACTGTGAATCTTGTGTATGCAAATATTTGTTAGACTTTGATGCCAAGGGTGTTGTGGGAAGACAAAATCACAAGAGGGAAGAGAGGGAGGTATAGAGACATCCTGAGAGACAGCAAGAAGAGGCCAGCAGAGAGGCAGCGAGGGAGGAAGTGATGGATGTAAGGAAGCCAACAGCGCTACAGTCTCTATCTTTGCCTGGCATTGTCACTCCTGTCAGCTGCTAAATGCCAGTGTCAGTCAAACCTCTGTTCAGCTGGCATCAGCCCCTCCAATTCACGGCTGCGTGTGCTCCGCCAGCGTCGCTCCCATCAGTGGGTATCACAACACTTACCTGGCATGACACACGCCGCCACAAATACAGACACTAAAGTATGCACGCCCAGTCGCGGTCAGCTCATTGTTGTTGTTGTTGGCCAAAAGCAGAAGGGTACATTCACGTCTCATAAAATTGGAAAACCAACATTGTTTCTGGCTACTCTACATGAAAATAATGCATTTTGAAAAGGTTTCACTAGATCAGAGACATTTCTTAGCCTCTAGAGGGACATACGTCACCTTCAAGTAAAAACAAGAAGGTAATAAAAATCCACTAATCGGGGCAATTTGTAAAATAAAAATGTACAGACACACGGGTATAACTGTTACCCTTACAGTTATATTCTGAGTGTGGGCCGTGCTGCTGCCTTAAACCAACACTGAACCACCGCCTAGAATGATTTATTCAGTCTGAGTTTTGGGGTTGAGTTTAAATGCTTCAGAGGTGTTTCTATCCTGAAGAAAAATCACAGTAATCAATACCAACACACACCCATAGATGCATACACGCAGACAACTTACTAATGAGGAGAGCCTGCTGCGTACAGTTGAGGTTTTCAGCTGTTTCACGATGTGTAATCATTCACTTTATACGGCTCGTGAACTTTTGGTGGATTGGGAGATGCAAGCTTTAGAACTACGTCTACTTTGAAACAGAATACATGGTGTGTACTATTTCATGCCAAGTATCTGAAAAGGGGCAACTCCCTAATATCCTGTGAACTCATACACGGGGGGTTCGCATCTTGAAATACTGCAATTTCTGTAATTTACTGTAATTTCACTCTCTTGTCTCAAAATACAGAAGAAAAATGTTTTTCGTAGCAAGCTCTCCACAATACCCTGCTGCTTTCAAGCACACACCCACTATACTTCCCACCGCACACTTCTGAAGCCATCCTGTCTTCCCACTGTCACACATCAACTGGCTCAGTCAGATATCTGTTACGTCCCGCTGCTTTGCCCAAACCCCTCCTGCGGTATCTCCACTTTGAGTTTCCACTGATATGCAGCATTCCGATGGTTTTGTATAGTACTCAAACCATATGTCTCTGCAGCCCAAAAAGAGGAAGCAGCCAGTCACACCCGAAGAAGCTGCCACATGCAGAGCTTTCATTTGTATGCTAAAACTCCACTAAGTAATCGCTTTATCCCACTGTTTTCCACCTACGGAATATGCATCTTTGATAGTCTAAAGAAAGGTATTATGTGATAGCTTTCATATCCTGCAAAAAAAAATGCCTTGTTTCCTTCAGAGTAATTGCACAACATATTTTCATTTGGTTAATTTCACAAACACCCTTCCTCTCAGGCATCTCAACCTTGCAGACAGGCATCCCTGACCCGTTTACTCTCTCTCTCACCTGTATATCTTGTACTTGGTGGTGAATCCTTGTTGGTAGCGCTCTGTGAAATCAACAAACTCCTGGGAGTGGTGAAAAGGTCCCTTGTCCGACAGGAGCCAGCCCAGTGGCCCCGTGGAGCCGCTGAAGCCAGCTCCGACAGGGTCCGCCGCCCCGGCCCCTACTGACACCCAGCTCTGGAGCAGGCTTAGTGTTAACCACTTCCATAGAAACATGAGGGCCGTCAGTCTAATGGAGATGCACGGGCCACTCATGCTGCTTCCCCCGGCCCCGGTGACTCCTCATTCTTCCTGCACTCTGGATGAGTCCTGCCCGGAGGAGAAAAGGGGGAGGAAAAGAGGGAGAGCAGTTGAAGCAGGGCAGACACAGAGAACAATAAGGTGGCAAATTTTGGCTCGGGGCGTGAGTGGGATATAGATGAACTGAAAACGCTGCATTTCTCCCACTGTTTGTTGGGTCAAAAAAAAAGGATGGCAAAGGGTCACTAGTTTTTAGAGGTTAGAGTGTCTACAGTGCTTAAAGTGTAGATGATAAAGCAAATGATATTAAAAGAAGGTAAATTGGTTAGAAAAAGCGTGTAAAAGTGTAAAAGCTGATGATTGTTTTACTGTGATTTACCTTATTTTGTAAGCCAGTGACTGCTCAGAATTAGTCTCCGCAGAATCCCCTGATAGGACCCTGAAGTTGGGTTCGGCGCATGGACGCGGCGACATTGGCAAAAGGACTTCTTTTCCCTTTTTTTTTTTTTTTTTTTTTTTTTGTTATCGCCACAAATGCAAAACAGACGCACAGTTAGGGTTCAAAAAAACCAGAAGATGACATCCGACCTCGCTCCTGTCCTCTTTTTTATCTCAACAGTGGCATATTTCCAGCGGAGAGCCTCGGACGCTGCGCAGTTAGGTGGTGTAGGTGGTGTAGGTCCAATCCAACGGGATGACTGACTCGCAGCTCTCCACACAAACATTCCAGGTATGACCAATTATTTAAACACAACAGTTTTGTTTTTTTTTGGAATTCGGTGAACGAGCAGGGACCAAAATGACCCCCCCCTGCCCCACACCCACACCCAGAAGCGACTGTTAGTTGTTGCCCTTTAACTCATGTCTGCTCTTTATCGGAGAGCCGCTGACGGAGCTGCTGACGGTGCCTGAGCTGCCGGCGCACTGAACGTGTGAATGACATTTGCTGCTGCTCTCTCTCTCTCTCTCTCTCTCTCTCTCTCTCTCTCTCTCTCTCTATCTATCTCTCTCTCCCCCTGTACCATACCGCCCAATTTAATTTATTCCAGCATCGAGCACACACACTCCCGGGTTGGCTGAGACGTAACTGGAGGAAGTGAGAGAAGGAGGTGTTCAGAGTTTGATGAGGAGATGGTCAGAGGATGCCGATGTGCTCCAGTAAGATGCCTCGTTTTTTTAGCAAACCCGAGAGAAGTTACCTGCTGCTTGGATTCATATATATTTTTTAAGAGCAGGATGGATGGAGAGAAAATGGAGAGAAAAAAGGTAGAAAAATGAGAATACAAATCAGGGACATATCAACTTTACTAATCTTGCCTTCACATTCTTCACATTCTACTAGTTCTTTAATTCACGGTGATATATTAAAAAAAAAAAAAAAAAAAAAAAAAAAAAAAAAAAAAGGCAAAATCCATGTTCAAATGGAAAAAAAGAGGGAAAACAATATATATTTGAAAAGTTGAGTTATTCAAAAAAAATAATAATTAAATGGTCCTCACGATGTAATTGAATTTATAAAAAAAAATAATATTCACTGCGAGATGAAGAGTCAGTCTGCCAATTGTAAATTGTTAAAACGGATATTATCTTTATGTAAATTCATCTTCAAAAGTTTTAATCATTTGAATAATGGCTTTAATGATGGTTGTGGTGTGATGATGATGATGATGATGATCATGAGGAGGAGAGGGTGTATCCAGCCCCCCCTGTAGTTATTCTCGTTATCTTCTTTGCCCTCTTCCTCCTTCTCCTTTCTTCCTGCAGAATAATCATCACTTTCACCATCAGCAAACTTAATTAGATCTGCTCTATCCCTGCTCTATCCGAGCGCCATGTGCGTCGGACACTGAGCGTGGATCAGAGAGGCAGAGAGCAGGCGAACGGAGGGAGGATATATGTGCTGCCTTTCAGCTTTTCTGCACACGTTCAAAGGGAAGGTTTTATACAGGGATTGGATTAGAGAAATGAACACCATTGAGTCGGGAGATTCACTGGCTCCCAAACTCAAAGAGAAACTGAAATCCCATGGCATAGCGACTCGCTGATTCTGGAGTGAAAGAATGAGTTGATTTGTCACGGTTTCATCATCATGTCTTTGGATTGGGTGGCTTTTATTCTGACCCTGCCTTGGAGCCACGACGACTTCTGAAGGACAACTACAGAACATTCTGTAGTGTTTTTTTTTTGATGAGGGTTTTTCCACCTTGCCTGTTTCAAACTGCATTGTAGCTGGCCATTTAAAGTTGGTCTGCAAGCAGAAGTTAAAGTTGTTGTTTGTTTTAAGGTTTGAATAAAAGATGGAGAAAGTGTCACAGCTCATTACTTTCATGGATTCACAGTGCATTTTAGGCAGTTTTTTAGAACACTGTTTTCAGGTTTCAGAGCCCCAAACCTCATATGAACAGAGTGGAAACACTGTTTCTAATAAATCATTCATCAATTTGTCTGTATTTGTGTGTGCAAGGAGCTAAATTGACATGTGTATTGTGATGTGCTCACAAGAAACTGTGCTTCATTTTTTTTTTCTTTTTAGACAGAGATAGTAGAGGCAAAATAATTGATTGTCAATTGATGGAACGTAGGGATGGCCATGAAGATCAGATGTGAACCAACCAACACAGCAGAAAAAAACTAAAAACAAACAAAGAGAATGCCATAGCAAAGGTCTCATTATGGTACCAAATAGGTGCAGGAAAGATAAAAGTCTCAGCTGCTGAGCAGTGAACTATAACAAGCAGTCATCCTTATGCTCTTTCAGGCCTCAGTATCGAAGGTTGTAATAATGCCCTAGTTTTATAAGCACAGGCCCTTTTCTCTATTCTTTCTTCCTTCCAAATATGAGCAAGGGTTCGTCCACTGAACAATTGTAAAATCAGCCGGCCAATCAGGATGTGCCTACTTGAACACGTGCAAACCCTGGTGCTTATAGAACTCGGGTTACAATATCATAACCTTCGTTATAACCCACCCAGGCTCCGCCAGGCTTTACTGGATTCTATGGGGTGGCGCCCAATGAATGCTTGCCCTTCTGCTTCATAACATCTACCCAACTACACTGATCCTGACTGACTAAAGGTTGGTCCCCGCAGACCACCTACTTCTTTATAGTTTAGAAGTAGTGGCCCCAGCTGTCCCAGGTAGTACATAACAAAACTGGGTAAAGTCCTGAATCGGATCTGTGCATTAGACTTAGCCATGACAAGGAAGCCTTCAAGATAAAAGATGCTTTCATCGCACAGCAGCTGAAGCGAAATCACCACACCGCTGCTTAAGGTGCTGGGGGCTAGGACAAAGCCAAATGACAAAAAAACTTGCTACATAGCTCTGTAATGAGGAGGGGAGCTGTAGACTTGGGTGATTGTTGTCTTTAGGTTCAATGCAACGAGGGGCCACTTTCACAATGTTATTGTAATTTTCAAAAAAAACAATCATAGCCTTTTAAAGCCATTAATTTCAAAGAGCATGGTGGCATATGCATCAAAAAAGACATAGTACTATGTATGAGTAAAGTTACACAGGCCAGGCACCAGGATCAAGTGAGCAAGGGGCCTTTTTTTCCATAAAAATAAAATGTATTGATTAAACCATGAGTCAGAAAGACTGAATAAAAACAACAACATAAGACTATTGTTTTAAACATGCAGAATACCATTATTAATCAGAGCACTCATCGAAAAAGTAGCACTAGCAGAGGGCTAAATATGTTTTGAAGTCCGATATTTAACAATTATTATAATCAGCAAGGGGAGGTGCTTATAAACAGCTATTTGCAGCTTGCTGCTCTTTCATCTCACTCTCTATTTATACAACAAAAAAAAGGCAAGCAGAAATAAATGACTGATTCTGTCTGTCTGCCTTCGATTCACCCCCGCTCAATTTAAGTTCTACGGAAAGCACTGCACCTACACATGCACCGCCCACCTCTACACAAAACAAGTCTGTGGTTCTGAAACAACAGCTTAATGAGCCTGTGCATTTTTGCTAAATGCACATTCTCAGATAAACCCATTGAATCCAACACACACAACAGGAAAAGCCTGTTTGCATTTAAATGTACAGAAGAAACAATAGCAAAAAAAACCATCCTTTCCACAACCAAAACATATTTTGCCACAAGTCTAAATCAACATCCTCTTAATTATTACGAGTCAACACTCAGCAGAGCGTCAACCAGCTCATTATTGTTATAATAACTTTACTGTCAGCAATTGGCAGACAGACAAAGTTAGCTACTAGCTGTTGAACACAGTGGAGCATTTAGCAGCTAAAGAGCAAGATATTTCCCTCATGAGTTGAGGATAGTCCAGATCAGAGCTGAAAGGAGGGTGAACATTGGACATTTGTCTGCCAGGTGACCAGAAACTACATAAGTTACTGCTAATATCTGTATGTGTTAGCTGGATATGTAAATAGACATTTGACACTTTCAAAATATAAGTAAAATATAAGTAATAATGTGTTATTATTATATAAACAGCTTTTTGCACTGCCCCCGAATGACCAAAAAAAGAAAATGCAAGTGAAAGTAAAACATTTCAGTACTTGAGTATTTTTATGTTGACCTTTAATCCACCACATTTATTTGGTCAGGGTCATGTATAGTTATAGATAGTGATCTTTATGCTGCAACACTGTCATTTTGTATGAAGGATTTTTAATTGGAATGGGGTATTTTTTAACTATGGTACTGCTACTCATCCACCACGAACAACTTCATATAAAATAAAATAAATCAGTATTTCATGTCCACTTCATCTAACCTCATCATCAAAGACATTCAAATTTCCTAAGCATGCATTGAGGCAGCAAGCAAGAAAACACTGTGATCAGGTCACCATTTAGGATTAAAACAAAAAAAAAGACATTCCTATTTACACATGCCGACAGTTCAGATTCCACCATCAAAATGACTTGCATTTTTGAAGGTAGCAGAATGAACTGGAATGCAGCTCCATGCAGACATATTGAATCAAATTAGCATTATTCCTAGTGTGAGGCAGCATTGTGCGCCACTGAGCCACTGTGACGTCCAGCTATCATCCCACACAGTTAAATAATAACAACTTGCAAATGGTCTTGTGTCGACCAACAGCTGGTACACAGACCTCCGGCTGAGGTCTCGTCTCCGCTCGAGTGTGTGTAACCTTAACGAGTGGCGGAGAGGACCGAGGCAGTTGCATTTACTCAGCACTGAGACAGATAGTCATTAGGGGAGGTAAACATTCACTTAAGCCTGAGCGTGCTCATTGATGCCACTCAAGGGTCTTTGTGAGGAGTGATCAGGGAACAGAGTGAAGCTGAGGTTTTAATTAGCCTGAAAACCTGACAGCCTTTGTCAGTGCTTTGTCACAGCAGTCTTGGCTTTACTTGTTTTTTCCTCGTGAGCTATGGGATAGGAAAAAAAATTCATGCGTTTATTTGACACTTCCATAATGCTAGATGAAATACGCGGTTCACCGTACTCCCAAGCAGATGTGTTTATTCTCGAAAATAAATCCTCAAAGTTATCTCAGCCTATGAGCTTTGACAGATAAGACACTGCATCTTCTTTGTTTGGATACGTAGCACTAAGTGGAGCAGCATGCCCATTAACTGCTTCTATGTCTCTATAAATTATAAAATGCTTGCAGTGAATTGTGAAAAAAGACAAGACAATCATCCTTACTTAATGTTGGCCACAGTACATATATCAGTGCGGTCAGAGGCATATATAAGGTGATGATTAAAAGAGCCAATAGCCTGACGATGCTTTAATCAGGACTAATTCTTATTGCTCATCTAGGTCACCAAACTCACCATTAATCATCTTATGAAAACGCTGAGCTTCTTTATTACTCAAGCAGGATGGCACAAGTAGCACCATGCAAGTTTTTTTGGGGCTGTTTCTAATTAACTCTCTGGTTCACTCAGAGGTCTTCTGAAAAGTGAACACAACGGGAAGTGTCTTGAACTTGCTTTCTCTCTAATGGCCATCAGGGGGCGACTCCTCTGGTTGCAAAAAGAAGTCTGAATGTACAGACAGCCCCTTCTCATTCCAAGGGCGTCAAATAATGACGCTTTGTCACGCCCCTGGGCTTCTATTACAGACGCTATCTATATGAGACGGACCAGGCTTTCAAGTAACTGCAATGTAAACCCATCTGCGTCATTATACTTAAATATGGTGATAAAGTAGTATAAAGACTTAAAAACACATAAAAACATATACAGGGTGGGTGTGAGAGGTGGTGGATGGGCATGACCTCCACCTTTGGGACAGCTTTATGTTTCCCATGTGAAACCAACGTTTTATTTGACTTTGTATTCACAACATTAAGTTTTACTTTCTTTCAGTGTGGTTTACTTTCTTTACGAACGTAGTATTTTTCATCCAAAGCAGGATTTTTTTTCTTTAAGTTAATTTCTTGGTTTTGTTGTCTAAACCTAAGTAAGTATTTATTTTTATTTTTTTTACACAATATTAACCATGTGTTTACTGTGACTATAGTGGAGTGTCATAGTTAGAGGGGCTAGGCTACCCAGTGCCTTAGAAAGTGTGACGATGTGACGAGTTATGATGAGAACGGGTTGGTATAGAAGTATGAGAAAATGATCATACTTCACACTTGATTTATTTCCTCAGTGAACGTTGTGCACGAGTTCATGGTCTGGTCTGGTACAGCATGATGTTCATTTTGTAAATGATGGCTCTAATTTGAGTAAAATAGACAGTTAAGGAGGTATTTCACACTAAGTGAGTGAGACCAGGCTGAAATTGTTGTTCCGAAAAAACAAGATGGCATCGGCCTAAAACCAAGATTGCAACGTGGAAAATACCAAACCCGAGACCTCAAAACTGTAGTACAAAAACCAAAGGGTTTTGTAGCAGTTAAAGCATCTACTTTTAATATGAAGTCTATGTTTCAGACACATCATTGCATTGCACAGAGAGAGTTAATAGGAGATACATACATTCTTTTTCTTTTCTCACTGTGAATGGATAACGTTTGGCTGGTTTTGCATGTTCAAACCATTTTTTCTTGATTTGTATTCTCCTCTCTGTCTGTACACGCAGTATATATATATATATTAGTTTAGGGTATGCCTTTACTTTTGTCTTGTACTTAATTCTTTTAACATTTTGGACAATTCTATGAATTAAGTTGTGAGGAGAAAGTCTGTATTATGTTGTGTTAAAATACAAAAACAACACAAATATCTGCAGATTCCTAATCTGCCATCAGCTAAGACAGAAAGCATATGTTTGATGAGAACCTGTAAACCAATTATACAGTATATAAATATTTTCAAAATGTGTGAACGTGTCTGTGTTGGCAATATGTGCCTCTGCATGCATCTACATGCATTGATCCAGTATGCCATTATACGATGACATTTATGTTATTGGGGTTTTTCATGATTATTTTATAACAACTGTTTCATTTATGGTCATTTTTCCCATTGTTTATTTTGTTTTAAACCTGCCTGCAATGTATTTACTGAATACATTTTCACATTTAAAGCTTTAGTGTATAATACATTTCTACTGGGTAGGTCTGTTATCATGTACAAGTTCTATGTACATGTAAGTTGTTCATAGATTCTCCATATTTTTAATTGTCATTCCTTTTCGTTTATCATATCATGTGTTACTCTATCCGCAGAGGGAGACGTTCATACCTCTCCTTACAGCCTGCCCAGATGTTCACCCTCTCCCTGTTGTTTCCTCTCATATTGAATGAATATGACATTCAGTCAAGAATGCAGTGACAGCCAGTGAGTTTGTGTGCGTTTGTGCATGTGTGCGTGCATGCGTGTGTGTACATGATATGATAGGAGCCCCTGTGAAATCATTCGCTGCTGTTAATGCTCGTAGACTTCTCCCCTCATCAGGGAGTTGAGTTCATTTGCAGGAGCAAAATTGTTATTTGCAAATGTGACCACTCCAGTTGAAAAACCATTAACTTCAGAGATTGAAATATATACTGTGTTGCATAGTAAAGAGTAAACATTATTGCATTTTTATTGAATGGGAAAACAGTCGACTAACAAGCAGACGGCAAACTCCAGCGTGTCTGGCTTTCAAGATGTGTTAAGAGCAATTATACTATATTGTTGCTCTCTTGTCAGGGATTCTGGGCATAAAAATGAGGCAGATATTGAACCAGTCATCCAAATTGTTGAATGGATGTTCATTCACCTTCTACCAATGTACATAAGGATGGTGCAAAAAGCTGAGAAAACAAAGCACCTAATACAATGAGTCAGCAAACATAGTTTTTGTAGCCCCGGGAAGCTTTTTAAAATTGTTTTAAATGAGAGTGAAGCATTTTGCATTTTGCATTCTGCTTTTGCGTTGTAGAGCCCCTCGTGTTTTTCACTCATAACCCTAACCCCCTCTCAAACTGTACTATCAACTATAAGATAGTGTTCAGTTTGTGGTTAGTCTTTTTATGGTTGCCTAGAAACAATAAAAAAGATGGGGCAACAAAAAGACAAAACATGCTTTCTTTGCTAATGACCTATTTCTGCTTTGCAGGAGTGTAGGAGTCTGACATCCCTCCTTTACAGAATCATTATCCTCCCATCCACTGCAGTATTAGTGGCTGTTAATTCCTCTGTATGTTTGATTTTTAAAGTAATTGGTTTTTACCAAAAAATGACTGTGGAGCATTTTAACTGAAATTTTATTCAGTGATCATGTTATTATTGTTACAAGAATTTTCATTCAAATTATTATCATTAAAAAATATATAAATAATCTATGCAACCACAATCACCCTGAAAAGTTCAAAATCTGTTACAACTGAGCCGATTTTTCCTTCATGGTCACCCGATTAAATGTTTATCCGCAGTTGTTCAACATTTGGTTATTGGTTGAAATATCCCTTTAATGTAATGCATATACATAAATAAACACACAAACGGTGTCTTATCTGCCTGACTAATGCCCCCCAATAGCTCCTTGTTTTTAGCTTAGCAACCAGTTTCATTTTTGTCCAGCTGGGCTAAATGTTGTTAAGGGTCTCATAAAACATGGTAAGAATGCTTATCTGACCAAGCAGAATGCTTGGCTGGCACTACCCATTGTATAAACCTTGTTAGCATTATGTTTCCCTCCCTCTTCTGTTTTTACCTTTTCAGAGTTATTCCCCTTTGATGCTGGTCTGCATTTTGCAGGGGGGCCAAGGACAATTCATTCCCTCCGGGGAAAGAAAAGCAAACAATTCACCGGTGATAGAGAGACTTTTTTCCAGAAAAAAACAGTCTTAGTAGGACATTGTCTCGGTTTATAGAGAACATAGGTCAGGGAGAGAATATGCCCAGCCTCTGCCTGTGGCGACTAGCTGCTGATAAATGACCTCAGCCAACAGCCAACAGCCTCCAGTCTTGTGCAGTGTCCAGCTGAAATACCCAAGAGCTCTGCTCCAATCCTCTCCATGTGGCGAACATATTGTATACAAGACTGATTGGATTTGTTTTTGCTCACTCAATGTGAGTGTAGCTGTGATCATGCAAATGGCCCAAATGGCTTAGTACAATCAGTCCGTTTTGCACTCTTGTGACAGTCGACACAGCATGTAAGACACACTCAAAGGAGTAGAACACTCCAAAATGACAAATCTATTTTATTACCAGACAGTCTGAGCAGTAAATATGGTAGTATCACAATATAATAAGGTTCCAAACAGGATACAAATTGCCATATAATTACTGAGATACTCAATAAAACAATGGGGCTTTGGGGGTTAAAAGTTCAATATTTATTTATTATTTTTTATTAAACGTTTTTCCCTGCTTGATCCATATTTTACAAAAACTTTTAGCCCCGGAACTAGGGCTATTATATTGAACAAAAATCCAAATTTCCCAAGGTGCTTGTTTAGTCAGAGCAAAGGAGATTAAATTACAACTCATAAAAAACAGCTTATTTTCACATTTGAGAAGCTGAGTTTTTTGGGGAAGCAAGTGTGTTTTTGCTTGTTAAAAGACTGAAATAATGATCAATTACTTACTTGCTGTCAATCAACTATTTTTTTTTTCAACCTACAATTAACACATTCAAATTGTTAAAGCAGTACTGATTGATATTTTGGGATAAATAATGAATCAAATTACCGCAGAAGATGATCACCAACTCTGTAGTTACATTTAGCTTTGCAAAGCTTTTTTTCAGCTTGGTTTTGGTTTTAACAGCTCCAAACTTTAATGTTTTCACTGCTCTCATCATCCTCATTTACACCTTCAGCAGGAAGTTGTTTTAAGTGAGAAAGCTGTCCAGCACCAAATTGCAAACAGAAAAAGCTAGCTAGTCTACACAACGTCATCCCAACTCATCACATACTGACGCTAGGTCAGGACCCTTTGCGTCCCTTTCTTATTAACTGGGTCGGCCAGCGCATCAAACTGTGATACTCCACTATGGTTACATAAGCAAGTGGTTAACATTGGGAATCCAAAAGAAAACATATGCTTATGTTTAGGCAACAAAACTAATTAGTAGGGCTTAGGTTAAACTAACAGCAGGGCTCAGAATGGAACCGAAGTAAAACAAACGTAACATAAGTGAGGAAAACATGTTATGGCAGCAAAAGGTCCAGATATTTTTTCTTAGGAGTTGGAGGAGACGAAGACAAAGCTAAAAGGAGAGTGAATATTGGACATCTAACAGCCAAGAATAAACACAACTCATACATAATGCTAATGTTGCTCGTATCGTGTAAATGAAGATGAAATGACAATTTAGTATGATGATCATAGTTCAAGGTTGTATTTACA
Organism: Anoplopoma fimbria; assembly: GCF_027596085.1. NCBI lineage: Eukaryota > Metazoa > Chordata > Actinopteri > Perciformes > Anoplopomatidae > Anoplopoma > Anoplopoma fimbria. Next base: position 8,072,895 of record NC_072456.1, read on the forward strand.
GTTATTCTGCTGGCCCCACACTCCAAAAAACGAATAATCTAATTAAAGAATACAATTTTTTTTAATATTTACATTTTTCTTCTTGTCTTCTTAATTCTATCAATGCAACACCTAGCAGCTTTGCCCAGCTTGATAGTCACCAAAATAAATACCAAAGGAGCTACTTCTTTCACAGGATTATATTACATCTGACTAATACATGCTTGTCATATTCATAGCTTTAACATTTAGAAGATTTTGCTCACAAAAGGGAATGATGCAGCAGACTCACCAGATCATTGTGAAAGGGGAAAATCTAGGAGATAATGTGGTAAATATTGGACTTTTGAATACTTGGATTGTGCTGCACAAGATATTTGCAGTCATTTTATGGTGATTGTTTGCTCTTATTAATTCTCAAATGATCCTGTTATGGATCGACTGAGGAGCTGCATCAGCTAATTCATTAAGTTATTATGACATGCAAACTTAACCAGTGGAGAGAAGAAGATTTTCATAGTTGGGTAAACTAATACCGTTCATTGTTAGCATTGGATTTAACTTTCTCTTCTCACATTGATTTTGTACAGTAGTCATAGCAGATAAATTAAATAATAATTTAAAATTCCTGAGACTATTACCTTAACACATTGTGGGTATAGCTCAGGCATTTGCTGCAGGCCATGTGAGTTAATTCAGTGGCTGAGGTTGGAAATGTATCAGAATCTTAATAGAAAGGAGACATGGAATTATTGAGTTTTTTCTTATGGTATTACATCCTAAAGCTGTGAATATTGCAAACACATCATCACATATATTGTGTCGCGCTCCAATTATGTCTCATACAATGTTCATCATTTAAACAGCTGCGTATATGTTTGCTGTTTTCATGTTGTCTGCATCCGTTTAGGAAGATAAATTCCTCCCTGAGTTACATCTATGAATTGATTTTGATTGCGCTTCTCATATGGAACAACATAATACCATCATTTTATCAGAGACCATATGTCCCTGCAATACTGCAATTACACAGCAGTGAGATTTTAAACAGCAGACAACAGACTGCAGTGAGATTTAATGGAATGACTGCAGATGGACAAATGGTAAGAGCTAATGCGGCAGTGAGACAGACTGAACTGGTTAAATATAGTATAGTCAGTGTACGTGTGGCAGTTTGTGTGACAGACTGTGTGTGTGTTTGGCTGTGAGGCACCGCCAGATGCTGTTTTGGGACAAGCTCTCATGAGAATAAAAGGCTTGGCTCTCTAGGACCTCATCAGCTGCCATCAACACTGGGACAGTGCAGAGAAAACCAAATTACATGTGATCACAAACACTTACCGAATAAATGGAATGTTGTGAGTTAGGGGTTTTGCTGGAAAATGACTGACACCGGGGGTGGCTCCAGGGACCTGAGCTGTCACAACTTAGGCCGAGGGTAGACGTGAAGAAAGAAGGAAAATCATAAGAGGTGTGAAAAGATAAATGGTCTGCACTTAGAATTGTGCTTTTCTACCTTAGTGGACAAAGCACTTTACTAATTTGCCTCTCATTCACACACTGATGGCTGCCATATTAGGTGCTAGCATCCTCATGACGAGCTACATGAGGTTAGTCTAAACAACCTCCTGAGCCACTACCTAATAGCTATAACATTAAAACATTGGGCTTCATACAAGAAGCACTTGGTTAAACAGATTTGTTCTTAAGTGGCTTGTACAAGTGATTTAGTTTGACTTGCTTCGTTTCACGTATTTGAGTATTGTATGACTAGCTCAGACCTTTTGTATTAGTCATGTGCAAAAAGTATGCTATTATCCAAACTACATTTTTCACTAATATACCGTATATTTCATTACTTTGAAGCAATTTTCAGTTTGAAAACCCAAAATAAAAACACACCTTACACAGAGATTTTTCGATTTGACTCCAAGGGAGAAAAATGAAAGTTCATGAGATAACACTTCTGGACAAATGGGGCAGAAGCGAAGCCTTATTAAGGTCATATTTTCCACACTTTTTTATTTGATGCTGCATCATTACACAGGGCACAGTCTGGCCATATCCTTACCCTAGATAATTAGATCTGTTTGAAAAATGCATAAAATGTGCACTTTGAACATTGCTTTTAACCACGCTCACCTTCCATGCATTAGGCTTTATTTACTAAGGGCCAAAATATCTCTTCGGTTACTTTTTTGGATTCCCTTTGGCTTTCATGGGAATGTCACAAAAGCTGGACTTGAAAATCTTGCTTTCATCCACAGTAATAGTCCAAAAGAGCAAATCAGGCAAGCATTACTATTCAGGATTTAAGATCTCATTTATTTTCCCCTAGGAGGGAAAATGTGTCGGTCCATAGTGCTGCCAAATAAATTGATAAACAGTACAAAATGTATCACCACTAAGAGCCCATAAAGCAACATTTTCTATGTTTTTGGATTGTTAGTGGATGCAGCTCTGCAGTGCCACCAGCAGATGTTTTGACACCCTTCCAGCTTCTTCTCCTGCCTTAATATTCTCACAAGGGTCCTCTCCTGGTTTTATTTTTAACTGGCATGAATAAATTAATTACTTGAGAAGGAGCAACAAATGAAGCTCCTCTGTGAAAGTAATAGCATCACACACACCAAACTGCTTTACCCCTGTGTAGCATTTCAAGATCACACACACACACACACACACACACACACACACACACACACACACACACACACACACACACACACACACACACACACACACACACACACACAAACTAATATACACACAAAAGCATGTACCTGCTCATAAATCTCTCCCCCAGAGGGACCCACTGTAGCTAATTGCGGTCATGAAACTTGTGTAAAGCTACGTTGTTTAGCCTGAAAATTATCAGTACATAGCATGCAACTATGTCACCGTCATCGCCTCTAGATTCATATCCAAAGGCATCAACAACTACTTTAAAACCTATGAAGTAGTTTAAAAGATATTCGTTATTACATGTCTATCACCTTGTACCGTTTTTATGCTGATAATACTGTTATCTGTTGCTTTTTACAAAGCCTTGTATTTCTGCAGTCTGCCAACAATATCCAATCAGTTCAGTTTATATATAACTCTCTCCTTGGGCCTTTTTCTCCTTACCTTCGTAACAATCAAAGCCAATATGGCCTGTGTTCTCTAAAAAATGTCTGAAGTTTTAGCTGGTTATGTTGTTGGCATTGACTATTGTTTTAAAAATGTTTAAATGCTACCCTTTTTTCCAGATCTCTCTCGAAAATGACTTTTCAGCCAGTTCTCAATTCCAGGGAATCAAATACCGATGCTTTATCACAACCCTCGGCGTCTGATACCGACACACAAAGCACCCTTTAACAGCTGTATGAGATGCACCAGGCTTTCAAGTAGCTACGACGTGAAACAAGCTGGGCTATTATTGGATGGAGAAGATGTTCCAGGAGTGTAATGACGTAGTATAATGACCACAAAACACCCACACAGGGGGCGATTGTTGATGGGTCAAACAAACACAGTACTTTAAACCAGGAGGCCGGTGATTGAGAGTCATGCTCACTACCCAAGTTATGTAAGTGACGTATTTTGCACACCAGTTGTTTATTTTTTCTTATTATAAGCCTGACAATGATATTTTCCACAGACCTACCCAATTCGGTTTGTAGCCTAAACTAGCCTAAAGGGTTTTTACAATGCTAACCACTTGAATTCTGCGACCGTATTTGAGCGTTATAATTGAGCATCGTAGTTGGAAGCGCTGAGCTTCCCACGAGTTAGAAATGATGGCAAGGGTCCTCCTGACCAAGCATCAAGTTTGGCAATTTAATCTCAAAAGAGACTTTTACCTGTTAAATATATATAAGAAAAAAATATATAAATGAAGGGAAGAAAGTAAATGTACCATTAATTGTGTCATTCATAGCCCTCTGAAATTTTGTAAGTTTGAATGAATGAACAAGTATAAGTTGAGAGACTTAGAATACTGTTTCAAAGCATTCAGATTCATTGCCCCTCAGAGCTATTGTTTAAGCTTTGACAAAGGATGAGATATTCTTCAGTCAGCACCAACTTTTACATTTTTTACACTGCATAAACACTTTTAAAGCAGATTTGATTGAATCGGTGTTTCATTATTAAGGAGTACATTATGAATTCATCCTCTACTACTCACAGGCACTCAGTCACCCTTGACATAAAAATCTTCCAAGACTCAGTCCATTCGCTGAAGGATTGTTCAGTAAATTAACCAAATCCCCAACTGCAGAAGTGTCAGGTAATGATTTCCCTAATTACCCTTTAATTCAATTTTGTACTATATTGACACCCTTCAGTGCCTCTCTGACTCTCAGCCTGTCTCTCGGCATTACTCTCTCCTCCCTAAAGAGGCAGGAAACAGCTCAGCACGGATGTCTTCCCTTCATGGTCTGTTTGTAGCTGCTGCAGTCTGAAGCTGACTCTCTGTGCTTCTGTTTTAAATCAGGACTCCCTAAAGAACAGACCAAGCATTTTGAGGACTGTTTGATTATAAATGTGTGCAACATCAGCCACGTCCCAGTATGATTTGTCCTTCCAGTGCATGACACTATAAAATCTTTTATTACCAAGACTCATGCCTTTGGGTCATGTCAGCGACTTGTATGTTTTTTTTTATTGCTCGTAAATGCTGAACTTAAAAACAGAAAAACATCACATTTGTTGCTCCCAGACAGTTACTTAATACCAAGCAGCTATTGACTACACGATAGCTGCTTGGTATACACGATGGAAAAGTGGAGTGTGTAGAAGCTGTCTTTTAATGTTTTTATTTTGTAGTTTGTATCTAGATTTTCTTATCAACGACACAACTAGACATTTTACAATAAGGGATAGGTGCTCTTACATTTATTTACAGGTTAAACAATGTTTCCTCAAGGCAGTTTTAGTATCCTAACACTGTTCATGTTTTTCTACCAGGAACTGAACATTTAGTGGGTGAATTGCTAGATGAAGTTGGATTTTTGCAACAACAGTTGAACCGGGTTCAGTCTGTTGGACCCTGCATTCTTGCCAGAGCTGTATTTGTTGGTACCCCAGCTGTGCCATTATATTGATCTCACTAAAGTAAATAACAATGCTGTTTTCTTTATTATTATTTTTACTCAGTGCTGATGCTGGTTAAAGCATGTCCCTTGCAGATGACAAAGCCTGATTACAGTAGGATAAATTGAAAAATAATTATCTATCCTGCTTTAAAGTAACTGAAGAACTTTCAACTGGTTATGAAGCAGTCTCAATATAATAATAATGCCTCTATACTACCTAGATAAGTAAACACAACCATCAAAGAGAAGATGTGCTTTTCTATATAGTTATTCTTAATGCTTGTCATCGCCCTCGCTTCTCCACCGGTCCCTGCTGGAGGCAAACACCGACACCACACTGCTGAAGGCCCAGAGGGATGGGAGGCACTAGGAGTTCAGACCCTGCTGCAGTAAAGACCGCTAAAATCAACACAAAATGAAAGTTCCTTGTAATAGCTCGAAATAGTTTGTCTCAATTAATTGAAATATGTTTTGATCAGTTCTGATACTACTGCCTATTGGTTTGGGAGTTTGCATCATAACCACAATATAAATTAAGTTTATTTGAATCCCTGCGAGGAGGACAATGGAATGGCTTGTGTGTGTGTGTGTGTTTTGTGAGTGAGTGTGCACCTCTTTGTCTGTGCATGTCTCACATTCTGCTGCAGCAAACTGCATCATATTGTGGGTGCCCAGTTATGGCTGCATGCTCCTGTGAATGAGGTGACTCTCATTTTCTCAAAACACCTTTTCATTTGGTCCGGACTGGTAGACAGCTGAGTGCATTGCTGACACCCAGTCGCTACCTTGCGCCCAGAGTTGGAAGACAGTTTGCTCACTTTTAGTGTTTTGGACAATGTGTTTGACTAACAGCTAACAGCTAAAAAATTACACACACTGTTGTACCTCGCCACCACTTATGAAGCTGCTAAGCAGGAAAACAGGTTGGTGAGTTTCATTTCCTTTTTTGCAATATTTTGTTAAGTGTATTATCCAATGAATTGCATTCGTACATGGCGCAAGTTTGAATGATGCTGTGACTACCTCCGCTGCTGGCTAATCAACAGAACAATTCTGTCCCCCAATTCTGCCTCTGTAAATTGAATACAGAACAGCAAGGCACAATAACAGCACAATAACAGTCCCACTTTTAATAGGCAAGTCACTACACTTAGGGCAGACAGCTGTCAGTGATGGGAGCAAAGTTAATAATGAAATAAGTTCGAGGCAGTTTTTGTACAATGTAGGTTACCACAAAAATACTCCTCAATACCAAAGAAGTCATCAGGTCTTGCTTCACAGCTGCTGGGCAAAAGTGAAGAGAGCGAGTGTGAGATTACAAGCAGATCTCTGGACAGAGTCAGAGAGAAGCAAACTCTGGTTTGCCTAGGTTGCTAAATGTAAATACATTTGGACATCAACCTCACTTTACATGCGAATTGTCGTAAAAATTGACTTGAAGCCTTAGTTTACGTCACGGTTAAGCTCGAGCCACAGAGCCATTGCAGACATCTACATAGATTACAATAACAGTGTATCTGTTGTACGAGACGTGGGAGTGAAAAGCACATCTGATAACGTAAAGTCTATCGGGTATGGAAAAAGTGGTCTGTTGAAGACACAGCTGGCAAAGATCAGCACTGTGCACCTCTCTAGTCTGAGACATGCAACTGCATATCCTTTCTCTACACACTAATGTTTGACAATATACAGTTTTCTGTAACCTTCCCTTTTCGAGGACGCACCAAAAGTAGTCCCACTAATTTTGTCAATGTTGTATCTTGTATGAATGTTATGGTCACTTGAGGAAGACCTACCTTTGGTTACATATAATTTTGGATTTCTTTTAGCCTTGCAGTTTATATTTTTCTTCAGCCTCATAAAACCTTGGTATATTTCTTTAACCTCCCTCCCTCCCTTCTTCCCTTCCTCCCTCCCTGTCTGCAAGTGTGTCGGTGTGTCGGCCAGCTTACCCTCTGCAGTAGATCCCAATCTATATTCTAACAAATCCCAGAAAAAGGGCCGCCAAGAGCACCATGTCTGGCACCGCATGCACTAGCGACTTCCTCTAATGCTGCATCATATGAGACATAATAAACCCAAACGCAACTGATCTGGAAGGAGCATGCAGAACACATTTACATTCAGACAGATAATAGGAGGAACACACTCTAACATATGGATGCCCACAAAAAAACTATGCATGGTGTTGTGTATGCAGGCACATTTTCTCCAGGCAATATGTTTTCCTCTCCCACACTATTGTCAGGGAAATTAGCATAGCTTCCACAGTAAGTTCCAGAGGGTTTTCTCTGAGACACACACAGAGAAGAAACAAAATGCTGTGGCAAACTAAAACAATAATAAATCTATAAATGAAAAGAAACATGCTGGGCGGAGAGGCAGATGGAACAGGTGCAAATATTGCACACAGAGAGGCCAAACAGAGAAGCCAGTGTCAAGCACATGGAGGCGTTTGTGGGAGAGCAGAAATATTTAGAAGGCTAAAAACAGTGGTGGCACTTAGACTCCACATCCATCACAGAGGAGACTGCTGTGTTTGTCCAAAGGAGGGCTGTGCGGGTGTGATCAGACTGCAAAGTTAGCAAGCTAGGTGGCTGGCCAGGGTACGAGAATTTGTGGATTATGCACACACACACACACACACACACACACACACACACACACACACACACACACACACACACACACACACACACACACACACACACACACACACACACACACACACACACACACACACACCAGTCCAGTGTATAAGGCTTTCCAATATGGTGGATAAACCTGTTGTCCAGTTAGGAAGCCAGAAATTAGAAAATCCCCTGACAGTTTTAGACATTTTAATCAGATTAGTAAACGAGCAAAACACATTTTGGAAAAAAAAACAGTCGAGCAATAGTCTGATAGTTTAACAGCAGCTGAATTGACCAATGCTTTTTTAATGCCCGGCCACATATTGTACATTGTCCTTCTAAAAATGCAGCTATTTACATTAATTTAATACCCATTTGCAATTGCAGATGAGTTTTGAAAAAAATAAAATGTTGACTGGATCACTTTTTTTTTTTAACGACATTATGAGGAAACATTTTATCTGCATCTGAAAAGTTGCAAAATGTTTATATTGATTGTATCTGCAAAACACTCATCTCCCTAAAATATATGCTTATGGCAGCTCGAGCATAGTAAACTTTTGGTACCTTTTAGGTCACTAAGAGAATTTTAATAAGGTCCGGTAGTCATCTTGGCACACTGAAACACTGAAAAGTAAATTGGACAAATGACTAGTGTTGGGTAATGTATTACATTTAAAAGCAACGTATTGCATTACTATGTTCCCGTCATTACAAAGTAACTTGTTATGTTGCAACACTACCTATTGAGCAAAGTAACTTGTTAAGACTATTTTTGCATTACCAACTAAGAAAACCCATTTGTAACTCCTTTTGGGTAGCCTGCTGTACACATATACCTCTTGGTTGTATTGACTCCACCGCCATTGTTGCCTACGCCATCTGTAAATCTGCATACAGGAATGATAGAAGCAATATCGCCTTTATAGCTCTTTCTTATATTGAGTTAGCTAGCATTTTTTTAGTTTTTTTTGTCAGGCGCTGTTCCCTTCATTTTACTGACAGGCACTTATCCCGAAGGCATAATGTGCATTTTATTCTGATGTTATTGTAATGGATTGCTTATTAGAAAATGTAACCTAATAACTCAATACTTGAATTGCAAAGTAATCCGAGTTCAGTGACAGAGGGCTCACGGAGATATGTCATCAACTGAGAGATTTCGTTAATATTGTATACTTTATTGTACTAATACTATATAGGTTTTAGGATATCAAATAAGGCTATAGTATCTGACATGAAGACCATAGTCTCTAGTGTCAAGGTCACTAAAGCCTACAATCTCAGATATTTAGGTTGTCGTGTGGCATTAGATGAATTTGTTTTACCTTCAGTCTCAAGCTGTTGCTACAGTTCCTAGAAGGTCTCGGAAATGTTAGTGCCATCAGTGCTGAATGTCTGAGCTCTGACTGGTGCCATTACAAGACCGTTTGTCAGGCCACAGCAGCTCAGCGCCTGTACGGGTTTCTGCTTCCCTGGATCTGTTCCAAAGTTGTCAGTGCTAACATATCAAGCCAAAAGGTTTCCTACCTGCAGGTTGGGACCCATGCAGGAGTCCCGCCGGGCAGGACTGATAGAGTGAGCAAGATTTTGCATAAGGTAAGTGTTTTTTCCCCATATTTGCATCCACCTCCAATGTCCTTGTACCTAGTTTTAATGGATGGAATAAATGAACACCTTTCAAACCGAAATAACACGCGTTTGTAGAACTTATCATGATATTCAGTACTAACTGACACTATCGTCAGCGGAAAAATGGCAGATGTCAGTGATTGAAATGCTTTAAATTACATTAGTTCACAATTTTTTGCAGAAACAGTCAACCTTAGCTTGTTTGTCCATAATGGCAAGCTTCCAAGAATTAACAGAAAGGGGTACTATTTCACTTAAATAGGAGCCTTCGGTAGTGTAGCAATGTTTTTTGCAGAAACGTGCAAATTAAAAAAAGAAAACATTTAAGTTTTACAATATTAAACCAAATTAAAAAGGTTATGCAACACTTATCAGTGTTATTTTGCTTTGAAACAGGGCCATTGGCCTCTTTGTTGTTCACCTCTCCTCACTGATTGTTCGTGTTATGTATTGTTTACTGTTTTACAATTTTTTTTTTTTTTTAAACCCTCACATCACCTTGTATAATTAATTTTAAATCCAGCTTTTACTGCACGGAGACATTTGCATCTGACTGAGATGTCATTCAAAAAAAATAAAAATACCTTGGATGGGGAGTATGAATCGCCGTCACTGAGCTTTCTTTATCCTTTTAGGAAGGATGGGAGACAATATCCCTCCTTGACATTCAGTGAATAATCTACTCTCCAAACAGGACGTCCTTGCTATATAACAAAATGCCACCCATGTCAAAATGGTGAGAAAATGACTGTCCAGCAGAGCACAACAGGCTAACAGCCAACACCACCACAAGGTTTCTATCACCATTCCCATCAAAAGATGCCTCCCCGCCTGGCCAGAGAGCTGTGTGCCAACACTTCTGTTGCCTTCTCAGGCTCTTGGAGAGCAACGGAAGGTGGAGAAACTGTGCGGCTCTCATTGTGATGGACGAAGTTAAAGTCTCGGCATAATGTTCAAGTCATTTTCACAGCATATGCCGTAAAAAGATCACTGCTGCCTGTTGTGAAGACTGGAGCACTGTGCACCACTAAATCATTTACAAGATGGGTGAATGTGTGCATGTGTGTGATGGGAATATTTAACTGTTGGTTGGTTTATTTATTAATTTTTTCCATTTGTTTCATTTTGGAGCTTGGTTGTATGTATACCTGTATTATTAGTATTTATACAGTATACACGGAAGCTACTTCTCAGGTACAAATAAAACCACCAGAATCAATGATTGGTTGTTGAATGGAGACTTGAGCTGAGTTCCATCTGCCACTTCCAACTTTATGCCAATGCCTCACCTTGGTTAAAGGTAAAAGACAAGCACATAAGAGAGAGACAGAGAGAGAAAAGGAACCTTTCCTTTGACAATAAATAAATAGATTCCTGTTCTTGTCACCTTGAGATGTGTTTTGCGCAGGTATTTTTGCCATTAGTTTCGACAGTGCATCGGAGGAACAACCATCGAGGGAAGGCACTTAATGAGCTCTTTGTCTTACTCAGTTTTCAACTTCCTATATAATGCCTTTTCCTCCAAGTTTCTGGTTCTGCTTTATGGCTTGCTATTTCTACAAATAATCAAATGAGTACTGCACAATCCCCCGAGGACAATGAGCTGTGTTTGTTTTTCTAAAAAAGAGCTTACTCATTATTTATTCTGTTATTAATTCATTCCAGGCTCTTATCACTTGATACCGGTGGTGTAGTGGTAAATAATTATGGGCAATTTATGATCATGACAGGGCAAAACAGCCAAAAGTGTAAGCAAATATTAGTTCTGTTAGACGCAAAACTTTTTGGGATTAAAAACCTGATATTAAATTCTCAAGTGCTTCTTTATAATTACACATTTGTTTCTTCGAAAACAACCCAAATTACCTCTTGAAAAACTGTTCACATGAGCTTTCTTTGACCTGACAACTCTATGGTTCAGGTCTAGGTAAGTAAAATACACGTAGTTAAGGTTATCAAAAGATCACTGTTGAAAGGAAGCAATTTTAACTGTGGGGATGTGACACAATCTCAAATGTTGAAGTAATTTCAACATCCAAATAAATCAACAGAACTAAATTAAGCTTAAAAAAACTGATGAAAGCTGCAGCTTCACAGGAAGCAGCCTCCTATCCACTCTCTCCTTCTCCAGTAAATACCATTTTACCTTCTCAGCCTTAACTAACTGGAACCTACCACCTGCCCAGGCAAGTATAGGGTGAGCTAAACAGAGATCAAGCATCAAACTAGTGAACAAAACATTGATGTAACATTCCTCAGTTACTTCTGATGTCATAGTGCATCTAAGTGCACAGAAATATAACAGGAGTGAACCAAAATTAATAAAAATGAAATTTACTGCCAAAGTTTTTACCTATCCTCCTGCAGCTTGACACTTCCCAGCCCTGCCCTCCTGAGAGGAGATAACGATGCACACCTGTTTTCACTATCCTTGATTGGTTAGCAGATCTACCCTACCTTCCCAGGCACGGTTAATGTTTGGGAGCAGCCCATATAGTGAACATGGTGAAAAGGAACCTTTTTAACCATGTGTTACACCCTTAAAATGAACTGTCCAAATAAAGGAATATGACATAACATGCTTCAGGGCGCTACACATGCCATGTGATGCCAGCTGCCACCTAAAAGACTTTCCTCAAAAAAGACAAAGCTGTGAAACAATGATCTATTTTTTTTTTTTTACCTCATATACACTACAGAATGTTTCTTTATAGTATCAAAATGTATTGTATGTCAAATTATATGTTAGAAAAAAAAAATAGAAAGTCAGCAGACTCAATCAAGCAATGCATGTGCACATTGGGCCAAAAAATGTGTAAATCTTAGGAAGCATATAAAAAATATATTTGCATAAGCACCGAATGAACTGCCTTTGGAATAGAAAGGCTCCATCCTACATCTTAAAACATTCATGGTGAATTCTCCCAAGCTAAAAATCAAATAAATATTCATAAATTAAAGTAGGTTTCTTTACTGTTCCCACTCTGTTGACATGGCTTGGTGAAATGTATTTGATAAAATACCTGGGGTTTGAGCTTGATTGCATAGTGAAGAAAGGTCTAGTGACATTGCTTGGCATTTGTCTGCATTGTCATGATGGTTTGCAAATAGTTAGTGGCACAAATGTGGATCTCAAAGATCTATTCTTGGGCCCGAAAAAGTCAGGTGGCCTGACCCTACATGAACTTGCATAGTTTCTGTCCAAGCCTGACCCGAACCAAGGCAGCAGTTTTTGGCCAAAATATGATTAAACACCACAATTTCCACTGTAAATAAATATAAAATATATATATAAATATAAAGGTATGTTACATATTTATAAAATTATCTAAAACAAATATTACAAGCTTAAGACCAATGAATTCAGTGGCCAGTGTGAACAAGCTACCATATTTTTTTGGGGGTGTGACATTTGCTCATTATTCCTGCTTCTGCTGGTGATGACCCCGACCTCCTCGTTTCTCTAGTGCAAAGGATAAAAACCAGAAACTGCATTAAAACTGACTGTAAGAGGTAGATTAAACTAAGAAAATCCAAAGACTTAATGCATTGCAGTGCAGTTCTGTTGGCAACTTTATCACCACTATCAGCAGGAGTTACTCAAACAGAAATGCTTTCCCTGACCTTGTATGCTTCCACGCCACAGGCAAGATCCTGCCTAATGCATACCACCTCTGACACACTATCCTCCAGGGATTTGACTTCTTCAACACTAGACCTATATAAAACTGCAGAAGACGATGTGTCGGCAAACTTTGTCATCCGTCTCAGCACGCACAGACTCCAAGCTCTGCGTGATACCTTGGTTTTATAAAATATATATACTGTTTTCTATCATATACACCTCATGAATTGCAGCTTGATGAAACAGTAATCTTCTTTACTGAACATTCAATGAAATTATATGCTGCTGTAGTAGTTTTTTTCCGTTTTTATTGCATTGTTCTCCAGCGTCAAACAATACATTTTATATGGCTTCCTCGAGTGCTTCCCTTCAATGTCGTTTCTCTTCATATTAAATGAAATCAAAATGTCATGTCGTTTGCCGCAGTCATTACTTTGTAAACATTTGGACTTCCAGAGTAAATAAAAGTATCTCTCAGCAGCATTTATACCAGTTGTATTTTCTTTTTACTTTTTCATTTTCACAAGCAGCTCTCTTGGATTCCTGCCCCTGTGCAAAATAGATTGCCTTTTCTCGACCACATACTGTATTTTTTCATTTGTTTATAAGTGGTAGTTTCAACATTTGAAGGTGCATGAATTCAATGTGTGAATAACTCAAGGAACTTCAAATTTCACTTACAGACAGAAGACCGTTTGAAGTCAAAATTCAAACCATGCTTCACAGAATACACAGACCGCAATGATTATTGTAGAGTTTCATGCTCAGGCATGTCTCCAGAAAATCTGTCAAAAGGGAGTCTTGACACAGAGGTGAAAAAGTGTTAGAGTAGATAGATGATATTTAATGAAACAGTATAGGTCAATTATGTTGCTTTTGCTGAGAAAGATTTACTTTTTTACTGCATACCCTTATCATCCTCCATTCAAATTCTGCAAATATGATGAAATGAAGGTTGAAAATGTTATTTTGCTGCACAACATTAATCCACTTGTGTGTGCAAGCTACGCTGTCAGCTTTAACAGAGGTTTTTGTGTCGGCTGCAAGGAGCCTATTGTTTTCATACAGTGTTACATGATTGCTTTGGACACCTGTTACGAGCGGTCGTGCTCTGTATAACTGCTTTACGACTCTCCGAGTCTAGCAGAGATGTTTCAATGTTTCACCAGCCGCGCCCAGCCCTTTTCAAGCCAAATCCATTTCATCCTCTCTGCGAGCTCGGTTACAGACAGATAGATCCTTTCATCCCCCAAAGAGGTGTCCTGCGCCTCGCTGAAACAGCGTGACAGACAAAGGCTTGGGGGGACGCCCGTGGCCAGCCCACAGTCTCATCTTCTATCCATAATCTAGGCTGCCTCTGCTGTTGCAGATTACCTCCATGGAAACCAGCGGTGCTTGGCTGTGCTGGCGAGCTGCTGGCAGCGATGGCAGCAGCATATGTAATGATACCGTCTGTCTCGTACTGACAGAACAAGATAAACAGTCTCTTCTTCGAAGGCCCATACGAACATGTCTGCATGGTACCCAGAGTTATTGTTGCTGGGTGGGTCTGAAGGTGAGAGTGAAAGGTCATCAAGTTTCAGTATGGATGAATACTTTAGTCCGCCATACGTGGACATAATCCGCACTTCCAAAGAGAAAGGGATTACTGGAGATGAAAGGATTCTGAACAAGAGATTTTGAAAGGGCTTGTAATGCCACGATGTGCAGAGAAATTCATGAAGTCACACACACACACACACACACACACACACACACAGACGTGTTTGAATGACATTTGGGGACATACGTTAACATTAATTTCCCTGAGATTTACCCTAACTATCACTGCGACCAGCCTAATCTTTACTCCAACCTTAACCTAACCTAAAACCAAGTCTTATTCACGTTTTCGGGACGTACATTTCGTCCCCATAAGGAGTATAAGTCCCCACATTGTCACTCGGTTAACAGAAGAATGTCCTCACATTTTTTCTCTCTTAACTTCTTCTCCTTCTTCTATGTATTATTTAATTTGTTACCTTGTCTTTCTTCTCTTGATATTTCTTTCCATCTTCTTCCTTCATTTCCTTCTCCTCCTTTTTCTTTGTCTCCTTAAGATTCTCCTATACCTCTTTCTATATCTTCCATCTTCTTCTTTCCATGCTTGTACAGTCTGTCTCCCCCTTGTTTGCATATTGTCATTTTCATTCCGTCTTCCATTTTGTCCACATTTCCCTCTTTCCCTTCTTTTCTTCCTTCTCATTTTTCTCGATACCTTTTCCCTTCTCCCTCCTCTCCTCCAGTTTCTCTCTCTCCTTTAGTTTGCTTCTTCACTTTCTCCTCCTCCTTACCTTTTCTTCCTTGGCTCTTTTCTTTCCTCTTCTTCTTCTTTTCAGTTCTCCTTTTCATTCCTTTTCTCCTCTGCATTACTTTTACTTCCCCCTCTCAATTATCTCCTTCTGCTCCTGAATAATAATAATCTCTATTTTAATTTTCTTCCTATCTTTGTATCTCAAATGTGTTTATTGGTTTTCACTTAGTGATTGCAATACTTATTAGCCCATATATAACCAAAGCAAGAAAGATCCTGACATTCACCCAATTTTTTTTTACAGCATATCACATAGTAATTATTCTGGCTGTTTGTTTTCTTAGTTTCTTTATACCTGAAGAGTAGATATACAAGCAACACGGTAGACTAGATAATTTTCATATGAGGAATAAACCACACTGGAACTCAGCTGTGCCGCTCAGTAATAGCACAGGAGATTAGGGCACTGTAGCCCCCCTCTATCGTATGGTAGGTACAAAAGGGATAGGCTCACTCTGGGACGTCTGTTATTCCATATAAAGTTGGTGAATAGCTTTTTCAATTTTGGTAATAGATGTGGAGGTGGGAGTAGGGGATTATTCTGAAATACATAAAAAAAATTGGGGATAATATTCAGCCAATAAATGAGTTAGTAGAGAGCTCCATTGCTCTAATTTATTAGTGGGCAACTTTACATTAGGATCATAGTTTGATTAAACATTGTCATTAATATTAGGTTCTATTTGAATACCTAAATATGTTAAGCAATCTGTGACATTAAAATGTGTTACATTCTGACAGTGATTGCTTCTCTCCTCTCCATTTAGGAGCATAATTGGTTTCAATCAGGTTTAGGATTGCAAAGATAGAGTTTCCTAAGTGACTCAGAAATAAGATCATATCATCAGCATATAAAGCAATTCGGTGCTTCGCTTCTTAGCCAGAACACCATATATGCCTGCATGTGACCGTACAGCTATTTCATTTTGCATATAAATCAATGTGTTCAAAATAATTGAAATTAGGATATTGAAGCTATATATTGGTTTAAACTGCTATCAGGGCCAAACTTACATATGTTTATAGAAAAGAGCACCTCTCAATTGGCTCCCCCCTCCTTAATTGCCTGCTTCTTTTTTTCCTCTTCCTCCTCTTTTCCTTATATTTTCTTTTCTCTCCTTTGTCTCTTTTTCCTTTTGATTTCCGCCTTCATTTTGCCTGCTTCTGATTATTCACTATATCTTTTTCATGTATTTCCTCCCTAGTTCCCTTGTTTCCTTTTCTTTTTCCCCTTTCAGTTTACAATTTACTTCACTACTTATTTTCTATCTCCTGCCTTTTCCCACTCATTCTCCTCTTTTTCTTTTCCTTTTTTTCCATCCTTTCAGTATACTTATTTTCTTCCTCTCCCCTTTTCCAATTTCCATTATCATTATCAATTTTGACAAATATTATAATTTATGCATCTTGTGTATCTCGTGTACTGTGTTTTACTCTATGTTGTATTATTTTTATTTTTTCTATTTTTTTGCTCTACCAGGTATACCAATTTTGGAAAAATGGTAATCTTTTATTTTTCCTTTATTGCCATGCAAATCCTAAAAAGTAATGATTAAACAGCAGCAGGTTGAATATTGGCACATAACATCAGTTTGTTTCCATGTCTCCATTCTTATCCAAACAATTGGAAGTGACAATAGCAAGTAATGAATGCCAGCAGCTACCAAGTGTGTGTTTACCTTATCAGACATTAAAGTGCCAATCTCGTGTATATAGGAATGACAGAGACACTGACTAACTGTGAAACCTACAGTATTATAATATAAGCATGCTGATTAAATAACCACCCTACGACACTTCCTACAGCCTGCTTGCTCATTTATTTTTAGAGGTCCCTGCAGTGTTGAACACACTGAAGCAATAATTCTGGCAGAGCCTGTGCTTCATCCATCAGAGCCTGGAAAGCCATAATAGATATTGCAGTTTTTTTTTTTATGTGGTTGCGTGTTGGCGCTTGAATATTAATAATTCACAAAATGAATATATGGTGGTGGTGTCTGTTTACTGTATACCCCTCTGTGTGAGGACAAACCCTGCTGATGTGTTGCTGTGATTCATGTTCCTTTTGTGCTTTCTGCAGGAGGTTGATTTAGTTGGGAGTTATGGGTCACTGAGGAGGGCAGGTACTGTAGTAAGGGTTTGGAATGATGGCATATGAAAAAAGACCAGCGAGATAGGGCTGACAAACTAAGCCCTGTTTTTTATTAATGATCAGCTAACAAAACAAATGCATAGTGAATGTGAAAACGTACGCCACAATAAGCAGGACTTCCCCACTTGCCGTCTCACTCTCTAAATCTTCCCAACATCCCATATCTACCTGGTAGTTTATTGACAGAGGGAAATATTTATTCAGCAGGCTGTAAATTGAGGCTGGCTATGATAATGCACCATGCCTTATTGTGAAAAAAAAATAATTTAGCAATACCAATCCTCTAATAAGAATGATCTCTGGAAGGCTTCAGAAAAGAGGCACGGATGTAAGGGAGACTGAGAAAAACATAATCTGAAGAATCCTTCACTGAAAAGAAGAGCAGCAATGTGCGGCACCATGAAGCTTCTGATAGATTATTCTTTAAATTTTACAGAGACGTCCACTCGATGTTGGTACAACAGTACTGCAGGCTGTTTGAATAAAAAGGCACACTAAATACAACTGTCCAACTTCTGGTAAACAAGCTGTGTACCCTGAAGCAGACATAAGGCAGGTAGCATAAACGGCTCTTTAATGACAGATCTGAAAGCTGTAATAATTCCCAACCACTAGATTGCATTTCTTGACTATTGCAGGAACCACCGTTAGAATTTGTTGAAGCTGCAACCTTCGATCATGCTGGCAACCTATGTCATTGCTTTAACACACCATTTTCAGGAATGTGTTTTTAAAGATTTTTCACCATTATTTTAGTGTGATCTTGAACTAGGTTTATAAGCATGCAAGATTATAAACAGGATTAAGGACTATAACACTTAATGTACATCATCTGTTACTGAACGATACTGCTTCTACATTGGTTGATGCAAATTGATGTTTGAAAAGTCTGTTTCTTTAATGTGAACATTGTTTTTGGGGTCTATTACCTGTGCTTTTATGTGCAAGTCGGTTGTGAGTGCTTTTATGTGTGAAACATTTATGCTGCCATCTTGGCCAGGACTCCCCTCAATGGGAATATCCTGGATAAATAAAGGTTGACATGCAATGAATCCCAGACACAAACATCTTAATATAGGGTCAGACTGTATGATGATTAGCAGCATGAGTTAAACTGAGAGCACAGCCAAATGCTAAGTTGCTGTCATATCATTTACAAACAAGAACTGTTTAAAAAGGGTTTCTTATCAAATCATACTCAATACTCAAAGACGTCCTTCATTTTTTAAGTTTCTTCTTAAGCTGTACTCTGATCTGAGCAGGGTAACATTTAAGGAATGTAAAATCTGAGCAGTATTCAACACTTGAGGTAGCACTGCAATGAGGTTTAGTATTATCCCTCTCTCTGTAGGAAATCAGTGGTGCATGCTGTTGCAAAGGGATTCTGCCAGTGGTGATCATGTATAGACTGCCTGTGGCTGTCTGACTATGTTTGTGTCCATAGAGTAAGGAATGCAGGGTCACCATGACACCAACCCCACATTGTAGAATTATTTTGGCAGCTGCACTGAAAAAGCCAGACAATAACATGTGGGTAAAAATCAATTTGGATTGCAGAATGGGTAACTTCATCAAGATGTAATTTAATCACTGAACAGATCAGAAATTAACCTGCACAAAATGTTTTTCCAAAGATTTTATATTTAATATTTTGCTTTCTCAGATGTTCCAAGAGCTGTCTCATCACAGTCACAATTAGACTTTGTTTTTTTTTCCAGCTGTGAGAAGCTCCTTAGTTGTTTATTGCATTGAGGAACAATACACTAATCTATTAAGCAAAATGTCATATTTGATTACCTTTTTTATTCTTTTTACAATCTAGATAAAGTGTAGCACAAACGTAGATTCACTACATAACATGCAATAGTGGCATATCTGAGGCTTTCAGCCCGTGGGAGCAAATAGGACACTACCAAGTGCTGAAATAAGATTATGTTTTAGGAACATGACTCACTCCCACTTGACTCTAAAGCTTTACAATGAACTGGTTTCATTCACCTAACACATACAGCATCCGACACATGCCCGGGGCAAAAATCCCCCTACAAACTCCATTCACACCTCCATTATCTTGTGTCCTGGAGGGGATAAAGAGCTAATTAGAAAGAGTACAGGGGTCTGTATGAAGTCCATAAAGGTTGCTGCAGTTTGCTTTGTAATCACCCACATCCACAGAGTGCATGCTCTCAGGGATATGCCTTAATATCAAACCAATTTTGAAATGATTTACCTGCAAGGGAAGTATACAATTCTGCAGCAGCTTGTATCGACTGGGTAAAAATTGCTTATTGTGCAAGAACAAATGTATCTTGAGCAAACTCCATTAAAAAGAATGTGCAGGCTGCGTTTCCCCCTCGTTTTCCCTCCCCCTCATATTGTTATCATTACGCCTCATTCTCCAGATCCTCTGTGCCTGATATTAGCAAAAATAATTCAACCAAAATAATCCATATATATATGTAGCTATTATTAAAAAGCAGCAATTTCCACTGTAATCTATCTTTCTGTATTTATCTTTTTCTGTCTCTGAAATCAATAATCAGTACTCATAACAACAACAAAAAAATGGCTGTCTCAGCTTTCCGACCCTCCTGGTGTCTGAAACACTTGCAGATAAACATCCACATCTCTCAGCAGTGAATGGTGAAATTGAAATGGGAGAGAATGACCTTTAAATCCAGGTGGCTCCATGTGTAGTGTGACACTGGCTCGCAGCAACAAACCTCTTTCACATGATCTAACAGAAAATGTTGTAGCAGGAACAAGCTCAACTGCAGTATGTTCTTATGTGGGGGAAAACAACAACTTTACCTTCACCTTTTACTTTAAAGATGCAGGCAAGTATGATGGATACAGAATTTAAAATGTAAACAATCCTGAGAGACATTTTTACCTCCAGACTTCTGATAAGGTATTGATGCTGTGTCTGATAATCAATCAAAGAGTCAAGAGCTGCTATTGCAATTTCACTGGTATTGGTTTCCTTTTTGAAAAATGTAGAAAACTAAATAATGTGGGCCATACACTTTATCAAAGAATCAGAAGTAGGGCAGTTTTCAGAAGTAAAACTTATTGGACTTATTGGGTTCCTCTCTGAAAGCAACAGAATGATTTGTCTTCCTTAATGAAGTGTTAACATTACCAGTATGATGTTAATGACCACTGAGATGCACATAGTTCCCCCTTGTCCTGGGGATATTTAAGTAGCCAACACTGATATTTAAAACATTGAATCTTAAGGTCTGTACAAAATGGTCTGAATTTGAGTTCAAGAGCTTTCTCTGAATTGCATTATTTTCTATTTGACAAATAACAATAACTGTCAAATAGGAAAAATTCTTGCCAATTTGACCAATTATCTCACAAATCCTGTGGGAATCAGTCTAATCAACTGTTTGTTTGTATTTGTTTTCCCATCTTTGGATGTATTCTGATTCAATACATTGAGATAAATATCTACTTTATAGACAGAGATTGATTTTTTTGGTGCCCTACAGCCACAACATTGCGTTACCTGTTGTTCACTTTGTCCTAACCTGAACTCCCAGTTGACACTAACAGGAAGGTATCCACACAGTAAAATACGTGTTTTATTTCCTCAGTTGCATTGATTGTTTGTCCCCAAACAGAGCAAAGAGGCTACAAGAATTGATTTTGAAATGATGTGAATTCAAACTTTTGCCATTAGTGTCCTGCAGGCCAATCACAGATAGTTACACAGCTTAACAATGTGGACACCACAACTCAAAATTGCTCAATTCAGAACGGGGGTGCGCCTCAGTGCATCCTCGTTAATTTAAGCTGCATCATAAGAAACCTTTCTTCGATGGGAAGACAATAGCTCATCACACATAAGTATTATTTGCACACAGGCGGAATAAGGGAGCTGGAATTATACATTACATTCAACAATATGCAAATAATCAGATTCAAATTCTGGTTTGTTTTTCGATTTACCAGAACTAATATAAATGTCAGTTCCCAACTTGCTGTAGAGCATGTTTTTTCCTGCATCCACAGGCAGAGTTGTTGCTATCACACCTTATCGTGATTCACTGTGTCCTTGTATTTCACCATGAAAGGCAGATGATGACATTCCAGTCCTCTGGAAGCACTGAACATGCGTGAATACAGTGACCCACAAAAGTGTCAGAGCCACAATGTTCACACTCTTGTAGACCTAGGAATGTGGGATTCCGCCCAGATGAGCTCGTAACTACACAGATAAAGCTCTATAGGTGGAGCCAACGGGCACGACTTGTCAGCCAGGTTACAGTATCTCTGTACTGCGTAATGATGTTTGAGCATCTTAGCCTCTATGCCGGCTCTTTATACTGCAGAATGGAGATTCGCCCACCACGAAGGAAAGTCATAAATTACTGTGGCAAGATTTGAGTTCTGCATAAGTCAGGAGGAGCCACCACGGGGGAAACAGATTGTAGATTGTTTTGTGTGCAGAGAGGGAATGGGGGAGGTTGGTTGTGGCGTTTAGATTAATGCATCTGCCTGCTTTACAAAATGCCTTTGAATCTGCAAGTGCAATGTAAGCTATAACATAAATGTGAGATACATTATGTTCAATATTGAATGTGTGACTTTGGGATTAAGCAGTGATTTTCCTATTTTGTCAGTATGTGGAAAAATGACTTACAGCATGGTATAAAGGGAGTACAGGGGTAAGTTATTTGACTCATTCAGATGTGGTACACGCAGGCAGCTGTTTATGATAAATGTCATTACCTTGCGCACTGGTATAAGAAGGAGCCTGCCGGATCCAACCAGCAGCAACGAAACAAAGAGAACTGCCATTTGCAGCAAAATTTTGTAAATAAATAAAAGTTGACATCATTAAGAAAGAAAGGAAATGTGTTCTTACAAAAAGTTTTATTAATGCTATATTCATACATAATACAAGTATACAATTTACATATATAATACAATACAAATACAAATATAATCATTGTGTAATACAATGAAGTGAAGGCAAAATCGTTCATTGTGAAATTAATTAAAACTCACATCACTTTAAAATTGAAATACTACACCCTGAATATGAATTATGAATCAATATCAATCAATCAACTCTGACTTTTCTGCTCCAACTAACTGACATTTAACAAATGCATCTGACATCTGACGTTATGATGTTTACATTTTCAGAGAGAAAATCAAATCAAATTAAACATTTAACAGTTTGTCATGTATATGATGCAGAAAGCTTTATAGCTTTATAGCTTTATAGCGATACTGGAGATTTATTGTATCACTGCCTTCTACTTTTTTATTTTTCAAGAGCTATCAGAGTGGGTGGAAGTAATACAACCTTTCCACTTTTGCTATTATATTACATTGTATTGTGTTGCTTTTTATTGTGTGGTGTTTTCATTTCTCTTCTACCTGGAAGTTAGTTTCTTGCCCTGAAGTGAACCCAAAACCAAGCAACATACTTTAGCATCAGTTCTGGACGTTTCACGGATGGCCTGTCAGTTTCTGCTAATGACATGCTTAGTGTATTTTCAAGATAAACTTCCAACATAGGATTACTTAGTTTTGGGTTACCTCTTACCCCAAGAAAAGTACTTGGTTATTCTCAGGAAAGAATCTTGGTTGGTGTTAAAATAAGCACATTTGATACATAAAATACTATAATACACTAGTTATGAAATTGGCGATAGTGAAGTATAGTAGTTATGTAAAAACAACGGTTAAATAAGTCAATGTTCAGGTTTCACATTAGACAGTCTCCTGGGTGGTTTTCATGTTTGACCCATCCAACCTCTTATCGCACTCACACCAAATGGACGTTCTTTCTTTTTATGGCAGTTGCTCTGATCGTCTAATACTGACATGCGTGGGACGTTGGAGTTGGTTCAAGGCCCTGTGTGTTTCATACAGACTATAGGTTTGTGACCTTTGTTCTAATCCTCTGTCTTTCCTTGGCGTCTTTATCTTGAGTTCTGGGGGTATGATACAGAAATGCCACAGAATCTATATGTATGCAGATGCGTTGAGTTATGAAATGAACCTAAAGCTGAGTAACCTTTGATTTACTTCTTTGACATTTCTACTTCATATTACGGGGCATGACATGCAGCGTCCAGAACAACAAGGGTCAGAAGTAGTAAGTTAGTGTCACACCGCTAAGGTTTTGAGCTAGATTCAAACACAACTACATTTCCTTGAGTTGAAGATAAAGAAATAAATAGTGTGTTGGTGTTGGTATAAGAAGCACAAGGGGCACTGCTCAAGTGGCCATATTTGACAATGGGTGAGTGAGACCAACTTGACCCAAGCAATGTCCCTGGTAGGACATAAAAAAAATGTTAACGACTCCAGTACAGTTGAACTTCCTATTACATTGTTATTCAGAATTTCAGCTTAAGATAAGATTATTGTTTTGGAGGAGAAAGGGGATTGTGCATGATGATCTGAAACCTAAGAGTATAATGATTGTGGACCACTTACAGCAGCCATTGAGGGTAAAAGTAATTGACTTTGGCTTAGCCTTTGAATTCTCTAAAGCACAGAGGGCTTCACACAATCAAACCAGTTGGTGCAGGTAAGTATCTGGCAGCATGGCAGAGCACCTGTAGCAACTTCAATAGACATCTTCGACAGAATATCTTTGCATACCTGTACGTCCAAGACCAATATGTGGATCCAATGGTATAGGATATGAAATTAAAAGACATACAACCCTGCTTGCACTTGCTCGTCCAAAAAACTTAGAACAATTCACTGGTCATTTACAGAAATACTTATTGGGATTGATCAGAATGTACCACCATTTATTCATGCTTGACCTTGTAAACAGCCATTGTAGTAGCCATAGTATGAGGCAGATAGGAATAGCCAGGAGAGAAAAAGAGGTGAATGACATATCCAACTTGGCCAAATTCTGAAGTGCAGATGTTGCGGTGACCATGATTAGCCACAGGCCACAGTGATGCCCTAATTTCAAAAAATGAAATAAGGATTTTGGAAATCTACAGCTGCATTACAAAGGCACACACTTTGTATTATTCTGAGAATGTACAATTAAGCAAACTCCATCTGCTGATGAAGATCATGTGATACAAGGAGACAGACCTCCCGAAGGAAAAAAAGAATCAGAATCAGTTGTTTCAGCAAATGCCCCAAAGGACATGGTTACAGTTTAGTGACCGAGCCCCCTAGCACCTTTTTTGTATTAGAACTCTTGTCCATCTGGAGCAAAGCAGGTTTAAGGCGACATTATTGTAGAGGCACAATGTCAGAGGAGGGAGCGGTCGGGGTGGATAGATGGGTCAACAAAATGTCAGACTTTAACAGTCATGTTTCCCTTACCTTTGCTATATAATTGTTCTCATTTAATTTCAAGGGCTTGTTTGATAGTAGTGAGTGACCTTGAGTTTAGATTGTTTTGACAACTGCTTTTTCCAAGGTCAAGAATGAGCCGCCAAGCTCAAGTTTTATCAATCAAGGACAGAGATTGCTACATTTGTTTGGAATGATGGAAAGTTTCAAAATCTACAGTTTCATGACAACTTTGCAAACCACTGTTGGAGGTCATGTGTTCCAGACAATAGCTACGGGACAAGAATGTAAGAAGAAATAACTTTATGTTGAGTTTGCTTGGTTAACTTTAGACTACTTATTTAGTTTTGTCACTATAGATGCTTCTGCTGTTAAGGCATTTTGTCTTTATTCAGTTCTAATGATTGAACAGTCAGTTATGGGGCAGTAATCCTCTGTGTTTCACTTGTCATGA
Source organism: Anoplopoma fimbria (assembly GCF_027596085.1). Classification (NCBI taxonomy): domain Eukaryota; kingdom Metazoa; phylum Chordata; class Actinopteri; order Perciformes; family Anoplopomatidae; genus Anoplopoma; species Anoplopoma fimbria. The sequence continues at coordinate 8,098,100 of NC_072456.1, forward strand.
TGGTTTATGCTTAAATGGTGCTAAAAGTAAAGTATCATGTTCCTATAAGGTGTCAATGCATGTTTTTCTTGTTGTGTACAGTCCACAGCAGGTACTACGAATTATAAATTTGAGCTAAGAATCCTATGGGCATGATTGATACATCCTTTGGCATCCAATATTACTGATCATGAAAGCTGCAACCTGAATTCACCTCAGGTCTATGTTTGCAATACAGAAGCTCTCAAATGAAATGTGGGCCTAATTACATTTTATCTGATGCCCCGCAGCAGGCCCTGCCCTCTGAGAAATTAATATCTGAGTGTCCACTGCACCCAGTCTCAATTATGTTTCTTTTCAAATGCATCAGCTGCCATCCTTCTTGTTAATGTGCAATGCAAGAATGAAAATGTATTCAGTTCTGAGTTATTCTTCATGCCCCATAGACCGAACGAGGGTCTCCGCTGCATATGTATGCATTTCAAACAGCAGTAACAACACAGAAAACCAAGCTTTGTCACTTACATTTATGAGCTGCAAAATGTTTTATTTTTTACTTCATGCCTACCTAAAGCTTCTGTGTGGATATGTTGTTTATGAGAACGGTACTCAGAGAACAAGCTGTCACAGCGTTTGAAGTCACTCGATATTGACTTGCCATTTCCTGTTGCGAGGGGTTGAATTGAAGTTTGTCACTGCATCCAGATTTATGAAAGTGCTGCGCTGAGCGTTGTTGGCCCCCTGCTGTGGTTGAGTTGCATATGTGCCTCACTGGCTCCACATCTTCAAGTCAAGCTAGGGTGTTGGTGTTTGTGGTGTTTGCAACATACAGTAACTACACAGAACAACTGCTATTTGTAGGGGGACTTGTTGCTCAGTGATGACTTACAGGTCCGTCAGTGATGACCCTGGTTCCCTTCTATGAAGATGAGTGTGTGGATAATGAGCATTGCATCTCCATTGGTCACCTGAAACAATGTTTATGAGAATATGAAGACTAGCTGCGTATGTGTGTGGGGCAGAGAAAAAGCTATTGCAGAAATACACAGCAAAGAAAATTTGAAATGTATGATTGTAGTTTTTCATCTCTATAACTGTGTGTGTAATACAATGCAATGAATAGGGAGATGGGGTGCACTTTCCGCAAAGTCTTGTTTAAAAAGTTTTGCTAAGCATCATCAGCAGTCAAAAAAAAGAAATTATCTTATTACATAAATTTGGCAAATAGTAATGTTTCATGAAGGGCCTGTAACAGTAGCATACAATGTGGAATAAGTTTAATTGTTCTCCATGAGGTCATTACATTACATTACATTACAGTCATTTAGCAGACGCTTTTATCCAAAGCGACTTACAGGAAGTGTATTCAACATAGGTATTCAAGAGAACTACTAGTCACCAGAAGTCATAAGTGCATCTCCTTTCTTAAACAAGCATCTCAAAGCATAAACCAGAGCAAAAGTATAGTGCAGAGGCAAATTACTACGAAAACAATAATTGCAACAGACTAATCCGAATATAGTAAGTGCTACAAACTACTACGAATAGGATAAGTGCAGTAAACAAATACAAATTCAATAAGTGCAGCGAACTGATACGAATACAGTAAGTGCAGCAACTAATACGAGTCATCACCACATTAGTTTATAAGGGCTTAAAAGCAAATGCTTATTGTTCGACAGTGAGTGGTAAAGTGCAGACATGTCTTTAAAAGCACCATAGAATGTGGGGTGAACTTTTTCTGCTGTTCCATGCAGGACTGAGTAATGCTGTTGAATAAATTGAATGATAGGAAAAGTCTGCACTGTATTATTTAACAACAGTAATGTAATTTTGACAAATATTAATACAGACTTTATGTTCACTGGGATTACAGACCTCAAGCAAGTTTCAAGTCTGGTAATCAGTTTTGATAAAGTACCACAATAAATTAGTTGGCTGGAACTTTAGGTAAAATACATTGAAAAATCGAAATGATACAAGCATATTTTGCAAATTGTTCAGCTGTGATGGAATGTATAAAGAGGTTTGGTCTTTCAGAGACTAACCTGGCAAATTCATCAAGTAAACGGTAAACTGTTGATGTAAATTACACTCTATAATGTGAAGAAAAAAATCTAATTTTTAAGGATTAACAAGGTTGCACCCACACACTGTTGGTCAGCCGGACTGTGTGACAATGTTCATATTATGAAACCAAATCACTGTTCTGCCAGCCACCACAGCAAGACCACCTTCATGTATGACACTGTTTTCCTCCCTGTGGTTGCAATACCTTGACAAGAAAAGGAAAAAAATCAACAGCATGCCAGATTGGGTGCTTCGAGGTGTATTTTACTTGAACATAGTTTAGATCGAATTTGGAATGCTAATGTTATTCCTACTTTAATATAGATAGATAGAATTTGGAAGGCTAATGTTATTCCTACAGCACTGTGCTGATATTCAGAATGTACAGTATGATGACTTAGACCACTGCAGGATTCAGTTGAAACCTAGAAACTCGCTTGGGGTCAGCTGCACCCTAGAACAAATGGATAAAAAATATTAACCTTATGAATCTTAAGGTGTTGGTTTCCATTCCCTTTATTTAAAGGCTTATGTTGGTTTCCATTCCCTTTATTTAAAGGCTTATGGCATTGTGACTATGTTTGCAATCCTAGGGAAAAAAAACCTTTAAGATCAAAACAATATGTCATGGCAAGTAATATTATAAACAGTACTTATGTTAGAGCTATAATCATTTTTTTATAGTTAATAATAGTACAATAATAACATCTCTAAATGTTTTCATCATCCAGAAAAGAAATGTGTATGAATGTTTCGAGGTGAGTATCAGTATTCCACGTTTCAAAATTGCACATAATTGTTCTACTGTATCTTGACACTCTTGACAAATATTGTGATTCAATCCATATTTGTTAGCGTTTAGCCTTTCAAAAACATTTCCAGTGCGTACAACAAACTTTTTGCTTGCTCTCACTTGCCAGTAATTTGGAGTTTCATTCGAAAACCTCGATAGGAGCTTTGAATGTAAAAACAAAAAAAGGTATTCGGGACAGACTGCATTTCATGCTAAAGAAAATGTTAATGAGGCAAGATGAAGCCTTTTTAATGGTAATTCTAAAAAGATTTGATTTATGCCAAACTGATACTTGAGAAGCTTCTCTCACTGAAAAAAAAACATGCGCCTGTTTCATTAGTATGTATAATATATCTGGGTGTTTCGTTTATTGGACACAAATTGAATAAATCAGATGCAAATGCTTAAAATTTCTGATCCTTTTTTCAAATACAGGTTGTAAGTGTTGTAAATGTCAAATAACCCTGACCCATATGCACGTACATTAGAGGTTTTATGGTGTTTTCCCATTTCACAAATAGTGCTGTAAAACAACAAAATGGAGAATTACATGCCCTACAAACAAACACAGGACTGTCAACCAAAAGACTGATGTCGAGCTTGCGTGTCCTAAAGTGTCATTATGAAGTGACGCGTTCAAGGTGGTTTTCCTACAACCAACTAAATGGTTTTGTTGCCTAAGCCTAACATTCGTTTGACAGAAACCGACTGACAGAAAATAATGTGGTGAAGGCACAAAAGATAATTCCGATTGAAATACATTAATTTACATTTATTTGACAATTTGTCAAACTGCTACGAGACTGTGTTGTGACATATCTGGTATGTTTGCTACTATGCAAAAAACTCAACCACAATACAAACAGTATGTGGTCTGGACAGCTTGTGGCCATGTTTACATGGCAGTGAAGGACAGTAACACTGTAGGAGAATTGCAAGGATTAAAGAAATAACCCGTACAATCCTTGGGCCACTGCTTAATCCGCTCAAGTAAATACCTGACACTCAATTTTCAGCAAGACCGTCCAGAGCTGCTATGACGGCTGTTGTCAACACCGGGGGTTAACTCCATCTGCTGAAGGACATGAGGGTGATTGGGTGGCCATGACCTCTTCTGTGTCCCTCACCTTCGCACCAGATTCTTATGATGCCTATGAAATGCTGCAGATTACAGATAGAGGCTGTAAATTGTGCTGATATCCAATACGGCAGGAGTGACAATGGATACAATGAGGGAAATACTGTAATTCATAGTTCATAATTTAGCCTCTTGAAAACAGACTGTGAATTGTTATTCATAAACAGAAAGAAACAAGCAGTTGCTGCAAATATGTTTATGAATGTTTGGAGCCTGTTTTTGTTATATTTGGCCACCATTCAGTGTCTACTGTGGCACAGTTGCTTTTAATTACTTGTCAAAGCATGTGGCACTGCAAGTGTTTCTCTCTCTCATTTCAGCAATCAGAAGTTCACACTCCCTCTGTCCTATTTCAAAGCACAATTCATATGCATTCAGAGATGGAAAAAAAAGTGGGAATCTAAAAGTGTAGAAAATATCTTGAGTGGAAGTTTATAGCATAGTAGACATAAAAACACCTCTTACTCACCCACTGTGCTTCTCCAGAGACTTTTAAATCCTGCATTCATACAGAGTAGCACAACCACAAGCTTGGGGGGAGAGAGCTTTATAAACTCAGGGTGCAGGAGCAACGCATGCTATTACTCTTCACAGTTGCTGCTTTTATCCCCTAATTCCTGATTATTCTGCAGTGAGCTGTTAGGTGTGCTCAATTTACAACAGAATAGAAGACAGATTTCATCCCTGGGGGCGCAACGGGTGGAAGTATTTCTTCTTCTTCTTCTTTTCTATTTTTTAATTAGAGCTTAAAAGTTTAACAGTAACTGCTCAACCATTTGGGGCAGTGGTGGTGATTATTGAGGGCAAAGTATTTTAATAACAGATCATTTAGCATTTTCAGTTGCATGATGATCCCAGTAAAGGGAGTTGGTGAGCACTGGCCCTTTAGGCAGTATAATAATGTGGGTGTTTAGAGGAATTCCCTTTCATAGAAACAGCTTTTTTAACTGTAAAACAATTATGCAGAAGCCATGCATGGTTTCATATGACTAAACTTAATATAAAGTTATGTATTTATGGTCTTTATACAAAAGCAAATATACCTAAAATGATTCTACAACTAATGATCTATACTTTGTTGTACACTTTTCAGTTATCTTTTCTAACTTCAGAAACATTTTGGTTCGGTATTTTTCTTAACTATGTTATTTAAGTTTAGTCCTATCTTGCAAATTTTGACGATCCACTCTGCAGTTAATGTAGGCTATTTGGAAGGTTAATGTACAGTTAATGTGACGCTAGAAGCTGGTATAATCACGCCACATTTATGTTTTGATCAGCTGCTGAATGAACCCATTATCTTCCACGGATTCGTTATAATGTGAGTGTAAATGACACATTGAAATTCAGCGTCACTAGAGAGGTTAGAATGTAGCAAAATTATTCCCTCTCACTTTGAACATCAGAATATGAAAAGGAGAAAAATAAGTTTCATGTTTAAACAGTTGTGCCTCAAATACCTTCTCTAAGAACCATCAGGCTGTATAAAGTTATCCACAAATAACAATCCTAGATACAGATGAAGCTGCCAATAGAGTCCTACATTTGACCTTCACAAACTCCTATTTTTCTTCTGATTAATTTATGTCTCTAACAGGACAAAGCAGTTTGCTCTTAAACTCTTATTAGAACAGCACCTGTTTTTTAGCCAGATAAAGAAGAGCAATGGATGGACAAGTGGGTTGGGCACCAGTGGAGACAATAAGTTATGTTGTAATGGCAAGGACTAATTCTTCATTCCTCTAATTGAAGAAGTAATGGTAGATCAATAAGCTTCACCAGGCTGCCCTGTTCTGGCATGCACTGACATTATAGCAAAAGACCAGGCCCGCACAAATAGATCTTTTATCAGCGACAGGGCTTAGTGTGTTTACAACACATTCCTTATCTTTCAAACTCCTATCTGTCCCGGTGCAGGAATCCAATTATGTTCCCAATATTAACTCCTGTAGAGAATTAACCCCACACACCACTACTCTTTGAGCAAATAAAAGTGGGTGAGAAACCTGCTGCCAGTGTTAAATGAGGAAATAAATAATGGATGCTGGCTTTGCCTCTCCCCCTCTGTGCGCCACTGATCCTACCCACCTGGAGGGCTTCTAAATAAGATCCTACGCTGGCTGAGCACAACACAGCAGTTCATTGATCCCCACCCAGTTGTAAGGCCTCTTCCCTCAGGTGGGCATATGAAGGTTGAGGAGAAAGGGCATAGACACAGACACAGAAATACACATACATGCAGACAGTGGAAGGATTAATGATTCACCTACCCTCCAGAAGCCAAATACAGATGAAAAAGTCAGCAGCATGAATGTACATGTATGCGTGTCTTTGACTGGTGGTACACTCCAAAGGAAATCAAATGTGGCGTGTTCTCAAGAGAAGTCAAATTGCTGTTGAATCTGTGCAGTTAATAAGGTCTGTTTGTTTGATGAATCCATAGCAGATGGAGCAGCTTGTGAGTCACAGTGGAAGACGATTGTGATGGTAAAACTGGAAACACAGCCCACAGAACACATGCACAGGGGACCCTATGCAGGCAAATCACATGGCACCGCAGACCAATTCCAACTAAAGTATATTCAGGCGCGCCAGATTAAGATGGAGAAATATTTTGATATGTTTGGCCGCTAATAATGAAGCGCAGTTCAAAACCAAACTAAGTGTACCAAATCACAGGAACTGTAGAGATCACCACATCAGTTAAATTGCAAGGAAACAGACTACATCAGCTGCAGTCTAAGGACACCAGACCAAAATAAGTCACTGGGAAAATATCAAAGTGATCAACCAGGAGTCAATAGACCACCGGAGAAGATTGAGAGGGCCACTCACATCTGATGCCAAAGACTAATTGTGAACAGAGACAGGAGTAACCATCCTTACATACATGACCACCTGTTCCAGTTCCATACTCAGTTGCTATCACATCAGGTATCTCCACATCTCCATCACATAATCCTGTTTTTATATATATATATATATATACATACAGTATATATACTGTATAAATGTGTCTGTCTGTGTGTGTGCTTGAAGCCCATATGTAGCCTTCATGTTAAAAAATCCCCCTAAGGCCAACGTTATTCGTTGTTACATTAAGATGATACAGATGATGCAGAGAATTTTGGATCAGCCCTGAAAAAAATTCCAAAGTCAATATTTAAAATCCAAACTCTCTCTATTTCATAAACATCATGCACATACACTGCTCAAAGACTAGTATGAATCTAACTCTCACCACCCATCCATCTTGATCAAGGATCGAGAGAATCATTGGTAAATATGAAGACAAAAACCACACGGATGGGGTATCAACAAGCATTTGTTTGCAAACAGATGACACTAAGGAAATTCACAAATGTTCTCCTAATCTTCACCAAATGGCAAAGAAAACACAAGCATGTGAACATGTTTTATTATTTTACATTTTATTTTCTGGCTGAAATAGTTTAAAAAAATGTATGCAAACAGCAGTTAGCTAGCATCATCATATAGCAAGGCACCGCATTGGCCAACTAAATATGTGCAACCACACATTCCTGGTAGATTACTTTAACCTGATAACATGAATGGGATATTTCTACTTTGAGCCTGCCGGCCATACTGACAGATTAAAATGATTGCCACCATGATCAGCGTCATTTACATAAAATCACCCCTCATGAAGCACTTGGTAAACAGCTCCCCTTCAAAAGGTCCTGCTGGCACACACTCTCCGACAACATGAAGTGAGCAAAAAAAGGCCAAGTGCACAGAGAAACTTCTCTGCAGAGGAGGAGGTGCTAATAAATGAAGCTCCACTAACAAAGATAGCTATTATTTGGCTTTGTTTACAGGCAGATTGTCAAAAGAAGGGCTTGGACACATGTAACTTCTGATTTGCTTGGAATAGGATATGTGTTGGAATTTGAAAAGGCCCACAAAGTGTCACACAAGGAGGGCAGACCACCTCTTTAACTTCAGTTATTGATTAACAAAATTGCCACTACAACTGGATACATCCCTGAGTGGAATTATACCTACACATCTATGCCCCAGGTCATATCATACCACAGAGGGGACTGCATCTACAGTTGTGTATTTACCCCATTTACAGAACTAAGAAGTTTTTCTACTCCTTATTTTCAGAGATATCAGAGTTATGCAGACTGCAAGCAATGGGTACTCTGAAGCTGAGAGTACAAGTCAGATTTATCAAGGCTACTGCTGGTATTAACCTAATATCGTTGAATGGTATTGCAGACTGCCCACTCTTAAGGACAAACTGAGCTGGTGGCCCTTCAGCAATAGTGCACTCAACGATGCTTCTTAGGAAAACTTTCCCGCAATAATAGCTGTAGTCCTTATCTATAACCAGGGTTCTCTGCAAGTGCAAGGCCAAGAGGGATTCTACATTTCATACACAAGAAAAAAAACAACTGATGAATTCTATGCACTGAAATACAAATGTTCTATTTGTACTAACCATAACCTACCCTATACCCAGACATTGATCTATCAAGGCCTGCTTCGCTCTGGCTAGGTCTATTTCCTTTGTCATATAGTTTGTGTGTTCAACTTGTAGCTATGCTCTTTTAAATAAATGCTCTGATGTAAGAGCTTCACCAAAATGTGTTGGTTGAATGAAGTTTAGACTCTTTTGCAAAGTAATTGCTGCCAAGGTATTTTTCATCTAAATGCAGCATAATGCTAGTCTGTTACTTTTCCTCAGTCACACTGTATGCGCTGCACAGTCATTGTCAGCTCAGTGTGCAAAAGACAGAATGTACTGAGTACAGTTGGTGGGGGAAGATAGGCTGACACCTCCGACATGATTAATTCGCCCACACCTGTATGGAGGCAGCCAGTCCGCCTAATGCAAAATAAAACAGTATGGGATGTCTTTTTTTTTTTTTTTTTTTTCACTGTTGCTAGTCTCCCATGTTAACCATCCCCTCGAGAAAACTCCTGCTTCTCCAATTCGCAACACCATACCCAACTCTCTTCATTTGCTTTAACAGGAGGAAGGTATTACAGCACATCTAAGAGGAAACAAAAGATAAATAAAATGTACAGCTAAAATTACAGATTTTGTATAACGGTTGATAGATGTCCCTGTTTTTTTTTTATCAAATTTGTTAGCTAAGATATAACTTTAGTTGTTTACAGATAAGAGATCTGACAGCTTTGCACAGGCTTAAAGTCAGAATCTGTGCAATTAATAGTAAATGCTTAAAACCTGCAGGCTCCGTTTGAATAGGGCCTATAGAATCTTTATATTTCTAGAAGCATGTCTCACCTTTGTGCCTGTGGTATAAAGATCTGTCATGAAACCCACTTTTTATCATCCCTTAAAGGACAAAGTGCTGGCCTTTGTGTTACCAAGGGAGAGTCATTGATGGGGGAGTTGGGGATGTTCTGGAGCAAATTCAGGCCTACAGTCACAGTTGGAGAGAGGCATACATTCATCAAAACACCCCCCCACACACCTTCACTTACTCCCACATACCATTACTTCTTTACCCTCCAAGCAACAACTGGGTTGCATAGACTCGGACGGTAATTTAATGTAATTTAATTTATCACTCTGAATTAGATTTCATGTTGCTACTTAATAATTTAAATCCTCTAGAAAGCAATCTTGGCTTTCATCTCAGTATCAAGGAACACTGGAAGATGACCGGAGGTAATGGCTACAGTGGTCATTATTTACAACCTCAGTGTGGCATAGTATATGGAAAGAAGAGTGTGTGTACAATGTAAAAGTCATAGCCCAGGATGACGGAAGAGTTGAGTCTCAAGTTTGTGAAACTTTAGTGCAGTGCACTTTATTTTCAGTGTAGTTCTTACACTTGGATTAAGTGCTAATTTAATTGATGCTGATCATAAGATTGAAGCAGTAACTCTATCTTCCACAATATTGGGCTACCACGGACCAACTGACCCCTTCCTAAGTCCCATCCCATTGTGCTCTGTTGTCCAATAGCAATTGAGAAAGCTTGAAAACCAACAGAATCTTAGTCAACTTTCACCCTTACTGTAATACACATTAAATTGTACGTAGTCACATTTTACGTAAACTCATGTTAGCAAATTGATAGCTATATAGCTAGCTAACCAACGTACATCAAAAGGAGTTGGCCTAGTATCAGATCACCAATGTATGGCAGGTTTGCTTTCTTTTTTTTCCTGGGGTAAAGTTAAAGAGCTTTGGAAAAAGACAGCTAGGATATAATATCTATGTAAGGCTAAGTGCCAGTAACTTTTTATATTTTCTATTACTTTTAGATTATATTATCTAGCCCACGTCTAGCATCCTAACGGGAAAAGTTACCAAAGTAAAAGTTCAGTGTTAATATTTCCTTCAATCTTATACTGTAGTCCTTAGCAATCCGGTCCTTGTATAACAAAAGTGAGAGCTGTGTCCATATACTTTGCAAATATTCAGATATGTTCCAGTGTGTGGTGGCCTACACCAGAGTTGTGGTGTAGGCCTTCTCATCGATTGTATTTGTTATTTACATGGACAAGATCTCAGGTGGGGAGTGTCTCTAGTTTGGGGCCTCAGAATTGCATCCCTGCTCTTTGCAGCTATTGTGGTTCACTTGGCTTGATCGGGTGTGACCTTCAACATTCAATGAGGGGGTTTGCAGCAGAGTGTGAAGCGATTGGAATAAGAGTCAGTACCTCCCAGTCTGAGGCAATGGTTCTCTGCTGGAAAACTGCAGATTCGGCCCTTCATGTTAGGAGTTAGTCACTGCCCCAAGCAGGGGAGTATTGCTCCTGAGTGAGGGTAAAATGGAGTGTGAGATACACAGGCGGTGTGGTGAAGCATTAGCAGTGATGCAGGCATTGTACCGGACCGTTGTAAGAAGAGGGAGCCGAGCCGGAAGACAAAGCTTTCTGTTTACCAGTCCATCTGCGTTCGGACCCTCACCTACAGTGATGAGCTTTGGGTAGTGACCAGTTAGATTGCAGATTCAAGCTTCCTTCTTAGGGTGGCTTTACTCAGACTTAGAGATATGGCGAGGAGCTCAGAGCAGAGCCGCTGCTCCTTCCTTTCAAAAGGGACCAGCTGAGGTGGTTCAGAAATCTGATCAGAATTCTTGCTGGATGCTTCCCATTAGAGGTTTTCCATCCAACTCCTAAGAGGCCCTGTGGAGGAGCCATAAAGCCCTGGAGAGTTCATATATCTTGTATGGCTTGGTAACGCTTTGTGGGTCCACCAGGAAGAGCTAAAATGTTGCTGGGGATAGTGAAAACTACATCACCCTGCTTAGCTTGCTGTCCTGGCAACCTGACCCCAGATGAATGGAAGAGATTGAAGAGATGGATGTCTGACCTTGCAACAGTAACCAAGGGGGGCAGGATCAGTCAACTAGCTCGAATTAAGCAGTTTTTATTTGATTGAGACTAAAAGGATGTGATCATTTATTTTATATTTATACAATTTCAGACTGTTTATTTAGTCTGTTTGACAAACTGTATTAATGTAAAAATGCCATTACATTTAAGTGCACTTCAGCCTCAACAGATTTATGGTCTAATGTAGGTAATTGATTGATGGTCTACTGCGGCCTTGTCATCATTCATAGAAAACATTCATAGAAAACCAGCAAATTTGCTATTTAAGGACAGAAGAGTTATTTCATGTTTATTTAATTGTTTATCTATTCTCCATAGTTTTCATGATGGTGAGGTTTTTGAGTGATGCCCATTTTGGAATACACTTCCAGTTAAAGCAAAGGACTACTAGCATGTTATTAATGGAGAACAACAGCGTGTGGTATTTGTACCAGCATGTGGTATTTGTATGAGGTTGCTTGAATGGCTAAGCAGAAATTGCATATCCATGAGTATAATTATCTGTTTCTATTTGTAAAAGGTGCAGTAGTGAGTGAGAAGGTTGGATGGATGGATGATGCATGTGGTGCTCTATATTATTAAACACAGGAACCACTCAGTCATGCTAAGAGGAATGCTTTGAAATAATAAATTACAAAATGCAAATAAGGAGAAGATTAGTCTGTGTTTATGGGTGGCATTTAATTTTAATTGGTTCATTATTTCCGTAAATTACATTTTTAAACTCTCCTGGCTGCCACAGCTGTGCTTGGTGCTGGGTCGGGGGACTGAAGGCTAGAGGTCGAAAGTATCCCCCTCTGCAATCCTGACTCCTGGGTGTGGATTTGGAAATCAATTGAACCTCTGAGAAAAAACAAAGCGCTAGATTATATCTGCAAGTTCCGCTCAAAATTATTGTGTTTAAGATATGGAGTCTTTAAATGTTGTGACAGATACAATTGTACAACCTTCAGCAGAACAGTTTTTGCTTTCCCTCAGCAAATAAAATTACTTTTTCACTGCTTGTCACTCATCTTGATGAGCATGGAAACTGATCCAGAAGTTTTGAAATGAACAGACCCAACAGGCCCTTTTGTAAAGCTTTGCTGCTTTTAGGTTTCCTACCTTCCATTGTTGTTGGTGGTGTGACTAAACACAAATGAAGCCACTAACAGGATCTATGCTGGATGTGTTTCAAACATTTTTTTCAGTTTTCCTTTCAGTGTCCATCTGACATCCCAAATAGACTTCCATTTTAACCAATGGAAAAATGGAAGCTAATCCTCTTGCCGTCTTTCAAACCACATACTTTACATTGGTGCTTTAATATTCAAAAACCCATCCCTGTTGGCAGAGAGCCACCCTTTGTCCCACAACATACTGAAATTATTTAAATTGAAGTCTATGAGTTAGGAATAGGAGTACAATGGCAAGCAGAATTCTTAAATGCTGTAGTAGATCTACTACTCCCAGTAGACGAAACATACCAACATACTGACAATATAAATCCATATATCCACTGTGCAATAAAAATATGTGAAATATATTATTTTAGTTATTGTTGTTTTTTAATGTTTTTCACTAATTTATGATTCTTTACTGTGTGATTACTTATTTATTATACTTGTTTTGATCCTGTTTTCTACTAATGTATCTTATTTGTTTGTTTGCACTATCCACTCTGCTGTGGTAACCCTGCAAATGTCCCCGCTGTGGGACTAATAAAGGATTATCTGACAATATAGCACAGAAAATGTTGAATGACACAATAAATAAAAGTCCTATCCCGCGTATCAGATTAAAATTCCCCCGAAACTTATAGGGCATCATGCTAACCTTTGTCACAAAGAGGTAGAAATATTGGAATTAAAAGATTTGCAACAGAAATACATTGGATAACTGTCTCACACTGGTGTCATGATCAGTATTGCAAATTCAGACTTGGTTTGTGACCTTTGTTCTAATCCTCTGTCTTTCCTTGGCGTCTTTATCTTGAGTTCTGGGGGTATGATACAGAAATGCCACAGAATCTATATGTATGCAGAGGCGTTGAGTTATGAAATGAACCTAAAGCTGAGTAACCTTTGATTTACTTCTTTGACATTTCTACTTCATATTACGGGGCATGACATGCAGCGTCCAGAACAACAAGGGTCAGAAGTAGAAGTTAGTGTCACACCGCTTAGGTTTTGAGCTAGATTCAAACACAACTACATTTCCTTGAGTTGAAGATAAAGAAATAAATAGTTTGAAATGTGCATATAAGACAGCCCTCCAGGGATTATTTGCTGTCATCAGAAACAAGGGCAAATTGAACTCTGGAATGCTGCTGTGAAACAGCATCTGTCCCACGGTGCGAAGTAAAGCCACTGCTGCCTTTAAAATGTCAGTGTGCCCTCGTAGATGACTGGTTTTAATCAGGATGAGGCTTGATCCCGAGATAAAGTTCCTCTCCTTATCGGTCATGACAGTTCTCGCTTGTTCTATCACACACAAACTGTAGGAGCATGCTGCGCCGTTCACAGGGCTCCCCGCTGGCATCAATAGCAACAGGATTTTCGAACGGGATTTCACTGGTCTCAGGCTTGTGAGCAGTGATCCCTGATGCAAAGTGTCTTATCTGACAAGTGTGTGAGAGTGTGTAGGTTAGTGTATTTTTTACTGAGTGTGTATTTCTGCGTGTGTATTTGTATGTATAGAGGATGTGTGTTCATCACTCTGAATAGCTACACACACTAGTTATCTAAAATCAAAAGCATGAGGGCATTAGAGTTCCCTCCACCAATCCTCCCCTCCCTCTGTCAGCCCTCCCTTCTATCCATCCATCTTTCCAGCCAATCCATCTATCCACCACAAGCACTCCATCACCCCCCCCCCCCCATTTCCCCTTATCCTTCATCCGCAGCACAGGGCTCAGACTCCTGGGGAGATTATGTCTGCCTGTCAGCTTCTCTGTTCTGATAGGTTGGAGCACAGTTTTCATTTTCTTTTTCATCCCCCTTGCACACGTGGAAGCTGACATGATTGGCACTCATCTCAAATTCTGATTGTTGTGCTGTGTGCAGATTTTGTGGGGGAGTCACTTCTCTGTTTTTGATACAGAAGCAAAGTGCTGCTGACAGCCAAACGACGAAGGTGCGGCAAGCATTTGACGCAACTTTATCGGTAAATGCAGGCAGTCTTTTGTCTCCAGAACGACTCCTCCTGGGAGAAGTCTTGTATTACTGAGTCATAATGGAAAACGGTTCAGTGCTGCCACATCTGAACTCAAAGAAAATCCCAGTTAAGGACTCTGTTCCTCTAGGAATGCAAAGAAAACAGAACATCCATTCTAATTTAATTGATTCCTGCTGACTTAATTTGCGTAGGAAAATTCATGTAATGAGTGGCCAAGGGAACATTTGAACCCAGGCCAAAGGTGGGCATGAGTAATTGCACAAGTTAAAATTTCAACCATTACTGCATACGCTTTACAATCAAGGGACATCTCTTTCTTCATTACTGCAGTGCTGCAGAGACTTCAGAGCTATCCCATTACTTGTTCCTGATGGCCAACTTCCATTTAAAATTTTACCCAAACAGAATTACTTCATTATTGCTGTCTAATGTACGAAGTCAATACAACTCAAATTCCATAAGCTCTGTGTAATGTTCAGTTCAAAATAATTTCCTAGCTGCATTGTTTAGTACTTATTTATGATAAACAATACACTATTGACACTTCTGCCCATTTGAATGATAGGTAGTGTGTTTGCTGTTTTCCCAGGAAATATACAATTTATAAACCAACAAAATTGTTTTTTCTCCAATTACAGCACCCACTTTTATCTGGTACAGTCAGTGGGCTGAATGATGAATGCAATCATCCAAATTAATTATTTTGTATAAAACCATACAGCAGTTTTTGCAACCCTGCTCCATTATTTATATTTTTAAACCTTGTCACCCTGTTGACACCTACCTGCTGATGTTCAACATTTAGAGTTGTCTCTCTTTGTAGCACCCACGGTTCTGACATCTGTCATTTCAGACTGCTTACATAGCTTCCTGGTTCTGTAGCAAGCAATCACATAGGTTACTTTATTGCGAAATGCTGCCACTCACTTTTTAGTTATTCTCAGCAGCTATAGCTAGGCAAATGTCACAACTGTCATTTGTCAGTGGCTCTCAAGCTAAACAACCTGCTCTCCAGTGGGTTCCAGTCCAGCCAACGTAGTGGTGGCCACACCAACTGATGTCGCACAGAACATAACAAAAAAATAAAATAATAATTCTCTTTGGATTCAGTCATGAGGGATTTCGCAGCACAAATGTGAAACATACTTTGTTTTCCAACAGTATTGTGCCAAAGTAGAACTTGAGAGGGAAGAGCAGCTTGCAGCACTTATTGTGTGTGCACTGATTTGTGCAGCAACTGACGTACATTGAAGTTGGAGGGGAAGAGGAAAAGTTTGAAGAGATGCTCGGCGGAATGCGTAGAAAGAATCATTTTTCATCGTTCTCAAAACATAGCTTAAGTATACATTTTACAATATAATGCTAGAACATGTGTGCTGACAAAATCCGATGCATTCACAAACCTACAGATTTATGGTCAGAATGCCTCTCTTGCCCTGATGACATGTGCATTGACACAGAAAACAGGATTTTAATATCCAATACCACAAACTTGTGTTGGACAGCTAAATGTATTTCAGAAAAACCAGCACAACAGCAATTTATGTCAACCATGTTCTTAAAGGTTCGGTTCATCCAAATAACAAGGTCTGTATTTTATCACCCAACCTTAGTGGTTTCTTGCCATGCAAATATTTTCGACAGCTGAGATCAGCTCCAGCCCCCCCCGTGACCCTTAACAGGATAAGCGGTTACGGAAAATGAATGAATGAATGAATCCTGAGGAGAACATTCGCTTGTTTGACTCCTGCTTCCGGCCCACTTCAACTAAAGTAAAATAAATTTAGCTTGTGCTGCTCAAAAGCAGTAAATTTACATTTGAAAACACAATGGGCCTCATTCTCCAATCGTTCCTAATAAAAAGTGTCTTCCTAAAACCAAGTTATGCAGTTGGAAGATTCTGGGATTTATTCTTAGGTAAGAACAGAATCTATGTGCACACTCAAGACCACACAAACATACAATTGAGACATGTTTGAGCATTTTGTTTTAAAAAAAAAAATTCAACATAATTTATGATTATCCATCATGCCCAAAAATGTATTTCTATTTAAACATAATTTATCAAAAATGTTACTGGATAATTGATTTGCCAGCTGGCACATATTATAAACTTTGTTTTTGTTATTCACCCTCTTTTTTTTGGCAGTTCATGACTTTTATTCTCTCTTATTAATATCTGTGAGTGCAAACTGCCCTGCAGTCTCATGCCCTTTCATGGGGATTCTCAGGGCATTTACAATTATTAATTAGGTTAAACTAATCGGATGCATACTAACAATGACAATGGGATGCATCATTACAAGAACACAAGTGTGAAAATTCTGCAGTTTAAGAAAGTCATAGACATTTCTTAGGAACTATCTCAAGAACAAATTTAAAAACACTTAGAGGAAGCACTTGGCGAAGCAATTATGTCTTTCTGGAAACAGTGTCTTGTCACAGACCTCGCTTTCAAGACATTTTCACAGGGACAATTTCTTTGGTGGAAAGAATTTCCAACCAAAGCTTTCAGCATGGCCAGCTAGAACTAAGGACAAAGGCAGAAAAATGCAGTTTGATTGAACTGACCCTTTGAGTCAGAGTTGATAATTGCATAGTATCAGTAATGAAGAAAGAGTGGGAAACTGTAAATCATATCCTGCAGCAAATAATCTCCTTCCCAGGCCCTTAATGGGCCAAACCTCTGATCCACATGAGCTAATTGGTGCTCATGTGCTATTGGGCAATAATTCTTCATTGATCATATTCAGATGTTTTGAAATAACGGATGACATTATTCAAAACATGTCAGTAGTGCACTGAGTTCATTGGCTCATTATATAGTGCTGGTGTTGAGAGCAGCTCCATTTCTCCAGTGTTAGTAAAACCATTTAGGCTTAGAGAACTTGAAGTAATAATATAGCTGCCAACAGCGCTGCTGGAGGAACATGAAGAACTCCATGAGCGTTACATCTTGCTTCATTTACAAGTGAAACAAATGAGATACACAGCTGGACCACGGCTACTTATATTTATCTTCTTACATTTTGTCCTTTTTGGGAATGCAGTCCTTTGTGGGTCATTTTTTTCCCCACAGCATGCCTTTCTGGTTTCTCACCTCAGTGCACCCACACTGTCGTTGTGACTCTTGCCAGTGACAATCACTGTAATTTGTGACATTAGGTGTCCTTTCCCACAAGCATCCTGATGCCTCTTTGAATTTCTGACTTCCGGAAATACCTTCAGTCTCAGCATGAGTGTATGAGTCACCCTCGTCTTCTTGGGGAACAGAGAAAAGTATGGAAGGAACACAGCCAGCGCTCTAGGTGAAGTTAAACTGCGTGAGCATCTACGAAAATAATTAACTCAAATTGTGGTCAAACATATAAAACGCAGGACGAACAATGTTTTTAAAAATACAGTTTATTGCACACTCTCCGTCACAGCGTGAAGCAATGAATAAAGGCAGTCCTTGGTAAGAAAGTTCATAGTCGCGGATAGACAGACGAGCGAAGCGGCGCGAGAAGCTTACTGGCAGCGATGGTGATGCCAGATGGGAGAGGGACGAGCTGCCCAGGAGAGGCGCCAGTAAGCAGAGACAAGTGGTGCCAGCCCAACTGTGTCTAACAGGAGGTCCAGCTATTTAATCAAACCCAACACTGAAACCGCACCAGTGCCAGATGCAATTTGAATCCTCATATAATGCAAACTCCAATTAGTTTTATATAGATTTCCCACCACACCCTCTGTCAAATATGTTAAAATAGCTGATCCTTATTATAATTTGTGAAAAATTGAATCTTCATGGGACAGGAGACATGGGGAATGCGACATATTTCAGAATTATACCCTACTGGGTGATAAGATCTAAAAAGAAAGCTCAGTTGAAGATGCACACAAAGAAATGAATTTGCTCTTCCAACTGTGCTATATTTACACAGCAGGCACTTGTTATATTGTGTGGGAAGTTTCGACATTTGTCCTTCGGTCAATGCAAAACTGGCTTTCATCTGGCTCTGCTTACTGCCCAGATTCACACATCCTGTCATTTGGGTGATTGAGCTGCCAATACCCTTGCACCCACACACAAAAACCACAGCGTGAAAAGAACTAATGCTAACTAATAACAAGAATATCGCTCAAAATGTCAAGGTATCCCTTTGAGATAGTTGATGAAATCATCTTGTGCAGCTCTGTGGGGGATGAAGGGACAATCCAAAAGAGGAGAGGACAGCTAGTTTAAGGAGAAATAACTGGAAATACCTTGATTAAATTCAGAGGTTTGAGATTTTCATCAGCGTGATACGGCTCAGTGGGGGTGTCGTGGGTAATGGTAGGGGCTGGGATTCTCTCCTGTTGACAGAAAGGACACACAGCTTGTCAGCAAAGTCATCTTTTCCGCGCACAACATCTGCGCTGATTTCGTGCAGCACTGTAAGCAGGCCATTAATCTAGACCAGGACCACTACTTATCTTGCAGAGTGACAGGCACCCTCACACTATATGTACAGAGAATGAAAAATAGATATCGAATTTTTTCAGCCTTCAGTGCTTTTTTCTCTGTGTCCGTCTCTCCATGCACCTTATTCTTATCAACAAACTCCTCTTTCTGCTCCTATTTGAATCTGACATGGTTTCGCGTTCCAGCTCTCTTAAGCGTTGCAACAGATAAATACCTCTTCCTGAAATAGCCTCTTGACCCTTTTTTGGGGGGGGGGGGAGTTTCTCTGCGTTGGATCGATGCACAGTGATGCTGATGCTGTGGCATTTCCACAAGGAGATGGATGTTGTGGGGTCTATAAGGCAACATAGTGACATTTACATAGGGAATAATGGATGCTGTTGGGCCAGGGAGGAATGAAAAGAGGCGGGAGAGGAGCAGCAGCACAGCGGTTATCACCCCATCCTCACTGATGCTCCTTGACAATCATTTTGCCCCTCCTGCTGTGGTACAGAGATGGTACATGAAATATTTTCTTTACACCATCTGCAATTCCAGCCAGCAAAGGAGCCAAGGTGATGACACATGTCAGCGAACTGCAACCAGCATTGGAGGGAGGTTAATGAATAGATTTAAATAAAGATTAAACACTTTTTTTCAGTCGATAGGAGCGGCAATATGATTCAGACCTCTGCCTGCACAGGCTTGAACACAGTGTGTATTTGTAAAAGAGGACAGGATGTGCAGCAAGAACTCCGAGCGCTGCAGAACTCAAAGCTGACCCAGCCCATCGAGAAGTTATTCAATCAAAAATGAGTACATTTCATATTATGAGTACCATATTGAAAGTGGGCCAAGGTGTGCTGCCCACAGAAAATGTTTCAAAGCTCAGGAAATGATTACTATAATGTACTGTTATATGTCAGAGCGACTGGCAGCAGACTGTTCTAAATAGTGGCTTTTTCCTTTCTATCAAAAGTTTTGCTTTAAGTTAAAAAAAAAGATAAAAGTAAGATCTTGCAAATTGTCTTTCCAACTATTAGGTTTCATCATTATCCTCTTTTCAGTGGTTAAAATGTGCCTGAATTAGATTTAAATGCATCACTTACATAGTAAGAATTTGATTGCATAGCAAAGTGTTTCATGGTTAATTAGAATTCCCTAATAGAATTTGCTTAGTCAGGAACTTTTGTCTTAAATAAAAAAAAAAAGAATATACAGTGGGTACGGAAAGTATTCAGACCCCTTTAAATTTTTCACCCTTTGTTTCATTGCAGCCATTAATGTACACTCAGCAACCCATCTTGACAGAAAAAAACAGAAATGTAGAAATTTTTGCAAATTTATTAAAAAAGAAAAACTGAAATATCACATGGTCATAAGTATTCAGACCCTTTGCTCAGTATTGAGTAGAAGCACCCTTTTGAGCTAGTACAGCCATGAGTCTTCTTGGGAATGATGCAACAAGTTTCTCACACCTGGATTTGGGGATCCTCTGCCATTCTTCCTTGCAGATCCTCTCCAGTTCTGTCAGGTTGGATGGTGAACGTTGGTGGACAGCCATTTTCAGGTCTCTCCAGAGATGCTCAATTGGGTTTAGGTCAGGGCTCTGGCTGGGCCAGTCAAGAATGGTCACAGACTTGTTCCGAAGCCACTCCTTTGTTATTTTAGCTGTGTGCTTCGGGTCATTGTCTTGTTGGAAGGTGAACCTTCGGCCCAGTCTGAGGTCCTGAGCACTCTGGAGGAGGTTTTCTTCCAGGATATCTCTGTATGGCCGCATTCATCTTTCCTTCAATTGCAACCAGTCGTCCTGTCCCTGCAGCTGAAAAACACCCCCATAGCATGATGCTGCCACCACCATGTTTCACTGTTGGGATTGTATTGGGCAGGTGATGAGCAGTGCCTGGTTTTCTCCACACATACCGCTTAGAATTAACGCCAAAAGTTCAATCTTGGTCTCATCAGACCAGAGAATCTTATTTCTCATAGTTTGGGAGTCCTCCATGTGTTTTTTGGCAAACTCTATGCGGGCTTTCATATGTCTTGCACTGAGGAGAGGCTTCCGTCGGGCCACTCTGCCATAAAGCCCCGACTGGTGGAGGGCTGCAGTGATAGTTGACTTTGTGGAACTTTCTCCCATCTCCCTACTGCATCTCTGGAGCTCAGCCACAGTGATCTTTGGGTTCTTCTTTACCTCTCTCACCAAGGCTCTTCTCCCACGATTGCTCAGTTTGGCTGGACGGCCAGGTCTAGGAAGAGTTCTGGTCATCCCATACTTCTTCCATTTAAGGATTATGGAGGCCACTGTGCTCTTAGGAACCTTGAGTGCTGCAGAAATTCTTTTGTAACCTTGGCCAGATCTGTGCCTTGCCACAATTCTGTCTCTGAGCTCCTTGGGCAGTTCCTTCGACCTCATGATTCTCATTTGTTCTGACATGCACTGTGAGCTGTAAGGTCTTATATAGACAGGTGTGTGCCTTTCCTAATCAAGTCCAATCAGTTTAATTAAACACAGCTGGACTCCAATGAAGGAGTAGAACCATCTCAAGGAGGATCAGAAGAAATGGACAGCATGTGAGTTAAATATGAGTGTCACAGCAAAGGGTCTGAATACTTATGACCATGTGATATTTCAGTTTTTCTTTTTTAATAAATTTGCAAAAATTTCTGCATTTCTGTTTTTTTCTGTCAAGATGGGTTGCTGAGTGTACATTAATGCGAAAAAAAATGAACTTTTTCGATTTTAGCAAATGGCTGCAATGAAACAAAGAGTGAAAAATTTAAAGGGGTCTGAATACTTTCCGTACCCACTGTATATATATATAAATATATATACTGACCAATGATACTTTAGAGGACTAGAGTGAATTTGATGCACTCCTTTCCAAAAGATTTTCCCAATTGCACCATGGAAACCATTGGCTTAGTTTGTGCGGCTGAAACATTTGTCCAATATATTGCAGCATCTGTCCTATTTACTGATCTCAGATATTCTATTCTGTCATATGTGGGAGTTTATTGGAAGGAGTGACTGCCCTGAAATCCCACTGCTTCTCATTGAGGAATATATTGGATATAAATGGATCGAAATGGAGCGTTGGGTGAGTTATCGACTGCTGGTGTTTTTTTTAATCAAATATTGCGGTTAAATTAATCTGTGTTTTGATGCTTATGGTAGAATCAAGGTGGGCCTTAAGGAGTTCAGACTGGTGAGATATATGTAATCCAGCATGTCTTATTACACAGACAGAAAACTGAATTGAATTGCATGGCTTCAGAGATGTGCCTTTTAAAGTGGATTTATTAGCTCAAAAGTGGATCTCGGTCAACGCAGGTCACATGCTTTTACTGCATTTTACACTAACCAAAATAAGGATCTTGCACATGCAGTATAATGAGTATAATGTGTTAATTATTCCTTACGAACAGTGCAAACACTAAGGGAAGCTAAATGCCAACAATAGAGCCGCCTGTGCAATCTACCATTCAATTCTAATTAATTCACAGGCTTATAATGTACTTGTCTTTTCTGGCTGAGGTTTTAACAAATCACTGAATCCAGTCGGTTGTCTTTTTTATCATTGAATGGTCTCTATCAGCTCAATATTCCACTTAGCTTCTAAAGCAGCACAGCAGGGAGTTCTTTTTTTTCAATTTGAAAAACCCTAATCTTTGCCAGAGAGAATTTCCATATCTGCAACTCTGTTGATTCAGAAACTGCTTGCCCTGTCTCTGAACTGTCCAGTGAGTGTCGGATTGTAACAGTGTGCTTCAGTTCAGACAGCCGCCTGGTTTTGACGCTGCACTACTGTCTGGCCAAATTCTGCAGCGTCAGTGCATTAATGGTGCCTGTGTTCGCTGTCTCCAACTGTTGTTTTTTTTGCTTTTAGCAATCTAAATAATTTGTTGACTTGCTCATTTAAATTTGTGTCTTCCACTAAAACATTTTTGCTTGGTTAAACTTGAACACACTGACAACAACAAGTACAAGTACCATAAATGGCTACATGTCCAGGTTTGAGCTTTTTCTTCGCACAGATGTCCACATAAAACATTTCAAAACAGCCCTCTCTATTTGATGCTGCAATGTTTTTAAAGAAAGATTTAAGATGTCCCTTTAAGCCTCGATGACTGGAAGTCATACTTGTAACAGAAGTTGACATTCGAAATGCAAAGATCTTATCCATGTCTTCATGCTCCATGAATCACTGAACCATCAACAAAATTTGCAGGTTTCCAGTATCTATGAACAAATCACCTCTTTGTGTTCAAACTAAACATCTGGATCAGGAAGCCCTGCACACATATCACCTTTACAACAGTGCTGAGACTGCAGTGAGCGGCTCCATTGAAAAGCTGTTTCTCTGCACCATGTGACACATAGCATATGCAAGTGATCCGACACATTGCGGAATTATATCCCTCTCGCTCCAGAGATGAGCTGTGCCCTGAAGACAAACTGCAGTGATGAATCTCCATAATTGTCTCCCTCCTTTGCAGTTGCTGTGAACGTGGGGCCCCTTTTCTCAAGGCAAGCAAAAGTAGACACATCTGTTTGGATGCATGGAACAGCAGTTTCCAAGTGGTCCCCAGCAAGCTCATATGCCTAGTTACCTGACAGAGACAAGGTTTTTTATTTTTTGTTTTAAAGCAATCCAATCTTCCTTTAAAATTAGATTGCAAACTACTCCCGCAGCAAGTTTTGACAATTGTTTTGCCTTCTGAAAACTTGTCCCCATTGGAATCCATTCCGACTGATATGATTTCAAGTTAATACTGCTGCCTTATGTCTCTTGGTTCCTAGTGTTTGATACTATTAAGATGTTTCTTTTTGTTTGATAGTATTACTTTATGTGATAAAAAAGCACTATCAGTAATCAAAGAATGGAAACTGACCTGAAATAATAGTCATTATAAGGGACCCTGTTGAGTCTTTGACCTGTAGTCGCGCTATGTGTTTCTTTTTTGAGTGAGTACCTGTAAAGTATGTCTCGGGCACACACACAACTACACACATGCATTTGTGCGTGAACCTGGGTGATAAACAGTCTAGCCAATGGTTTCACTCTATTCCAAATATTAAATATATAATGTGCCAAGATACACACAAATGCACTAACAACTGCAATGAAGAAGACTGCTAGCAAGTAAACAATGCAGGATTCATATGTTTTGAATTGCAACAAATGCAAATGTTTTACGAGGAAGTAAATACATTCAACAGGTGTGTTGGACCTCAAGTATTCAGTAAATAACCCTAACAATGCATCATCTTAAGATAGTTTGTATTATACCTTACGATAAAGAGTTACTCTTCATTTTTTGTGCATTCCTAAATTCCTAAATGACAATTACAGCTAGTGCTAATGCAAACAGTCTTTTCCGTCTTCACAGGAAACTGCTTAGTTAGGTTTAGGTGACAAACCTACTTTGTTAGGTCAAGGAAAAGATTGTGGTAAAGATTGTGGTTTGGGTTAAAATAGCTACAGAAGTGGCTTTGCTTAAGAATTGCAGTTATATGCCAAATAAATCAACATTCTCTTCTCGTTTCAGACGGGGCACAAACAATGGTCTTCTGGGTGAAAGACCTTTTTTTGTTTGACCAATCCACCTCTCCTCCTGCCAGCACAAATTAGGTTTTCATGGTCCTAATTCTTCTATACCCTGAGTATAATATCCACTCCTGGCAGCTAAAGCAGGAAAATGTGTTTATTTTTTCTAAAGGTTATGTTTGGGTGAGTCAAAGGACTTAGTTGCGGTTAGAATTGTGATCTTATAAATTGAAAAAGTCAATGTTAAGTTGAAACGAAACCCAGAATGCCTTTTTTTCATTTAAACTGAACTTACACCCTAACCACATTTTTGTTTCTTACCATTAAAACATTTTTATATTAAAATGGTTTCATTAAAATGAAAGTCAGTTTGAAAATTCCATTTCAATCTTCATCTTTCTCTTCAAAATGAATTAATTCATACAAAGATATTTCTTCTTGGAAACCAGTGTCCAAATCAAAAGCTGAAAAAAGGCTAGTTGAATTGTTGAGCACCTTATTTATTTTATTTAATTGACTCTCCCATGGCCCAAAAGGCATCTTATTTATATAGTCCTCATCAAAATGTGCATCAAATCATTATTGGAAGCAGAGCACTAGTGTACACAACTATGCACACTGGCCCTTTCCACCCTTTGACACTGAAATCATATAGAATCTCAGGTATGGATTGTGGAGGGTCCTCTGCATCACTGCAGAGCGGCACTATTAGCAGTCATCCAGCCAGTGTGATGAGGTGGTGTGTGAGGGTAATGTGTGCCGGGGCCCCAATGTCACGAATCCTTTCATTCCTCATTTAATTTAAAAAGTTATCTTCATGTTGGTTCAGCGGTATGAAGTTTGGATTTCATTCCTCCCTCTACCCCACTCCAGTCTGTCTCCTTCAGGGAGAACCACATAACTTTTAACTTTTTTGGATGAAACATAATTCTTGCAATTTTTATTTATCCACATGTTGCCCTAAATACAGTGTGTTAGTAGATCCAACACTTAAAATGCCAAAGAAAATGAAAACATGAAACCATACTAAAATATGTCCTTGTCTGTATGAACTACAGGAAACTGTCAGTTCATCTGACTTAGTAACCATGAACCGCTGATACTTTTGCCTGCTTAGTTAGCTAGCTAAAAAACTAAACACCTGATTTCAGGATAAATGACTCTGCTCAACCTGCAATTAGTGGCCAAACATTTTTCTGTAACCTTAATCTGGACCTAAATTGACAGAGTGTTTAAACACTCTGTTAAGTTTGAGTAACTCACCGTTGAGATTTTTGCTGCAAACTCAATTAATTGTATCACTAAGCAGTCAAGCTTTTGGCTTCATGCATCACTGAGCTATCCCAAACCGCCAGATTTTAGTTTGTTACACCGAACCATCTGGGAAGCTGTCATTTAAGAACAGTTTGAAAAAAGGGCAGGTCCTTTAAAGAAATAGTAACTTGGTTCATCCAATCACCAGCGGTCAGTCAAACTCTTGCCTAAGCAAGTCGGGAGGAGAGCAAAAACATGCATATATAAGCAATACTCTCCAGTTCTGATATTACTGATGCTATAACAGAATTTACACTAACCTCTGTGTCATCTTACACACACCTAACCAATGCCTGTAGCTGCCAGAGGCTGCTCATAGGACGCTGATTGGTCCATGCTTCGGCCTACCAGACATAAACGCATTACTTAAAGCCTGGCAAGATGGATATTCGTGTGATATGTGATTCTGCGATTATTGCTTCATCTTGTGACATTGCGATAAATGATTATATCTGAACTGCTGTTTTCAAGGTTGTTCATGAATTTGTAATCTCAACTGAGAGTGTCTTTACAATATATCACTGGATCAATCTGCATGGCTAGATGGCTAAGCTCTTCGTGTCTTACTATGGATAAACCGAGGATCATACTTTGTGATTTTGGTGAATTGACCCTTTAAGTTTTTATCAGAGCCTTACCACATGTATTTACATTACACCATGTTTTCCAGGTCTCTCTTATAGTCCAGCTAGGCAAACAGCACACAGTCAACCATTATTTGTGCAACTAGTTCTCTAAATGACCTCTGCTTTTTCAGCAGCTGGGATTGCTGGGAGATCTGTGATACAATTGCCGGGGCTCCATGGGAAGGTGCTATTTAGCCAATTTTGTTAGATAAGATTTGCTAAGAAGGGTGAACATAAGCACACACCTTCACACAAGCATTTGCTTTCAGCCAAGAAATATGATTGCAGGTGACAACGGCTGTGACGTAGCAGCCTGCTAGCAGGTGCTTCGGGCTCCTTGCCCACTCTCTGTACTGGCCACAGTGGAATACCTGTCAGGCCTGGTTACCGGCATTAGTATCTAGCCCCGGCACTCTTAGCGTATTTGGGAGCTCAGCAAAAGACAAGTCTGTACTTCGGTGTACGTGTGCATGTGTGTGAGAGATAGATCTGAGTGCTACAGACGATGAAACAGGATAAACGTAGTCACTTGGGGAGGACCACGTTCTCAGAGCTTCTGCTGTCTAGATCTGTGTTGCAAATTATAGACTTGAATTGGCTTCTATTCTGAGAAAAAAGAATATCACGTGTCTGCTATACCCTCACGACTTGAGTTTATGCAGGCAAGCCACAGTGTTGTTGATTTCTCTCTCAAGAAAAGAGTCTTTGCCATAATGCTCGTTAGACTCTTTAAGTGCTGTGTTGAGTATTCACACTGGAATACTGTGGCACTGCGATATGTGTACATTGTACTTTAAATCAGCTCTGTGTTGATAAGAAAAACAAAAGCTTTGCTGCAAAATGTAAAAAAAAAAAGAAAAAAGAACATGACAAAGACAGCAAATTTTCAAGGGGAATTAATTATTTTTTTCCCCCACTTGTTGGGTTGACTATGTATGGAGATTATGCCTCCAGGATACTACTTAAAAATATATTATGTAGGGTAGCAAACAATTATGGGATGTGTAGTGCCTCCTATGACCTATTCATTTAATGTACAATGCTGGAATTATCTAGAAAGCAGTAATTAACGGCTGCCAGTGATAACAACCTCCCTCCCTATTATCTCACTTAAGAAAAAAGAAAAGGTAACACATGTACGTTTTTTACATGCCAACTGAGCAAACTCCATCTAGTGATGATTGGGTTGAAAGTTCTGGAAACCATTAAAAAGGGTACTTTCCCCCCCTTGTGTAGTACAAGGAACTAAAGGAATGCACATTTGCAAGGCCTAAAAGAGCTCAGTACTTTTTCCAATATTACTGATCCCTGCTTCACTCATTTGGTTCAGTTTGAATGCAGATGTCTTGATTGCAAGAAGTCTGGCACTAACACAAATATGATGTTGATGTTTTAAATCCTTTAGTATTCAGGTTCAGAGAGCAGTCGGCTTGGGGTGTGCTAAATTCCATCACAGAATTTCCCATCACAGAACATTCACATAACCTGTTAGGCAGATGTATTTTAAATTGTAACGATCGCAAAATGCATTTTTTAATGATTTGCTATAATGAATAATATTGCTTATCTTTGTATTTATCTCCTTTTCTCTCTTATAGATGGAATAATTAACCTGGCCTCATTGGAGCTGGTCTCAAGTAGCATGATATTTCAAAGACATTCCTTGTGTCACGATTACCCATTTTGGGCTTTTCGCATGTCATTATATGCCACGTTGTCACCGTGAAAAGCCAGCAGTTAGGTTTAGGAAACAGAACCACTTAGTTAGGTGTGGGAAAAACACCTTGGTTGGACTTTAATAAGTCCCTTAAACTCGATTAAACGTTAACAACCCAACATAGTTTTGGAAAACGTGTCACAAACATCACTAACATATCTTCAAAATAACTCAACAACACTATCTTTTTCACTTTCTGTACCATACAACGCATTTGTATGTGCTTGTGTTCACATTGCAGTCAGTACAGACTACATGGCATAGAATGATAAGGCTGCGTAATTTCACACTAAATGACTTACAAATTGTGATGTCAAACCAGGCTGGAATGATAGAGACTGGGCTGTGCATATTTGAAATAAACTTGGTTTGAATAGAGGATCGTTTGAATTAATGGAGGTTGCAGAATCAATACATGAAACACCTACTCATGTCCAGGCTACCTCACTTCTGGCACTGTGAATTAACAAAGTTTATAATAAAAGTTGGATCTTTTTTTAAAAAATAATATAGCTTTAATTTTTAATTTAGTTTGGCTGCTCTACATTGTGCGGCATTTCGCTTGTCAAGCAACAGTGAGCTCCCCTGAATGGCAATCTGGCAGTGGGCTTTCCAATAAGGAGTGATGAGTGATGTGTCGTGTGTAAATTGTCCCACATTGGATCAGACTTATTGATTTCTGAGTGTTGGCACTCGGATCTTTTGAGCTCTGTGCTACTGCGGCAAAATGATTACTTTTTCATCATCTCATTGATATTTCATCATTATTGTACTTCTCCTTCCTTCCTTTCAAACTACTACTGCCAACTGCCCTTCTGAAAAGCAATTATGCTATGGATGTCTATCATTTCGCTCTTATGAAACTGTCCATGTGCCAGGGCTCCTTTCGAATACAGAGATGTTATATTTGTACCACAGATGGCCTTTCCACCTTTTTACTCAGAGCTGTGCCTGCTCTGTGAGTTGTTTTTGAGCTTGGGTGCTTCACCCATTAGCCATTCAGTGACACTTCTCGTTTGTTTGTGCTGCACCTTTCCTGCTCGCTGATGCATTTTCTCCCAAAGGACCCCACTTACAGAAAATAGTGATAATGTTTGTGACACCCTCCTTGCTGAGGTAAATATAAAGATGCATTGTCGTCAATATT
The DNA here is from genome assembly GCF_027596085.1 of Anoplopoma fimbria. NCBI lineage: Eukaryota > Metazoa > Chordata > Actinopteri > Perciformes > Anoplopomatidae > Anoplopoma > Anoplopoma fimbria. Next base: position 8,127,362 of record NC_072456.1, read on the forward strand.
TAAATGTAAATGATGCATTTTAAAATAATACCAACATTGATTATAGCTCTCCCTGTGGGATTCATCATGGCAGTTTACTGCCTGGCTGCAACAATATGCATAATGATAACAATTACAGAGCACACAATGTTGTAAACTATTTTAAGAAGGCATCTGACTATATCCAAGCAAAAAGGAGCAAGAGAGAGAGAGAGAGAGAGAGAGAGAGAGCAGTGTATAAAAAGAACTGCTTGTACTCTGTCTTCAGAGTGAAGCCGGTAGTAGATCGTCCCATCCGGAGGTGTGGTAGGAGGCGTGTTGACTTGACAAGTGTTTGATGTGTTAGTGGGGGGAAGGGAGCCTGCTGAACTGCACAGAAGCATCATGTCACATCATGACATCCGATAAAATGAGGGAAAAGCATAGAGTGAGAAACCTGTGAAAAAGCTGAACAAGTCAGGATTTGTACATCAAAATCCACCTACCTTTAACAGTTCCTATATTTTAAACCTTTTCTACTTTAAATTACCATAAGAAAAGTTATTGAGCAAATAACCAAGTTTTACTTTAGCAGGAGATAAAGCTGAACTCATGAATGCTACATCTTTTGCTTTTTTTTCTCTGGTGTCCTTCGCAACATTGATACTAAAAACTGTGCAGCAGCCCCCGTTAATGTGACATAGAGATATCACTGTGCAGCAGCTGTGGCTCAGGAAGTAGAGTGGGTCATCCAATCGTTGGTTCGATCCTGTCTCCTACTGCTTACACATCCAAGTGTCCTTGAGCAAAACACTGAACCCCAAATTGCCCCCACCTGCTGCTATCGGTGTGTGCGATTGTCTGTGTGTGTGAATGGGAGTCATTGTGAAGTGTTTTGTCCTGCTTAGATAGAAAAGTGCTATATAAGTGCAGTCCATTTATTGTTGCAGCGGGGGAGAAATCAAGATTCAGGTTGGCAAGATAGATTCAGACAACAACACAACAAGGCAAGTATGAGATGGCCATAGTATAAAACATGAACACAGATAGACTGAAAAAAAGATGTCCAGACAATGCTCAAAAAGTAACTTTTAGCCTCAAGTAAGGATATTATGACGGAGCCAATATTGCACTGGACATCACTGTCAATGAAGCAGGAGGGCCTTGCGTCTTTAGTGTCTTAAAATCGTTCAAAGGTGAATGAAGACATGCAGTTTATGTTTTTGGTAACATTTATCAATAAAATAGCATTAATTCAGGTCATTTTGTTAGCATAAAAATGTATACCAGTTGATAAGATGTTATTTACAGAAGGTTTGGGCAGAAAATTTGCTTTAGAAACGGGACATGCCAGGAAAACATTAGGAGGTTGAACTGCTTTTGCATAAATGAGCATGCTGTGTCAAGTTTATTAACGCCACATTACAGGATTTCTGGATATTAAAGTCCACAAAAAAAAAGTAAAGCTCTTGGCATGTGTAATATTAGCTTGCATAGCATTAATCCAAAATATATTGCTGTCTGCACAGTTGCACACTTTCATGCAGATAACTGCATATACACTTTTAGGCATGCTCAAAAATGAATACAATGTGCATACAATAACATAACCTCCTGCATTTGTTATTCAGTAGCAGGCAGAAAGGTGTGACATCTGCGCTCACTCTGCTATGAGTGAGCGCATTTTCCATAACATAACAAAAAACACCCTCCCCCTCTCTCTTCATTCGTCTACCTGAATCAGCACAGGACTCTCGCACTGTCCTAACAGCATCCGGTCTAAACGAGGTGAGCGGAGTGGCCACTATGCCAAATGGACACATAAAAAAGAGACATTAATGGACTGAGGAACAGCATAAATCACCCCGCCGAGCCTTCAACTCCAATGCCTGTGTGCAGCAGGCAAATGTAGAAGGAGAGGACGAAGACGCCCCAGGTGAGGGATATATCTCTGGCATCTAATTATACTGACTCTAAGTGCCAATGACATCACACATCCCACACGGAAAGAGGGAAAATACAATTATTTCTCCATTAATATGAACAGTGTTGCAAGAAGGTATGCTCTACGTGCTTTTAAAAATTATAATTATTTGCCATGGCATTCTGCATTATTAAATAGCGGAGGCAGGCACCTTATGGCAGTCTTGCTCTGATATCTGTTGCATTTAGTGTCATGGATAAGGACTGTGTTTGAGAAACGTTGTATTTTGGGGAATTTGTACTGTACAAATGAAAGTTGTGTCAGTGGCATTTTGTGTTCTCACCTAACTTCTATAACATGATGAACATGGATGAAGTCTTCCCGAAGCTACAGCCCTTTAAGTTAAACAGCGTTTATACAAAATATGATTGTTAGCAGATACCCTGGTATAATACACAGGATACAATCATTTCAGGCACTGCGAAAGAAAGTGTTTATGCCTGCTCATCCAACCTTAAAAAGATGCCCAACAGGTGCTCAATGGGCCCATTTGTACTGCAGGAAAATAACTGTTGAGGAGGTGCTTGTCATCAAATGTCCCTAGTTGTAGTGCAAAACAGCAGAAGGCAAAATGATTTTCATTTTATGTAAATTCTAAATGAAATCATTCAAGCTCTTGCTTGACTGATGACACACATTAAGAACACAATATGGTACTTCATAACCAAATCTAGGTAACAGAAGTACTTTGTTGACAAAATAACGTCAGACTGGATCATCATGAGTCTGACGTACAAAAAGTACAAATATGCAGTTCTTAAATTACTTAAATAACTGTTTTGGTGCTCTTCATTGGCATTTTATACAGCACACTGGAGTCCAAGCATTCCCTGAGGACTGAGAGTGTTTCCTTCCAAACAATCAAGACACCAGGTGATTTCACTGAGTGTTTGCTTTTGTTGTTCTTTGAGGACGCTGCAAGTTAATCAGTGAAACAAATACCAGCTGATGTGCTTAGTTGGAAGATACAATTTTGGAGTCTTTGCAATCATAGGTAGTTGGTGGAAAAAAAGGACCACAAAATGATTCATATGTACTTTACATAGCATAAAAATACATCAAATCAAAAGAAAATAATTTTCATGGCTTTTCTAAAACAAGTCCAAACACCAGAACATGAGTATTTGTTTTTATGCAAATTAGTTCAACAAAGGAATGTAAATTGAGGCTAGGCTCCCTAAATTTGCTGTAATTAAATGCTGCAGGCATATGAGGCTTCAGTTATGAGGCTCAATCTATATCATGATCAAACCGCAACACCCAATTTGAAAAATGCTGTTGTAAAGTTTCTTGATGATGAAGATGTTGAGGACTCATGCTCATGAGTCCCTATTCTTCTCACCTCCTACTACTAGGTCAGTCATAGCTTACATATCTAAAGCCAAAATAACAGAGCTCTAAAAGTAGCCTAGCAATTGACAACAACATGCCACATATTGAGACAAGAATGGAAAACACACATCAGCTTCATACCAGCATGTTGGCATTGGAGTCATGAGCTGCACCTGGTGCTTCAGGTTCAATACAGACTGCAGTAATTAGTGACTCCTGGCTTCTGTGTGAGGAAGAAGTGACATTTAAACTATAGACCTTTTCACAGTTTGGAAACAAAGACACCTGAGTGACTGTGTTAACTCGTGGTGATGGCAGCTGTTTAAAAAAAAGAGTCCTTGTTAAAGCCGTCACTCAATTTAAAATAAATAATCATCTGTGTTTAGTATTTACTAAGAGTAACCACAGACGCATTCAGCTGAAAGTCACCAGTTTACACAGTCACCCGGTAAACTGAAACACAAAGACACCTGTTACTCCGAAATGGTCATGATCCTGTTGAAATTCTATTTTAGTCTGCTTTTGGAATATCAATTCTGACAACCAAACATGCAACAACCGGACATTTTGAATGCTGGTGACAGTTTTCATTCAATGTTTAAAGCTTGCTCATTTTTCTGGATGGCTGGGGCAAAACGCAACTTGCTCGCAAACATGAACTTGCATATTTTTGATGACCTCTGCTGTAAAAGTGTCGATAGGGAAGTACTAATGAAGAAGAAGAAAAATGTGTGTAGTAGCAGTAAATTACTGTTTTTGTGCTTGTTGACCAAACTTATCTTCAGACATCATCGGATATGGAATTTGTAACAATCAAAAGCTTCATTATGATGCACAAAGCTGCACCAATCGTAATATCATTTGTCTTACACAAACGGCATACTGAAAACTCTAGGATCAGGTTTATTGATTTAATTTAACTGCCATCATCTAAATCATCAAAATGCTGCAGCATAATTAGTAGATTCCGTAATGTTTCCTTTAATACCAGACCCTCTTCACATATGGCACTTGAATTAGTTGGGAGTGATAAAAAATCCTTTCCTCTTGTGTTTAATCCTGAAAACATGCTGTGTTTCAAATAGCTCTCTTTTTTCTTCTTCAATTTAGATTTTAGAAAGAACTTGTTTTTCGCATTCCAAGGTTTTTGGCATGCAGAATCTCTAAGCAACCATACTGATTAAATGTATCATAGTGAACTTGAACTTAAGCTTTCAAGGCAACTACCATTGTTAACGGGGCTTGCTCCCAACACAGGTGTTGCATGTGATTAGACCTCTGCTCAGGTCTTTGAAGAAAAGTTCACCTTAATAACTGCAATTCTGAATCCATTAAAATGTTGTGCAGGTTTTAAGCAAATTTCTAAGCCAGCCAAATTAAACATGTAGCTGTTATGTGGATATATTCAAGAACATGTGACTATATTATTAATAGAGCACCAGTAACTGTGATACATCATATCACTGATGATTCCCAACTAGAATTGCATTTTGAGCAATTTGTCCTGCGTCACAAGGACTTTGTGGCATTTTTATCAGCCACTGTGGGCAAATAGAGAGGAGCATGACACTCTGCTCTTTTGTTGAGCCGAAGTGAATATCTCAACAGCAACAGCAAAGTGAAAACACCTGTGTGGATGGACCACCCCATGAGTGAGCAAACAACATAAATGACTGTTCTCCCTCACTTTTTTTTTTAGAAATCATTCAATGTAGGTGGTGCTAACGTAATTATATCCTCAGTTATTTTTCCTTTAATCCGGCTTTCAAAACCACATAAACAAAGAGAAAGAGGTCAAAATACCACAAGAAGCAAATGGCTCTCAGTGAGTTGCTGATCTCACACTGTTAGACCTTTATTAAATGCTGCACAATGTTGTTTTATTGTTGAAGTTTCAGCCTCTGTCTCCTTCTACTTAACCTTCATTAAATTGTTATTGTACACTGTGTCGTGACCTTTTGATACATTGCACTATAATTCAAAGGATGTGTGAAAAAATGAGGTGCATGTGTGTTAGTTTAAGATGGACACGCTACAAAAGGTCTTTAGCTTTATATAAAAACTTTATTTACAAGGTGTAAATAGGATGATTTATTTTCAGGTTAATATCCAAACAATATACCTTGACAAGTGTTCTCTCCTATTTTCATGTCACAGCCCACAGACATGTACCCACAGTCCATCAATTTAGAGCTATTGAGATTTAATTTTCTGATTACGTATTGTGCTGTGCAGATTGCTACACTATAGGACATACTGGTAGTGTAAGACAACCCAAATATAATTCAAATTCAGTATAAAGTTAGAAATAATATGGCATTATATCTTAAATGATAATAGGAAACCTTTGTGTATGGGCTTATTTTGACCAAATTGTATTTGTACATGAATAATTAAGCCTTCTCGTCTTTTGTTTGGGGTGAATAGTCATTTACAAAAAAAAGAAACACTTAAAAGCCTGTTTTAATACCATATTTATAGCTTCATAGTGATTGTCACATTATTCCCATGTGAACTGCATCCCAAGAGACAACAGTCAGATCCACTGATTCAAATGAAATAAAAACGATGTGTTTACCCTTGTTTCATACTGTAGCTGTCCTCTGTGATGTGAAGACATCTGGGTGTTCAGTTGCCTGTCAGTTTTTGTTATGCCTGATATGCTGTCATGTTAAGTTTACTTATTATTTATCAGTTATGTTGTAAACAGGGCATTGCTGCAAGAGAGCAAGCTTAGCAAAGCTAGTACTAAAAAAATGCATGATGTGTTCCAAATCCGAGGCTGGATCCTCCAAAGGACTCCAATCCCCCATTTACACCTAGAACTAATTTGAGCATAATCTGGGTATGGAACAATGCGTGATATGTAAATGCAAGCACAATGCATTGTCCAATGGGTGCAAAATGAGATTGGCCAGAACACATCTGAATGTGGCACGCATTGGGATCAGTTTTCAGACACCATTCCTCCTTGGGTGGATTGGCTAGCTTTCCGATCTCAGAAAAGCGAAAAGAAAGACTAAGTTCTAAATGTATCCAAGATACGTATATAATCTAAAAAAAAACAACACCTGATTCACAACTGCACCAGGGTTATGATAAATACTTTTCCTAAATACCTATACCTATATAATCTTCAGTTGTATTTAACATCCTGTGATATAAATGTCCTTGCTTCCAGAAAGCACAAACAGCTGAGATTGTTGCCTTGCCTCCATTATTTACAACCTTTCCAAACATCTGTAGCAATGTCCTAAGTGTTTCCTGCTACGTTTTAAAAACATTCAATGGATATAAATTATCCAGCTGGGTGATTTTATGATATTACATATTATGTGGCTTGCAATGTTTTATATCTATTTTATTTGAGAAAAAACTGAGCTAGTATTTGTATTACTGTACAGAGGAGCTTTGGGAATCTCAACTAGCATTGTGATATAATAAAAGGCATCTCTCCCACACTGGCCTCATGGATATTCTTTACTGTTTGCTTAAAGTTTAATCTTAATCTCTCCCATTTTTTGTCTGAAAGGATCTATTTTTCAGCACTAGAACATTTTCAAAAAGAAGCGATGCATATTAAACTCAAGAGAGTTGAAGTAAGTCTGTGAGGAAGTATGCGACTAATAGTATTAGCTTGTGAGAAACTATCAGAAGCACTTAAAGGAACAATGATAGCTGACAGAGTTTGACAAAGTAGGAGACGGATGTGCTCGAAAAGTGCTACTGCTTTTTGAAAGCGGTCTTCAGATAGGAAGTTGGTGTTAGTAGGTATAAGTATACATTTATTTCCATTTACAGAACGAACCAAATGTACTTTCCAAATAAATAATTCTCCACCACTTGTCAATCAAGCAATAAATCAATCAAAATGATTTGTATAGCACGTTACATAAAGGATGGTGCAGTTTAAAGAGCTTCAGAGACGACTGACAAGTAGAAAATAACCGTATGGACCGTAAAAAAAACAGCAAAATCTGAAACAATTCAGCAATTTAACAATTAGGACCAATACACATGAGAAAATGCAGTCAACAATCAAGTCAAAGACCACACTAAGGTTTCTGGCTTGTTGGCTTTTGGTATGTCCAAGGAAATCTAATCTTGGGACCAGGTTCTTTCTCTGATCTTAAGATTTACAACTACAATTTCAATCCTATCTGACTGAACTGTAAAGCGTTTTGCGACATCCAGACATTAATATCTAAAAAGTAAATCAATTTGTCCTGTGTCATCAGGAAACACGGCCACCTAATGTTGGGCATCTGCTATGAGACAATGAGAAGAGATACCATGTCTCCTGTAGACAACGCCGAGGTGAAACCTATATAGTTTAAATCGAACTGGACCCAAAATCAATCGTTGGAGGACAGGTTATTTTGGATGTTTTGGAGAAGTTATCATCAACTGCAACAAAGAGCTCAATGCAAGTTACAATTAAATATATGGGGAATCGTTTCGGAAATTGTCACTGCAGTGTTAACGGCCAGGCTGTTTTCGTACCCATCCAGCTTTTGCTGCCCTACGCACAATGCTGTGTGACAATCATATTGACATGACTTTGTCATTAATGAAATGTTGCCAAAGTATATACAGTACATAAACATAGCATTGACTATATTAAAGTGACATAGTGTAACACCAATAGAGAGAAATACTCTCAATCAGAGAAAAGAGAGAGGGAAAACTGTATGTAATACCAGGTGGAAAAGCTGTGTTTTACTGCCCTGGAAACAGACTCTATTACCCCTCGGACCACACTGCTGAGTGTGATTGGGTGTGGTCAGAAGTGTGTTTGTTGCACCTGTCCCCACATCTGGGGGTAATATCACGGGGTACTGACACACCCTGGAAAACACGTCTATCACTGCAGTTAACCACTGAAGTCAGCGAAAAGATGAATTTCAGCAGATGGTAATTTGCTCTCCAAAGAAGACAGAGGAAAAAAGTCCCTGATGAAACCATGTCTGGATTTATGACAAGAATTTATACATTTTACTGTCAGGTATGCTGAATATAAGCGTTTCACCTCGAATAATTTGAATAAGTTCTTTTCTTGGAAGTGAAGGAAAGAGTGACATTTTGAGGTCAATTTATGGAGATGCTCTTTCTTTTTTAAATAGCATAAGTATTCTATAGGAAATAAATGCCTTCAATGGTACGCAATGGTTAGTCAGATACATTTCTCCGTTCATATTCTTATTGCAATCCCATTTTATTCTGTAAATGTATTGCTTGACCGATCAGTGACCCCCGAATGCAACTCCTTGCAAGACCCTTTTGCTTTCTTTGGCAATTTCTATGTTTCATGTTCTCTTAATTCTCTTTTTCAACTCCTGTTCCGTCTCTTTGAGGTGTCAGTCAATCATTCTTCTCTGTTAGAAAATGTATAAAATTATGATCTATACTAGATGTAATTCATCATAAGAGGAGAGATGACTTTCCTTTCCACCCTTAATTTGATTCTGACTTCATCCCCTATGGCACAGTCGCAATATTATTAGGTCATTATTCATATATTTGCACACAATGTGTAAACTTGGATGTGTTTCAATGCGGTTGAATGGAGGGACTATTATTAGGTAAAGTCAGCATGCTGTCTGCCTCTCTTGCCTATTTCCCACATCTTAGACCCAGAAATGTCCTGACCATTTTCTATATGAAAGCAGGACCCAGAGTCAGTTCTCTAAAGAATGTGCTCCAGCATGTGCCTTTCCCAGCAAGCTTTGGGTGAGTGAAAGGTTTAGATACCGTGGACAAGTCAGAGGAGCCACTAGATTGAACCCAGTGAAAATGAATCTATTTCTGTCTCTCTCTGTCTCTCTCCCTCTACCCTTTATGTAGTGCACTGATTGCCTGACCTCCAGGTGACCTTGGATCGTAACTCACCATTGTTATATAAGGCTCTTCCAGTCAAGTGAAACCCCTCATTCAGACTCTGTTCAGCTGCCAGTCAATCCACCTCTTTCATTTTGGAAAGATGAGACACATTTGAAGTGTTGTACACAATAGTATGTAGAGCCTTACACGTCTCCTTTCACTCAACACTTAACTCCTTTTGCCACAGCCTCCTCTGCGAAGAATAACAAAAATGCTTCTGTATGTGCGGTGTGCACAGTTTGTGTGTGGGCTATGTGTATTATTCTCCCCTATGTTTGTTCTGTTGCTGTAGACGGTTTCTAACTTCAAGGATGACAATTCATGTCTTGGATGATTCATTTAATTAATGGGAATCAGAATGGTTTCTGATGTCCTGGTTGAAATGAAACAAAGCAGATCTGAAAACTAGGGGAAAATAATTCCTATAATTACTGAAAAGCTGTTGGTACTGTATCATCACAAACATTGTGTCTTTGTTGGTGTGAAGGGTATTTTATTAAATATACTAAACAGTTGTTGATCATTTCTGAGACATTTCCGGATATGGTCGATGCTTAATGTGCCATTAATGAGTCATTCTTGATAGAATCAAAAAATGTTCTGGCCAAAGGGAGCGCTCATTGGAATTGCTAATCAGGTTTAGTTGGGCTCCCTGCTGGGTGCCAGCAATGTTGACACCACAGATGGCTTTAACATTTTGGTATTTTAATGGGCATGATGAACATGAAAAATTGTGATGGCAGATTTCCCATTTGAACGCGTCCTTAGCAAACTCCCTCCTCTTAGTTCAAAGATGGCCGCTGACGTGAACCCCTGTTTTCAAACGCCAAAACAATTAGCCTGCCAAGTGCCGCCTCAACAGATCTACAATAGAACAGTGCATAGCTGGAAAGCCAGAGGATTCATCCTTTTTGTGAGGCACAGGAACTGGTCACCTGCACCGTTTAATCAGGTGTAGGGGAGTCACGTGAGCTGTTCAGAGTTTAGTGGTTACACAGAGTCTATTGCTAACACCCTCCAGGCTGGTCAAATAGATTAAAAGATAAGCCATCCAGCAAGCCACTTTGAACTATCACTAACACTGTGATACATTATATGAATGTGTGACTCAATGTTTTTTTAAAATTAAAATTAGAACTGAGTTGACCTGAATGTAAGCAGCAGTGAGAATATTACCCTAGAAACCGTGGATTTGAATGCTTGCTTGGTAAAGGAAACTATGAAACACCCTATCAAATAGTCCATAATGACAATCTGTGTTTTCTCTCTGTACTACAAATAATGCCATTTCTCCACAGTCTAAAAAAACTAGGATCAATTTCAGTGTAAAACTTGATTGATTTGTCTATTGTCAGACATCCTAATCAATCTATAATCCATCACTGTCAGGTGATCAATACATTAATTGATCTTGAGGAATATATTCCTTTTTTCCTAGTACCCGCAAGTTCATAAACTTGCTGTTAGTAGAGTTAACAGCAAGTGCATATGAAATACATATAAAAGCTCTTATCATGTCCATTTTAAAGATGAATCAAAAGCACAGCTCTTTCTGACTTTGACGAACTTTGATCACACGGAATGTATCGAAGGAAACTGTATAGTTTACGCTGCACAAATCTACTATAACCTTGGCTAAAAGCAGTGTGGATAAAATTGTTTTTAGCATAGCTATACTACTATATTTTCTAAAGTAATTTTATTAGTAGCCTTAAAGCCACATAAACTATTTTATGGGAAACTTCCAGCAAGAGGCAAGCAGATCTGACAAAACACCTATTGATATGGAAAACGTGTTAGCAAAGAATAGCCTACTAGCGCATTCAGCGAACACTAAAAACCTTAGCATTGATTTAGAGTTGTGTCTCTGGCCACATAGTGAAAAATGTAAATCTAGAATTAACCCTTAAATTAATATTGAAGGGAATATCTGACTCCTTGCCTGCTAAATGTTCCACTTTATTCACTATGTAGTTGCTAACTTTGTCTATTGTTTGGTTCCAGGCAGATAGCATGTGGATTTTTCAGAGCTTGTTTGCTAAAAACATCTGCCCTTACCCTGAACTTTCTACTTTAAATTGCAATGACTCATGATGAGTGACTAAAACCCAAAAGCACAACACAGATTACACAAGGAGTTATCATAATGTTCAGCTTTACTTAGTTCAAGCAAAGGGTCAAAATCGCCCAAACAAATCCGATAAAGGCCAGGCAAGCAGGAAAAATCCAAATCCAAAGTTCAAGAATCAAGCAACACAAGGATCAGTATTGCTGGAAAGCTAAGCAATACGCAATTGACAATCTGGAAGAGGAACAATGGCTCCTGATGAGGCTGATGAGGTAATGAGGTGCAGATGGTGAGATTGGTGGGGAAGCTCAGGTGAAGGGAGTGAGATGATTGCAAGGCGGCATGATATGAAACAACAGGAGAGTTGGTGATATAGCTTGAAAACAGTGCAGATGTAGAAAAAATACTATAAGTTAACATGGGTCCTGACAAAAATGAGGTTATTGAGTGATGAGACTCAATCATACAGTTAATGTGCCATACAGCCAAGACGAACTGCAGCTTTCCACTCTTCAGCATGTTGTATTGTAACACCTGAAAAATTTGTATATTGTTGTAAGAAGTTCAGATTATCGAAACTGCAATCAAATTATCACAAAGTATGACAAATACTGTGCATTGACAAGCATTTAAAATGCACGTTGCACCTGCTTTCAGCTACGTAAAATTGTGTAATAAATATATTTTTTCATACAGTTTATACATGTTCAATAGGGATGTCATGATTCTCAAAATCCACAACTTAATTTGGATTTTAAGGTCACAATTTGATTACATTTTAACTTTTTTTAAGCACTGACAGCTATGTCATTTTTAGACTATGAAAAATGCCATATGGTCAAACTTAAATTATTAATTGAATATGTTATAACAATATTAGGTGAGGATAAGTGACTGGTTGCTGTAGTATCTAAATCTTCACAGCCTACAAACATATGCATCGTTTACATAACATACAGGGTTAAATGCCGTAGTCCAAGATGGCGATGGCCAAAACACTGAACTCAAGGCTTTAAAACGTCAGTCCACAAACCAATTGGTGACGTCATGGTTGCTTCAACCACTTCTTAAATACAGTCTATAGTTGTCATGGAAGTACTGTGCTTCTTATGTTTCATAGGATGCATGCAAGTAGATCTGGGTGGAGGGAAAAAAAACTTTGAAGGTGAAGTTCAAGAGCTCAGTTTGATGGATTTTCAATTTAGAATTAAATTAAATGATTATTTCCCACGATTCTATGTTTGGTGAGTATAACTTGTTCTTCATGCAGTTTGCCTAAGAGAAATGGAAAAATAATTTGTGTGTGCATGCACTGTGTGAGTTGCTGATGCTGGTGCATGCCGGTGCGTTTGCCTGTGTGTTATAAAAGGAATACATCATGCATGAGGGCAAAGCTGCACTCCATATTTCAAAATCTGCTCAGTGCTCTGATGTCACTTCACCCTCTGCATGAAAAAGTAAAATAATGGGGAGGAAAGCAGATCAGCTCCCTGTTATGAAAAGGAATCACCTTTTTAATTTACCATAACATGTCTCTCAGCACACAGAGATTTCCCCTTACATTTTTCTGCTTCATTTGCACTCTGCTGTGTTTTTTCGTGAAGCTCATCAGTTTTTGCCCATGTCAAAAGCTCTTCCTTTTTTAATGGATTTTTAGCTAACAGATTTTCTATTTACGATAAGAGGATGCTCTTAGCCTTTTAAAGCCCAATTGAATATTGATGGGTATTTTTGCATCATCTTTGCTTCCGTTTGACTTTTTTAATGATTTGCTCTTTAGTGGAATGTGACACGAAATATAGAAAGAAGGAAGGATTTCATTAACGTCACAGAATAGACAAGTAAAAGCTTTATGACTGGGTCTTGAACATCTGGTAACATACTGTAACTCAGTGTTATAAACTTTATACACTGCTCAACATTGAATGGTATGGATTTCATTTCCGGCTTGTGCATCCTTACAAGTGTGATAGAATTTATTTAGTTATATGAAGTGTGGTTTTATATGTAGCTCAATGTAGTGTATCATTCAGACAAAAATGCTGGAGGGCTACACGGCTACCTCTCAGTGCTGTCACTGCAAAATTATTTTCCTTTGGACTGATTCAAAGTACTTCATATTGTATTGACACAGGGACTGTGCCAGTTTCGGGAGCTGGAGTCTGGATGTGGCCTTGGTATAAGCATAATAATAAACCGCAAGGTCCTTATATTAGAGTGCACAACAGCTGAATTCACCTAACATCACAAGATCCAAAAAGAATCGTGGGATCCCAAGATCAGATCAGGGGTTCAGGAGTGTGTGGCACCACATGGAGAGGTGATTATTTGTTCCAAACAATGGCGTTTTCTAAAGAGGTTAGTGTATATACTACAGGAACATCAGTTTTATCAGACCTGGAGTTTTTCTTTATTGAAAGAAGAGCAAATAACCATCACTGAATGCTTTTCTTAAGGTTTTGGCTCTACTCCCGACTGGCTGTGGTAAGAGTTTTAAAAGATGTTTCATCCAATCACTTGAAAGTGCCTGCATTTTCACTTGAAATGATGGCTTCTCTGATCGTTCTGTGTAACAAAGAAATATAATCAAACATCATCTCATTCGTTTATTTTTTGGGATATCAAGACACCTCATCTTGTCTCATTGTGACTCTGGATGATTTGTTGAGCAACCCTGACTCTGGAAGCAAGTCTCATTCATTTTTTTGCCTGGACAATTTTCGGTGACACACACTTAGGGCTTGAATGGGTATTAAACCCACTTGGTTGAATCATCAACACAGAAGATGGATATCTGCTAGAAAAAGCAGGGTTCCTTAATAAAATGTGAGGTACAAGCCTGTGTTTGTACAAATGTAAGGTGCATTTTCAGAAGAAAAGCCAATGAGCGAGTTTCAAGTTATGTCCAATACATTCAGGAGACTCTTGAGTCCATATGTTGAGACGAGGAGCTAATTTAAAATAAATAAAAACTGATTTGGTTATTCAGTGAGTGGGGGCAAATAATTGCGGAACCAGCGGCTACTCCCATTTCAAAAATAATTTCTTTCATGAATTAGATTCTGTTTCAACAAATCACATTGCCTCCACATCCAAAATGGACATTACAATGAGTTTGAGGCAGCCCATTAATATGAGGGCAGACTGCTGCAGCTACTGTATTTGAGTCAAATATGAGAGCAATCTAAAAGAACTACCTCCTCATCAATAAACCACAGCGATCCCATCCATCTCTCCAGAGCGATGATGGATAGACATGGACCGGTCTAATTAAAGGATGAATTATGGAATGGATTCAATTTATCACTATACTGTCATTGCTATTAAATTCACAGTCAGTCCCATGTTTCCGTATCTGGGTTGTGCTGCTTTTCTGCATCTATCAATCATAAATCAAGGAAAAATTTGTCCCAGCAGGGGATTTTATGTAGTTTATCTGGGCCACACTTCTGGTCCAAAAATGATCTGGTTTAGGTGGTTGTGTTAGAATAACACTTGTACTTGATAATCCCCAGTGTACACACTGCTGGATCTTCTCGACTGCATATGGCAGCCGATATGGCGTTAGAACAAACTTGGTGAGACTATCGAATGTTCTCACAGTCAATCCTCCACACTCACACATTTGCACAAAGTACACAGCCATGTATTTATGCACAAAAACAAACACATTCACACAAGAGCTTGGATGAAGAGTGGAGCCACTCCGAGAGCTAAGATAGTATTGATTGGCTTAGCTGTGTTGAACTCAAACACACACACACACACTGCACATCACACAAAGAAGTGGCAATGCGATTTTATATGACCGCCTCATTCAGTCAGCAAGGATTTTATATACACTCAGATTGAGGTCAATCAACATTTTCTGTCCAGAAAAAAGAATGTGAAAGAGGGTAGGAAAAGGAGTCAGCTGGCAGCAACAACTGTAAAACATTCAAGGCCAGAGGTGTTTTGGAGCTCTTCGGCGTCCCTCTCTTCATTAGCGGACGTAGTGATGTGGGCCACATAATGAGCGCCTTTCAAAGGACTCAAGCCAACAAGCCTATTAGATCACAGTCGGTGAATACAAGTCAATCACTGAGGTTGCTGTCAGTTCTTGTCCACTGTAGTATACAAACTTTAAAAAAAATTGTGTGTGCATGTGTATGCGCTTGCGTTTCTGTGAATGTGTGTGTTCATCTGCATGTTAAGTGGGAAATCTATTAAACCGCAGAGCAAGGTCTTGTTCTGCATACGAGGAAGAGAGAGACGATGCTAGACAAAATGCCCTAGGCCCCATGCAGTTCTATTAGCGAGGCTCTTGAAGGAGTGGAGCACAGTAGAATGGACCACAGCAATCTTTTTTCCTCAACATTATTCAAAGTCCACAATGGCTTGAATTTCGATGTTTCGCAAGATACTCACAGCATGCCTTTCAAAAGGGCTTTGCAGCACCTTGAAAACAGGAAACTGCTTTAACTGGCGAATGGCACACAATTTATGACTTACAATTTCAAACAACCATTTTCAGATTGTGTGCATGCTTCTGAGGAGATAGCCCCTCTTTTTTGTCTTATAAGGTCTAATTCAATTGGATTGTATTTTATCTCGGCTCTTCTCATTGCAGTCACAGTGATGAAATGTAATAAGTGAACTATGACCTGCAGACAGCGAGTGCCATCAAGCAAACAACCACAAATAGAAACACAAATCAATTATGCTCATAGAGTGGCATTAATTATTAGCAAGGCTTTCCTATAAAGCGTTTATCGCGATATAACTTGCATCAAGAACAGCATGATGCATCAACAATTTACCTCATGGAGATTTATCAGAGCCTAAAAGAGAAGGTAAAATCTATACTGCAAATGAGAACAAGACAAGAAAGTTAGTTTGGTTGGCTGAGCCTGCACTATGTTGATTGCAGCAAGCACAGCAGTACAGAACAAATTTATTTTGCAATCTGCAATTGTTAAGTCAACCTCTGTTTTGTAGGCGTTCATACATATCCTAATGTTCTCAAAAAGAAATCCTTGTGCTCAAATTAGTCGAAAATACCAATTCAGGACACTTGAAGCTCTTCAAAGAAAGTAATCTGAGAATAGAACACAACTTTGATGAAGTATCATGAGTAGGACTGAACTATTAGTTCCTTAATTGAAAAAAAAGGAAGCCTTTAGCAATGCTTGTTAAGTAGGTGAGATGTTGCATGTGAAGTACAGTTTATACCGTATTTCAGGTTAGTTTCACATTATCTGCAAAGTATATGGAATATACATAATAACCGGGATGATGTGTGCCTGGTGAAAGTGTGCCATTGGCTCTTTTCATTTGCTACAATAATTGGAATGTTGTAATCTTTGATTGCATTTGACATGCATTGTGGTCATAAATTGCTACTCGGGATAAAGTACAGGCAAATTGAGTGTTTATAATTATAAATGTGTCAGCATTATCCACTTCCTTTCCATAAAACATGTGAGGTTGTTGGCAAATTACCAAGACAAGTGATTGGAAGTTGCCTTAAACCAAACAGGGTTGCATATTTTTTTTTCCTTTCATCTGTGACTGCATCATGCAAAATCAAAAAGAAAAAAGAAGAAAAATCCTTGTGCAAAAACATTGAAAGCTTATTTTTTGGGTATCATTTTTAGAATACATAGTGTTTATGTGAAACTGCTTTTATCTGATTTGAATTTGCATTCTATATAAGGGCTTTCAATCTAAGCAGATTTAATTTCCATCTCAATTAGGATACGGAGTAAAATCAAAGAGCAGCTGAAAGAGAAGACTATGCACAGGGAGAAAATAACATCTTGAAAGCTTAAATGAAGCACACATGTCAAAAAGCGCATCATTACATGACAGCAAAAGTAAGGAGTTTAGATGTATGGGTGGGACTGAGCAAGTGTTGTGTCACCAATGTTTCAATTTTTTTTTAAATCGTTAATTGTGGTTAATGTGGCCTTAAACCTGAATGTATAATGGTGATATGTGTCAAATATCAGTGCAAGAACACACACAAGATGATGGAAATTACAGCAATGAGATGGAAATATATTCAAATATATAAAAAAACATTGCCATGTATTTGTGTTCAAATTCACACATGCACAAAGGCACACATAACCACCTTCATGAATAAACTCCTGCATAAATCAGAACTTTTTTTGTATAGTTCAGCAGTTCATGCGTATACTGTAGCATCAATAAAACTCTCACAGGAACCATCTGCAGGCTTTATGCTGTAATATTTAGCTTTCAAGGATGCACAGAGCTGCGGATAAAGCACCGGATCATTTGAGTGTAACAGAAAAGACGGCAGTATTGGCAACGGATTTGCAGAGGTGAGTCAGAGGTCACACCACATGTGGATCTGTTCTGCTCACCAGTGAGTCTAACCTTTGCTGTGCTCCATTAGCAGCAGCAACTGTCTTTTGGGGTGGAACAGGGTGAAAGAAAAATGAACAGCTGGACTAATTTCCTATCTCTTTGCTGTTTGATGTCAGGGGGCAAATTTGCTAATTTTCATACACAAAGCGATCTGGCTGTTTTTGTTGACATTCAACATTTAGCTTGGATTTTTTTTTCTGACTGGCGCTCATGCGGTTGACAGGCTTTTTTTGTTCGATATGTCAGGCAAGCTGGTGACTGGACGCCCGCCAGTTGAAATCCCTTGACTACCTGGGAATTTTTTTGGAGGGGAATGCAAATCAGTAATACTCTCAGTTTTCTAGGCAGCTAGCGTTGAGGTGCCCCTCAAGCAATACATTGAAATCCCAACTGCTTCAATACTATTGCATTAATATGGTTGTACTGGTCAGCTTCCAAAGCTCAACTGCGATCAGTTCTGTCCAATTGGGCTTCGGTAGCAAAATGAAAAGCGTAGGGTTTGACTATCCTTGGACAGTAAATAAGATGTTTTTTTAACCTGCACATAGATCATTTTAGGGCAATCTTTGAATTTTGCTAGACATTTATGCACTATGAGCATGGAAAGACCAAGTTAAGAACATCAATTATTATCCAATCACCTTTCCAGTAATGTGGCGAAAAGGGGACATATACACAGTAAAATCGGCAGTGTCAATTTAACACTTAAAGAATCAATTTATATGGTCCTTATCTACAGAGTGTTAAAGTTACACTGAACATAGTGTTAAAATTTCAGAGTCAATTCAACTCTTTTAAGAGTTAATATTTTACACTACGTTACACTACGTTACACTGAGAAGTGTAACTCAAATTTAACACTATGGTGTAAATAACACTTGTCGTGTTATTAACATTTGTGTTAATCAAAACTAACTCTTATTAAGTTACTCTACATGAGTGTTAGACCTACTTGACACTTAGTGTTGATTACGAAATAACTCCAAATACAGTGTTGATTTTTAACTGACTCTTGCCAGTGATAAATTATTTACACCTTATGTACAGAATAACAATAATAAGAGTTTTGCATTTACTATGTCCAGCTAACACAGTTTACCCAGTAAAACTCAAAATGTTTGCAGGGGAAAAACAACAAACACCATTATATCCATGTCTTCATAACAATTTATTAAAAATAATAACAATATCAATTTTTTATAAGGTTTTGAGATGCAAGTGTAACTCCCATTCAGAACATCACAGTCCCATCACAGTGAAGAGTCAGTCAGACCTTTCGTCCGGTTGTATTCCTTGACAATACGGTCTCCACCAGGTTTCTTGGCCAACGCAGATTGAACCAACTGTAAAATGAGAGTAAACGACAGGAAAATATTCACTAAAAATGAAATGATTGACCATGAGATACACAGGATTATTTTTTTTTATTTCTTTTTTTACTTTTAAAGTCCCTAAAGGAAGCTCACAACAAACATTTTATCAACCTACCTGTTTGGTATCTTGATCTTCCTTCTGCCTTTTTCTGCAAGGACTGTAATCCTCACCTAGGATGACTGTATCATCAGAGCCGCAGGATATGAGTTCAAGGGTGACCGAATCTTCAGGACCGCAGCCTGAAAGGTCCAGCGATGCTTTGGTTGCGACATCAATCAATGGACTGCCTGATGAACTTGCTCCTTGGGGGATCTATGTGTAGTTCCAGAGAAAGAGGGAAGGGAGAAAACACCTATAATTTGTTGGTTTTTCAAAACCTTAAAGTGTAACTAAGTCTTCAATCCATGAACTATGCTGAAAGAAATGGTTATCAAGATAGTACAATTTTACCAATGTCAAATCTGATAGTAAAAACACCAGCGTTGGGCTGCTGTGCTACTTCTTCAAAGACGTCTGCATCCACCTCTGTTCCCGTCTCATCATATACTCTGATCCCTTCAGTGACAGGTGGGATGGAGAACTTCATGAAAGCTTAAGAGAAAAAATACATATGAGATAACAAGAATAAGTAAAGGTATAAACCCAGACTCTAAGTGATATATTTTGACTTGGCCACTAAATGTAGCTCGACAGAAAGTGAGACACTGAAATTATTTTCAACAAATAGCACAATGAGGTGCATCCTCAAAAGTTATGAACTGACACATCCACTTTCCTTTTGTTTTTACAATGGCATATGAATGATGACCAACCAGCATTCAAAAATCCATCCAAGCTCGGTTCGCTGATCTTGACATATTTCTGTTTGTTATAGATTCTTGTTTTAATCAACATGATGGTGTCTGTAAAACGACAAAATTAAACCGTATTATAATCTGTTACACAAAATACTTTGACAGTAACATCAGCTCCTGTTGGTATATAGTAGATTGGAAAACCATATTGTACCATTCGGGCTTTAAAAATCCCAATCAGCATTTGCCCAATTCCAAAGTAAGTACTGTGTGGAGTCCCTATGGCATGCAGGCATAAATCATTTTGACATGTGTGTAAACAAAGACCTCTGTTTGTATTAATTTATCGAAATGTTACCTACCATCACTGAACCATAGCACGGAATGGGGAAATCTGAAAAACAAAGTAGAGAAATTCCATGTACTTAAAAGGAATAAAGGTAAAACAATGTTTGTTAGCTTATATCCGGGAATGATACAATTTTACAAAATACTGTGTCACAACAAGACAGTGAGATTAGATAAGTGGCCAAATCAATGACTTATCTTTCTGATAATATCAGATCAGATTGCTCAATTAGGCTCATTAGGATATAATGCTGTGATGTTTCATCATTAGTTGTCTATTAAATAAAGGTGAAACATTCCATCAGCCTTGTCCACATAAACAATAGTATTTTGTCCTTTTTTCTCCTGTGCATATTTTGGTTTCTACTTTTCCGTCTCTCTTCATCAGGCTACATGATTGTGACAGTTTGCACGCCATTAGCTTGCATATTTACGTTAGGCAGAGAGCAGAAGCAATAGTAGTAGTTTTGAAGCATAATATACTGTGTCTATACTGTTAAATGCATTAGCAGTAACACAACTTACTCCTCTGTCAACAGGATTCTGTCATCATGCCTTCACCCCACTGTGCTCTGTTAAGTCATCTGTAAATATGACCTGCTAGCTGGTGCTAGTGATAATAAAATGCACAACAACGTCAGAATGTGACGTGCTTCACTTATCAATACAACAGGCTTTATTCATTTAGGAAACCTTACCCAAGAAAAACAGGACAGAGTCAGTAAATAACAACACATGCAGTAACATGACGTTATCTTTATGTTACTGAGAAAACACGGTCAAGTTCAATTTAACACTGACAAGCTTTTCCCAAACACACATTAGAAAGGACTGACAGTAATTAGACAGCAATGTGAAGCTCACATTGCTTTGAAAAGTGCTTATTTAGTGTAACTTGCCAAAATAAAAGCGATTATATGCAGTAAATAATTCACACTAGGTTGAAAGTTAATCCTAAGAACCTGCACACAACGTTAGGTTGTTCTGGATACTTTACCTAAAGAGTTGAACCCACTTCCCGCACATGAAGTCTCTGCTATTTTAATGTCATCTATGGACATTCAAAATAATACAACACTATTCCTTCACATTGACCTCTCTTCCCACATTGTCGAGTTTCAAGTTAGCTTGTTAGCCTTCATTGGACATTGATGTTTGCGCGCACATTTAAGCAGCTTTCACTAGGTCACGTTAGCCCTCTGCTATTCCGTATTTCAAGACACAAAAACTGCTCGACTAAAGTTCGCTTTAGTTATTCTAAAATGATGCTTCTCCTGAAATGTCAAATTGTGGTTTCATAAGTGATTTAGAGAAACTTACCACAGTCGTTCGAGAAGAAAAATGGCGCCGTGGTGAAACTGGTCCGTTTGAAGGAGAAGGAGAAGGAGCTTACCAGAGTACAGAGTACTTTCAAGAGTACACTAGTCTTGAAACAGTGAACATGTTCATCAACACTGTGTGGCGTTTTACTCTTGCTGTTGTTGTAATAACACTGAAATAGTCAATGTACTTTGACACTTTATATTTTACACTAACAATTTTAAGACACCAACACTGGGGGATATATTGGTTGGAATTACTCTTGCTGTTGTTGTTATAACTCTGAAAGAGTCAATACACTTTGACAATGCATATTTAACACTGGGGAATTTACTGTGTAGGGGGTTACATTCATGCATGGAAAGGACCCTACATTTTAGATGACCGGATAAGGAAAAATGGGGAGATGATAGATCTGTTTCTACTTGGTGTAAAGTCCCCAATGACTTAAATGAGATTCTGCACTCGTGGAAGAAGTGGTCCAGTAGTTCCTACTTGTTATGCCCAATAAGTCATTCAAAATATGAGAATGATTTATTGAAAGCTTCAGTGGGTTCAAATACTTGCTCGGAGGATCAACTCCAAAGCTACATTGCAGTCCGAACTGAGCTCCCCACAGTAGCTTGCGCAGCCCCTTAATCTTCCTCCCCCATCTCCTTCCCCTTACAGTATCATGACTTATCTCTTCATTGTTGGATGAAGTGAATAGAGAGAATTCAGAGGGAACAGGGCATAGTTCTCTTGTGACGGCGTACTTATTGACAAGGCCACACAAAAAACGGTTAAGATTTAGGAGGTGGCTGGTGAGGAGAAACTCGGAGCTAATGAACTGTATCCTTCACTATCTATCAGCTGTCTTGACAACTATCAGCGGACAAAATCGATACAGATGTGGTCAAAGATTTGGCAGTGCTTGAATGGGAGCGCTCACCTCTATCTATCTATCTGTGCCATTAACTCTTCCTCTTGTTTCCCTCTTTGGCTGATGGCAGTAAACGAAGTCCACATAAGAAGAAGCTCTACTGTCCTTTCTGGCTTTGGCTTCCTCCTATGTTTAACCAGTGTGATCCAGTGGAATTCAGATGCAGTTAGTAAAGCTTTAGTTAAGCTCTCTGGCACTCATCAAGTCTCATATTTGAAAATGTCTAAGACTGTGTGTGTGGCTTAATGCTGGTTTGCAATGTATAGAATATGATGAATATGAGCAGTTTAACCATCATTGGGATGACATAGATATGAAGCAGCATCAGTCTTACATTGGTATGGCATTTCGGAAAAAGTGATACACGGTACACCGATACAAGGAATGTATCTCAATACCCTACCATTAAAAACAGTGTATACCTCATTTTAAGTACTTTAAGAATGAGCGTCTCAATAAGAGCTGTATTTATGATTTGCATAAATGTGTGCAACACTCTGCTTCCACTCCCTGCCAACCCATTGTCAGTCCCAACTCGTCAAATAACACTGCTTTGTCAGTGCCCCTCAGCATTGGATACCGCTGTATGGGACACACTGGGCTTTCAACTCATTCTAATGTCAACCCATCCGCATCATTATGGACGCTTAGAGCAACCTACGTAGTTTAAATAGCAAGTAAGTTGCGTATGGCGGTAGGGAGGATAGTTTGGACCGGTCAAACAAACCCAGGACTGCATGTTTTTTGTGAACACCTAAGCCTATTTTAAATAGACACGTAGCGTTGGTTGTATGCCTACTGTCGACAGCATCTCGACAAAGCAGACACACGAGGCAAAATATTGCACTAAAGTAGTGTAGCCGAAGACTTGTGCAGGTAATAAAATAATAACACTGAGGCTCCCTTGTCTGAACCAAGACTGCAAACTCTTTATTGCTCCCACCTTGTCAACAGCAGCGATGGCAGATTACAGCTTCACTCTAAACCTTTAACCTGTATAAGCAGCAGTGTGACAATGTAAAGGTGGAGAGATGTGAATGTGTTCTTAATTAAGCATTTTTGCAGTCCTGGTTGGATATTTAAATGTTGAAACACACCATGGTACAATAATTCCACAAAGAGAGAGAGACAGAGACAGAGAAAGAGAGAGAGAGAGAGAGAGAGAGAGAGAGAGAGAGAGAGAGAGAGAATGAAAGACTGCCGGTGTTACACCATTGAGAATGTGAGACTGACTGTGCTACATCATAGAGAATAAGAGACGCCGGTGTTACACCATAAGGAAAGAGAGACGGAGTAAACAAACGTGCCCTTTTGCTACAGGTCATGGGCAGAAAACGTGTTGTTTACGGTGATTTTGAGGAGTAAGGAACACACCATCATCAAACCTGACTGAAGTGACATTTACAGGTACATGCAAATCATATTTATATACTGATTGGCAGTGCAATTTTCCCTGTTGAATGTTTGTTGTTCACTTCTTAAATAGGCACAGTTACAGGCAAGACGTGTGCATGTTTTTATTTGAGATAAGAAGGAGACTTTAGCAGCAAAGCTAATCAAGGCTGTTGTTCAAACTTATGGGTAACCCTCTAGCATCAGTTTTGGAAGTGGGAGGGACAGTGTGTCAATTTCCACTTGTTACATGCATAGCCTTTTCAAAACACACTTCTGTCTTCACAGGAAGTGAGATTCCTGCATCAAAACCACTTAGTTAGGTCTTTGGAAAAGGGCTTGGATGACGTTAACCACTTACGTCACTACCATAGACTATCTCATAGACTACTACACCCCCGCCCGACCACTTCGCTCTGCTGCCTCTGGGCGATTGGTTGCCCCGTCGCTCAGAGGTCCCTGCGGCCGATCCACCCGGTCACAGCTTTTTTCTGTCCTGGCCCCTCAGTGGTGGAATGAACTCCCCACTGACGTCAGGACAGCAGAGTCGCTGCCCATCTTTAGGCGCAGGCTGAAAACTCACCTCTTCAAGAAGTACTACCCTGAGCCTTCCTCGTAGCACTTATCCTATTCGTATTAGTTTGTAGCACTTATTGTATTCGTAGTAATTTGCTTCTGCACTATACTTTTGCTCTGGTTTATGCTTTTAGATGCTTGTTTAAGAAAGGAGATGCACTTATGACTTCTGGCGACTAGTAGTTCTCTTGAATACCTATGTTGAATACACTTATTGTAAGTCGCTTTGGATAAAAGCGTCTGCCAATTGACTGTAATGTAATGTAATGTATATAAGAAGTGGAAGTTGTTGTAATGAAGTCACCCATTTGTTTTTGGACTGCTGTTTTGAAGCATCAAAGATTGCATTTTGGTGTTGGCATCTTGGATCACAGGCATCACCATCTTGGCTTTTTTATAACCGAAGTGACCATATTTCCCATATATGGCTCTGGTAGTGGTAGCGACCTGTGAATTACAAGGTAGCAACGCCCTAAAGCATAACCTGCTTTATGGCCTATTACTTTAAATGGGACCAATATTTATTAAATTAACCTCATGTTGTACTGAGGAGGACTTTAAACTATGTTTTGAGACCATAAACTCTTGTTTACAATGTTTACGTAGGTAACGAATCAAGTAAGAACTAAGTTCATTTCATAGATTTAAATGAGCCCAGTCTTCTTTTTGCAACCAGAGGAATCTGATTGCCAGTAGAATGAATACAAGAATGCGAGACACTTCTGCATTGGCTTCACTTCAGAACTGGAGGTTGCCCCCTGGTCTCTAACTAGTGACTAACACATGTGACAAAATGTCAACATCTACTTTGAGTTTCACGAGATACGAACTTGGACGGAAGTCCTGTGTTTGTTTGACCCATCCTCCACCTCTCCCATCTACCCTGTGTTGACTATCTCATGTTTTATAGTACTTCAGTTGCTCAGAGCAAAACACAAATAAATATCTAATCCCAATTGGATCCAATCAACTCTTGGAGGGCACTGAGGGAGAGTCCTCTCCAAATCTTTGAATTTGAAAGCCACATCATCTCATGAATACTTTAAAAGAAATCACAGAGGTATTAAACATTACAGTGGGTGGAAATTTACATTGAGAGACTCAGTTGGGATGCTGTTGGCGTTAACTGCAATATTTCAAAGAAAAAAATACATCAAAGTGCTTTTCTTGCTCTTCAGTTCAAATGATGACAACCCAGTTTGACGTGGCTCTTAAATTTTACTGAGCTATCTATCAGAACCATCAGCCTTCTCCTCCTGAACTGCATGTCGCCAAAGGAAATTAAGCCATTAGAGGGTTCCAAAATAAGTGCAAATGGTTTCATCTCCTGGTGCAAAAGAGATGTATTTCTTAACATCACAATATGCTGCTTTAATTTGATAACAGGTATGAAGAAAACATTGAAACTTAAATAAATTAGATATGGGAATGAATAACCATTTCAGGCTTGCTTGACACTTTAATATTTTTTTTTGTTTTTGCCTTCCCTCATTTCTATTTTAACATACCCAGGAGAGAGTTTCATGCAACAAAATCATGTCCATTATATGTTAAAATGAATACAAATTCAAGGTGCAACCAGGCTTCCTTCTTTTAACAAATATATTGAAAAATCCACCCTACTGAAAGATATTTGATCGAAGAAGTCTGCCCAACTTAAAAGGGTGGTGAATAAATTCTCGACTCGTCTGTCTTCTGGCGTTGTTATCATATCCTGCTGAAATAAGGCCATCTCACCAGCTCACACAGAGTGAATTGTGGATTGTATATAATTACTGATTCCTACTGGAATATTTCAGACTGAGCAAGATAAATTAAATGATAAGAATCTCGGTCTTCTTATTGCGTATTTCCTCCTCCAGTGCGTATAAGACGAAAGCACTGACATTACATTTCTTTTTTTTTTTTTTTTTTTTTTTACTTCATTTTGGGGGCATGAGAGCACACAGCGTTTACTTGCTGAAAAAGCAATTATCATGAGTTCTAAAGACGTCTGCAGACAACAGGCTCTGTAGAACTTTGGCAACATTTTTAATATTTTTTTTAATCATTGTCGTGTTTTTAGTCTGAAATTTGGTGCAAAACCCAACCTATCATTAGGATAACTACCTTCAAATCGAACATGTCTGACCAGAAAGACATATATTTAATGATTCTCTCCTTCCCTCAATTCCACATTAAAATTCAAAATACAATAGAAACCACTACAGTTATTGCTCCTGTGCAAGAGATTTATCACAAACTCTAGAGGGAATGGTGGATTTCAAGTCAGAAATAACATATGACTTTCTAATTTCCAGCACAACCCGAGGCCAGTCTGTCATTGTTAGACAGAGTAATGGCATAATTGCTTTGATATTTGAAATATCAAAGCTGTGGGAGCGTACTGTAAGGGTAATGACTCGTGAAAAACACAAAAGGTGCTGTTTCTGTTTTTTGTTTTTGGCTGCATATCTGACTTTCTCAAGTGATTTTCCTTCTCTTATCTTCCTTTGAGAAATGTCTTAACTTTTTGTGATTTATGGCGATGGAGTTGTCTCTCCGAGTGAGCTATTACTGTCACAAATGGTAAACGCGATGAGCCTGAAGTCTTGCAGAATTCATCAAGCAAGAATGTCTAATTGTGTCTACTGACTAATTTAGGCAGGTAGAGGGATGTATGGATGGGTAGACGTACAGATAGCAGGACACATTTCTTTAATGACATTTCCTGATAACCTTCATATCTACAGTATATGCTCAGGGTTATGTTTCCATGGAAATATTGATTCCTGTTCAGTAAGCTAAATGTCGGTTGCCTTGTAGAACTTGCATAACAACTAATATCGACATCCTATTGCTCGGAGGCGTTTAGCAATTGTCACAAGGCCTATTTGAGATATTCAAATAAACCTTTTGAATTGACCCGTTTTCTCAAAGAAATAATGAGGTAGCAGATTATTATCCTGTCTAGACCCTCTGCGGCAAATGGCAAAAAATGTTCTGTCTTGACCATGGTTGTGTAGAACTACACTTTAGATTTTTAGACTATACTAGCAACTTGCTACAGGGATGGCAACATCGCAACAATGAAGCCAACTAAGTTCAGCGATTATCCAGTAAAATGTTCAACATTTGATTGATGGACTATCGCAGAATACAGTATGCAGACATTCATCGTTCCTAGATGATAAACTCTACTGTTTTTGGTGATCCCCTGATTTTTCTCTTCCACCATCATGAGGTTGGGTTTTTGGGCTTTTTTAACAACAATTAACAACAATTGAATGAATTCCCATTTGCTACATCATACCCTCAGGATAAATTTTAACAACTTTGTTGCATCCAGAACTTTTGTGAATCAGCAGCCCATTGAGTATTGCCTCTTAATGACACAGGTGGGTTGATTTCCACTGGCTGCTGATTGGTTAAGATAAAACAATCCCCTCTCCCAACAGGAAATTGACAAACATCAGGCGGAAAGAAGGAAGTGAAGATAAATGTCAGTTCAGTTTGATTATCAGGTTAGATAAATGTCAGTTTTGCTCTTGTCTTCTATTGCCAGCGATCTGATGGAGAAATAAAGCGCAGTGGTGAATGCAAAGCAAAATGAGCAAATTCTCTCTTGCTTAGGTAATTTTAAAGGCAAACCTGCACCTACTCAGATGATCAGAATGAATGAAGGTTATAATATACAAGGAGCCTAATAACCACTCTATAAATCTGCTTTACTTGATTCGTAGCTACTCATTGAAGCCATGAGCAAAATGAAGAGGGAGTGGGGACCTTTGTGTCAACATGTTTACCGTGCACCAGTGGCACACTACTCGGTCTGGCACTGGCAGAAGTGATTAAAGGGCAGCTGTCAGGAGATGCGATTTTATCTCCCCCAAACAGGAGTAGAGCAGAGCTGACAGCAGCAACACTTACACCTCACATGGGATGGGCTCGACCAAGACAAATGGAATTATGTCTTTCTCTCATTTTGTCAAGCACCTTATCTGTCTGAATCAATGCAGCTTTCTCCTACCCGGGGGGAGCAGGAGGAAATGTGAGTGCAGCCGTTGCAGGTAAACAGTAATTGGAGACTTTCCATTCCCCCTTTAAGTCTGGGGTAAAGTGAAACTTCCTCCTGACTGGAAGAAAATATAGCATAGAGGGAGTGCCAGAGATAACAGTGAGGCAGCTGAGTCTTAAGCTCTAGATCAACAGTGTTACTGTATGTGCTTTTTCACTCAGTCAATGACAAAATGTCACTTGAAGTCTGAAATCTGTCTGTGTTGATACAGTTGAGCTGTCTGTGTGTACTTGGAAACCTGTAATACAATCACATAATCATACAACTTTTGCACATCAGTTGTCAGGTTGTCCAAGTGAGTATTTAAACAGAACATAAACACACAGATTAAGATGTAAAAGAGGCTCAAGTGATGCATTTGTATGAGAGGAAAGGAGGTAGAGAAAGAGTTACAGCACAATAATGAATGGGATATACATTTTCAAAAATACACCAGGCAACATTGCAGCAAATCCCTCTGTTTTAATGCTTTTTGCTTTAAATACCATATAGAGAACCTATAAGTACTCATCATGGACATGGTACTTTAACAAAATAATTCTAACTTAAGGTCTATTTATTAGCTTTTTTCTAGAGGTTTTATAACCATGAAGCCATCTCCTTGACAACTGAACAAACTCAATTGTGATGAAGAGAGGGTTTTCCCTGGGATAAGCTAGAATGAGTATATTGTCAATAACACAACTCTCACTGAGATAGCCCTAAACAATTTAAATAGTGATCTACAGTTTGAAACAACACATCCCTCTATTGTGTTTTATCTCTCTCCCTTAAAAACAAAAACATTAATATACCATTAATTTCAAATAGGAAATATTAGTTATTTGTATGAACATGAAATCCTTCATAGACTATGTCTTTTAGAAGGGGACTTCTGTATTACTTGTGTCTGCAAAGTGTTCATTGAGAATATAACTTTTCTTTTCTATTTTTTTTCCATTAAAGTTCTGCTACTGGCAACTAAAGCGTGATTAACATTTCATTGAGAAGGCCTAGCAGCTCAGAGAACCTTACTTAGGTTAGAGAAAGATCATGGTCTTAGTTAAATTTTAAAAAGAGCAAACTTTAGCACACCAGTAGGTCGACAGGTGCGTAGCAGAATACCTAGGGTAGACAATATAGAACAACAAAACTCCCGCACACTGTCTTCTTCACTTGCATTAGGGGTATTTAGTGACAACATTTTGGTACACTCACCTTCATCAGGTTACTTAGTTAATGATTGAAAACTTGATGCACAAGATAAGAAGCGTTGACCATCTTTCCAGAACTTTAACTTGGCCCTCTGTACTGTAAACCTGTGGGATGTGAAATATATATCTTGATCTGTGGTGCCAAAATGATGTACATAGTTTACTCTTCCTGCCTATGACTTTTGTGCAGTAAAAATATGCCACATTGGTATATAAGCAGATTGTGTAACTTGTAATAACTTTATTTTTTTACAAAAAGAAAATATACATATATCACTCAGCACCATCAGGCTTATAGTGCCCACTTTAACAATCCAGACTGTCTGTTGAGGAAATAATGATTTTAATTCATAGTTAAATGTAATTACACAATTATGGATCAAACTACTTTCTTGAATGTCAAACGCAAAACAGAAATGTGCATAACTTTCTACTTCAATTATGTCAGGGGAAGCACTTGTATTTACTGTATAATCATGGCGTTATCATGCTCCAACCATGAACTCCTCTGCCATTTGGTTTGCCCTTTACATTTGCCAGAACTTCATGCCTTTTTAAATGCAGAGTGAAGATGACCAACCCCAGTGTGTACACACAAACACACATTCTCAACTCATTCATTGACATTAGCTGCTTTTCACCCTGCTTATGCAGAAAGCCTCCATTTCCAGGTGTACATTTTTTTCATTACAAGGAGAATTGAAAAGGAGATGGGGAATACTTTTTTTTTTTTTTTTTGCCTTTCTCCCAGTAATGGGTTCATGCATTTGAAGAGGAGCTTTGTCACCCGGGAATTAGCACTCCATGCATGCACCCTCTCGGCTCTCCCAGACGGCCTTTACATCATCTGTGGCTGAGAGAGAGCTGGGAAGAGAGCGGGCCTTATGCTCAGAAAAGGAGAGATAACAAAAAAAGGCACGAAGAAAAAGGAATGCTGTCACGACTTGCGTGCATGTGAAACATGGAATCCAAATCTGTATATTGATGAATCTTTGCTCAACCAGAACAAATGCATACTTAACGTGGGGTTGGTCAACATCTTATTCATTGATTTATTCCATTTCAATACGATTGGTTGTATTTAACCACAGAGCTATCTTCGGAGGGCTAAGAGGACCTTGAAGAAAACACCTCAACTGAATTTAACAACCTACGGGCTGCACTGTTCCTCCCACACATGTCAGCCATGGCAGACAGACTGTATTGAAATAAATGGAATGAATGAATAAGATGGAACTTCAGATCTGTGAACTGGTGCATGGTTTTTAAAAGAGATTGTGTTTGGGGAATTTTTTTAATGCAGGGTGTATCCATTGCAGATACATTAGGTGTCAAAGCCAGCTGCTTTATGATGACACTGCTCATTAGTTGGCTATCAGGGCTATATTCTGGACTCCTTGGAACTCTTAAGGGGCAAGTTAGGATTCCACAGTTAGAGAGTTACGAGTGAGACACCTGATTTAGCCAGTATGTGTGCATGTATGACATTGTCATTACAAAAACAAGAGGGGCCTAATGTGGCAACAAATCAAAGTATAACCCCAAAGGAATCCCTCATTTTGAGTAAAATTATATGATTAAGTCTTAAGCATGAGATCATCTGCTTTTCTTTTCACAAGGACATCATATAAATCAGTTGAAAAGGCTTTGGATCATCAAACAGCTGTATAATAACATTCTTTTGTTATCTAAACAATCAGGTGCCTTTTCGCTTTTTGACAGAGTAATTATTAACCATGATCCGACATGAATGTTCAGATTATGAAGCTCCTGAACTCATAATTCTCAAAGTTCCTCATTATTGGGCAGAAGCATCATTTGCAGCGCCTTCAAAAGTTCAAATTCAAGAGCATTCTTTTTTTTCTTTTTCTATTGAATGCGTCTGTGCTTCCAGCGTGGACCCTTGTATCAACTTTGCTAAGCCTAATCTATTGATGCAGGGTGGTTTTACATTCATCTGGCATTGACATTATGCTGGTGAAAAGAAGGGAGCGCTTTGTGGATTTATCTTCGACTCCCACGCAGTTCTTGGCTTCTAATTTTCTGATAACGGCGGAACATGAGTTCTCTCCCTAAAAGACACAACTTGTAACTCGAATGTGCAATTACAGCAGAATGAAAGTCTGGGGCTCTTTCATAACATAGGACCACAATAGAAACCCTGAAAAAGTCCCAGTGGTATTTTGTCCAACGGCATTTCTTGTTACAGGATTGTGTGAGAAGGCAATAGATGCAGTGTTGATTTTGGGAATTATTTTTTCACCCGCTGTTATTCGTGAAACTCTCCCCTGAACCACACTGGCTCAACCTCCAAATCCTCAAAAAGCGGGCGGCTAGAGTCAGTTCCTGCCCTGACCAGCCCTTATCTTAGGATACAGGCTGTTGACAAAATCCAGACAGATTAGCCCTGACTAGAACTTAAACGAGTCACCTTCAAAGCCTCCAAGACTATAATCAGTTACCACTGAGCAAAAGGTCCTCGAGAGCACAGGCTGTTTAGTCGTTGATATTGGAAGGAGATTACAATTTAGATGCAATAGTTTCTGCAATGAAAAGGATGGATAGGTTTCTGATACAATGCAACAGACAGGTTATTAAGAAAATTACCATTGTTTAAAACTAGGAGGTTAGATCCAGCCCAAACTATCAGTCTTTAACCTTGTTTCATACACTTCTTATCTCTGCTGCAATGAAACAAATAACTTTATGCTATGAACAGGAAAAGTTGTGTGTGTTTTTGTCTGTATGTTTTTGTAACCAATTTTATTTTACCCAACCTGACTAATATATTGTGTGTGTTACTAAAAAATATAAATATAATATAAAGCCAGCTAAAAAGTCACGTTGCACAGATTGTGAAGCACAGGGTGTGTACAAAGAAGGCAACTCTAATAAATGGCAGTGCAAGCTGGATTACTGGCCTGGCCGGAGATGTGCGTTAAAGCACCTTTTTGAAAAAAAATGTTGGATGATGATCTAGAATCGATTAACTAATGAAGAGATCAACATTATTGGTAGAAAAAACAATATTGTTTACTGTTTGTAAGAGACAAAACAATGCAAACTCTGTTCTCTGTTTCCGAAGTAAAGTACTTTGTAAATGAAACGAGGAACTCGTCTGCCTCAACATTAAAGACCCATTGGAAGTAAGAGGACACAATAAAAAAACTAAAAATGACATTTGACTATGAACACATAATTCATGCAAGATCTTAACATCTTTTCTTGCCAAATTAACAGGGTAAAATTAAGTGTTCTAAGACATTAAAAGGAATATGTTCATTGTCAATGTCATTTTCAAAGTGGGAAAGCCACTTTTGTTATAATTTAATGGGAGACCATTGTGCCTAGACCACCACTTTTTTCATTGACTGGAAGTGTTTCAAATAGTGTTTCTACACATTTAATTTTATTTGTAAAAAGTAAATGACACATATGATTCCAAAGAGATGCCACAGAATGTGCCACAATTATCTCCTAGAGCCATTAACGCCAAATCATCCTGGCCTGATCATCTTTTTTCCTTCATCAAAAAAGAGTTTACCCTAATTTGCATGAAATATCTATTTCCTTTTAATTTAGACTCGCACGCTCTTCAAGAATGACTTAAACATAATGACTTGTGACAAATGCAGACTTTGACCCAAAAGCAGGATAAGGTCATGAAGTAATGTGTGCAGAAGGAGAGTTCAGCTTTACTCAGTTCAAAGGCACAACAATTCTGATATGGAGCAGGCAGGTGAAGCCAAAAATCTGGCAAGAAGGCCAAGCAGGCAAGTCACGAAAATGCTTTTCAGAAATGCTGTACTATCTGGCAGAGGGACAAAGCATGTTGGCAGGTATGTATAGAGAGTTGCTGATGAGGGAATGAGGTGCAGGTGGGGAGATGGGTAGCTAAGCTCAGGTGAGAGGAAGGAGGTGATTGCAGGGCAGATTGGAGTGGAAGGACCATAAATGACAGAAGAGTTATTGGTTCGGCATGAGGAACAGAACAGAAAATAGGAACATGACCGAGGGTTGGCCGGAGTCATGACATTGAGAAGTGATGCAATCGTGAAAATAGAAAAAAAAGAAATTCAGGCAGACAACATCTCCTTGTATCCCTTGCCTTTTTTGCCGAAAATTACAACTTCCATACTTCCTTGTTAATGTAAAAATAACAAATTTGAATCTAATCCGAAAGACTTTAGTTTTATGTTGATTTTGGATAGGCATTGAAGGACATTAAGACTATATATAACTGTATAGAAGTAGCCAATATTCTGGTCTTGTTTGCTTATGTGGATGATAGAGAGGCATCAGTATTAAATTGAGACTGTTTCATAACCAGTTACAACGTATTCTTAGTAACTTTAAATAAATAAATAGATGACTAATGGTGTTTCAATGCAAAGGATGGTT
The DNA here is from genome assembly GCF_027596085.1 of Anoplopoma fimbria. Taxonomy (NCBI): domain Eukaryota; kingdom Metazoa; phylum Chordata; class Actinopteri; order Perciformes; family Anoplopomatidae; genus Anoplopoma; species Anoplopoma fimbria. The sequence continues at coordinate 8,161,336 of NC_072456.1, forward strand.
ACTCACAAAACCATACTGATTTTTTTCACTGTTGAGGACAGCTGAATAAATGCCACCAATAGATATCAACTAATTTTTTCAATTTTCCAGCTGGCCATGCCTATTCTAATTTATAAATGATGACAATTTCTCCTAAAATAATTGACTGTTTCAGTAATTGTGTTGTTAATTAACCTAGACCAGAGGTGCCTTTCACTCAGTTTTATTCTATTTCCCCCTAACCGTGAGGAATTACAGAATTTAGAATTTGATTGATGTTGGGTGCCATCAGCTCCTTAATCCTGCACAGGCCTTCTCAACTATATCACACTGAATCACAACTTGCCAGTGTGCTAATGGAACCTCATGAATAATCCAAAAGAATGAGTGCTCAACAGTTAGACCTCTTGCACATAAACATGAGCTAGACCTCACATCTAATTTATGAACGTGTGAAATCCACATTTGAAAAATGTCCCTTATGTAGCATTCACCATTACTTGAAGCTTTCCCCCTGCTCCGTACCATTTTAATCACTGGTAAACATGTTGCATGCAATGAGAAAATAGTGAAGATTAAGTCAGGAAGAAATTGAGCAGGATTTAAATTAAGCTGCTGACACTCCTACATCATGGTGGCATTAAACATTAATTATTACAATATAAAAATGCCCTGAAGCCTGCTAAACACTTTATCTTTATTTCCTGCAATGTTTCCATCTCAACATTGATCTGCGCTAATTTAGCAAGAAATCCAGAAAACCTTGAAAAGGTCTTTTCACAAATGATGCAAAATAATTGTCCAGCAACAACTCTGCATGTTCAAATTATTACTTTTTGTGTGTGTGTGTGTGTGTGTGCGTGCGAGCATGTCTGTGTGTCACAAACACATTGATTGGATTCTTGGATGCTGTGTTTTTTAACTGACTTTTAATGAAAACCTTTATACGGTTCATCATGATCACATGATTTATAAAAGAACAGTAAAAGATTTAAGGAGTATCATTAGCAGTTATCATGGCAAGACAATTTAATTAATTACAATCATGTGATTAACTGTCTTTCCGAGATAGAAGAGGGCAGCGAAGACATAATTTGGAAAAGCTTTTTCATTTGAAATGAAAAGGACACAGAGCCTGGTTAGCTGAACACCGCTTTTGCAAGGTTTCATACTCAAATGGACTGTATTTAATAGATGTGATGGCAGATTAAAAAATATAGCACCGTTTTGCACTTTTGCCAGTTGCTTCTCCAAGCCAACGCTGTCTTTAGCTACCCATAAACATATACTGAGCAGGTTGGTTCTGTCTAAACGAGCACGGCCACATTTCATAAATCATTTGCATAAAGTTGTGAACTTGCAAGGGACTGATTTAGAACAGAATGTCTAAATCTTTCTACCAGAGGGCACTTTGCCCATCAGGATCTGCACAATTTCACATTCAATCACACACCTTCACCAAACCCCTTTTGGGCGCAATTTGGGGTTCAGTATCTTGCCCAAGGACACTTCGACATCAGGTATGGGGTAGCCAGGGATGGAGCCACTTTCTTCTGATTGATGGACGAGCTGCTGACCCTATAGTAAGCAATAGAGCTAGGGCACTTATGCAACTGATTAGCATATTTTTGGTACACCCTTACCGGAGCACAGTAAATGTCAACATTTGTCAGATTCCATGACCTCAGCTTGTAATGCAGGCTTTTCTCTCAAATATTTTTCGGTCAGGTTGAGATAACGCTGATAAAAACATTCAGGTTATTTTTCTCAAACATGACAAAGCTCCATCCAGAGCCCGTAGGATAGTACTCCCCATGCCTAGTGCTTTATCTTAATATGTGAAACCGGTGGAGTGGCCCTTTTAATTTGCATTAATAGATTTTTGAGGGGAAGATTAAAGACACACAACATTGACATCTTATTGCCTTAAAGGGTAGTAACAGCTAGCGTGTTAGGAAATAATTGCCTAATTACACATTTGGAGTGCAGTTTCAAGGTTAATTTTCACTTTAGTTGTAGTGTGGTCCCTTTCAACATTTCTAAAGCTGCTGGATGCTAAATATTTTTCACTAGGCCCTCACTCTGTCTGCTGTACAGGCAGAGTACAGTGGATTTACAAGAGCTTTCCGTACCTGCCACTGCAGAGAATTGGACTGAATCTATATACAACAAATATGTCTTATAACCCAAATGAGCTAAAAAGCTGAATATAGCTAGTAGGTGATTATCCTCTGTGGGTTCTTCAGAGCCCCTACTTTTATTTGCTCTATTTGATATTAATATCAAATGCATTAAAAAGTGGATTTTCTTTTAAGTAAGTCCACCCCATCTGGCTGACAGTATGGGAGGGGGATACAGATTACACTAAGGAGGGAATAGAACCGATTCTCTGATTTGTTCCGGGTATTCTTAGGCTCCAAAGTTCCTGACCTCAGGTCAGTGGCCTTGTCAGCATCGGGCTTCCTGGCTTAAGCTGGTAATGTTTTATCTTTCTGACAGAGGAACAAAATTATAATCATCTTGAAATGTTAATAAATTCCTCACCACTGCAACCGAAGTGCTGATGCCTTTTTTTATAACTGTAATAGTCATGAGGTTAATACAGGGTCAACATTGCAATATAATGTGTTGGCCAAGGATATAACTAGTTTCTGAAGATGCCCTCTTATAACCTTGTCTGACAGTAATGTTGATTACTGAATCCAGAGATTCTGCAGATAACATAGATACTACTAATAGCTGGTAAAAACCAGAGTGTTGTCTTGTCATAATGCATCTCTTTTTTTTTTTCATCAGATAAGCTTAGACAGTTTCGAATGGTAACTCCAGATGTCATTACTTTCAACATTCAATTTCAAATGCTATATTATGTTTGCAGTAGTCATACTACAATGCAGTGAAATTAAATTAATTTTAGACAGTAGTGTGGCAGGCAGAGCAGAAGCACTAGGAGTGCACATCCTAACCTCAGCCCCAGATAGTCTGGGCTTAGCCCCAGACCTTGTCATCTCAAGAAACGCCCCTGCCCAAGGCATTACACTAAAAGCAAACCCATGTTTTTTAAAGTCATTTTCCCAACCCCAACACATAAATTTAATAATTTCCCCCCTTAGGTGATGTGCTTTCAGGCAGTCATGCGTGCCACATGACCCCAGGCAATAACTCCAAGAGGCCCGAGAAAGGTGACCTCTGTGAATTGCATGCATATGACGAGGCATTGTCAGTGAAGAGGCTATAATAGTATGCACAGTTGAATACTCCATCATGCCGAGAGGTTTGCATGTGACAAATGGGAAATGTTTTATGGTGAGGAGGGAGAATGGCAACAGTTTGGGGACATGCAGTGCAGCCTGTTCAAAACACCTGACAAATCTCATTTCATTTAATTAGATTAATGTGTCACTCTCTAAACAACAACGAGAGCGACTTGCTGATGGACGTTGCCGCTGCACACTTGATTAAAGCAGTTTATTGTTAAATCATTGTAATTAGACCTGACACTAAACATGCCTGTTACTCATTAGTGGGCTAATACAAAATAACTGCATACTAATGCATTCCTCTCCAGTATTTTACACAAGGCAATTTACAAGATGAGACACGTGTACCATTTCCTAATATTTAAAGTGGCCCTATTATGCTTTTCCACTTTTTCTCTCTTCTTTAGTGTGCTATATATATTTTTGTACATGTAAAAGGTCCGTAGAGTGTAAAAGCTGAAGTCCGTGCCTAAAAGGAGTTACCCTCCCCCTCAGAAACACTGCTCCTGAGCTGCCTGAAACGGCTCCATTGAATTCTCTCCTTCACTTCCAGAACTTTAAGAGGTCATAATGTAACGGAAGTGACTTAAAACTCCTTCCGTCTAGTTTGGCCCGCCCTCAAACAACAAAAGAGAGAGACGGAGCTGAAGCTCCGGAGGAAGATTTTTTGAAATGTGAAACGTTGACCAATCACAACAGAGCGGGCTAGCTGACCAATCAGAGCAGACTTTGCTTTCTGGAGGGAGGAGCAAGCCCTACAACAGAGCATTTCAGAGAGAGGGTGAGAAGAGGTGCTGCAGGACAGCCAGGAGGAGAAAAACAAGGAGGATTATGAGCATTAACGCATGTTAACATGTGGTAACTGTAACTTGAGATAAAAATATAAAAATAGCATTGTAGGGCCTGTTTAAGATTGTTTGAGTCATAATATTTAAGAAAGTCCTATTTGATTTTCTTTTTAACAAAGTGATGCTTGCATTTGTATCAACAATGATCCACTTCAATAGCACTTGAGGGCTGTCTTTATGGCGGGCCATTGAACTGCTTTCTTGCTTGAATTCCTTTCAGCCGCAATATGTGCGCCTCCCTCTTCTTCTTTTAGTTGAAAGAAATGCTGCTGGTTTGATGTATGTTGAAAGATATAAGAAATATCTTAAAGGATGAAATCTGTGACATGCTTGAAAAGATAAATGTCACACAACAGCGATCCAACCACCAAGGCCTTTATTGTAAGATTTCTTTGGTGTGCGGGAAGTGATGCGCTTCACATTCCTGCCAACAGCAATTTTGCTTTGTACATATTTGTTTTTTGAAATTAATAGCAAAAGAATTTGTGAGTTTCGCCATTATGCAATATTAAAACTAAATCCAAGGGGGGAATATATTATTGGCCGCACTGTTTTATTGATAAGTGATCTGAGTCAATATGTTCTACTAAGTATTTACTATCAAATTCAGCAAACAGGCCGACAAGACCTCGTCCATGATGACAGCTTTAGAGAATGACGCCATTAGAGGTGGATTCCTTTCAAGCATAACTAGCCGATATATTGCTTTCTGTATACAGAAAGCGGTGCCAATTTCCCCTGAACCTCCACTGAGGTTACAGTGTCCTTGGTGCGGTAATCCATTTAGCTGTTAAAGAGTCCTTATCAGCCATGCATACTCGGGTGGTACATGGTGTAAGGGCCCTAAGTCAAAATTTGAGAGAATGGCCCTCATTTTGACTGAAACGGTTCTGTTTGTGCTTCATGAATAGTCCTAGGTGTCAATGACAAAAACAATGCAGCAGGGCAGAGTGTTCTCTGTGAGGTATTGAACTAACTAGCGGCCAGAGTCAGTGACCATGACACTGGCCCTGTGGCTTGTAGGTATTGTTTTGCAATATCTCTGCAATTTCCTGTGAAGATTCTATAGTCTGACAGTCCAGTCGACAATAGTGAACTCTTACAAAAACAGAAAACTCAACAGAACTAAGGAACTTGAAGGTCTGTAGTCTACAGGATGTAGAAGAAAACCAAACTTTTACACATTGTAATTCTATCAAACTGGATATTTAACCAACTCCACCTTGCCTTTCTCATTCCGTTTTGTTATTTGGAGGTGCATTTACCTATAAATGTGACTAACTATCTAAATGAAGACATGTTACAATTCTGAAATATCAAATAAAGTTTGATGGGTGAAATGGGTTTACTCAGAACAGCAGTAACATGGCTTCTCTAGAATCACCATCTTGCCTGTTCAGTAGTCATTCAGGGAGAGATCCATTACGAATGAGGCATAAAGAAAAATAATGAAAAAAAAGTTTTCTCCTACAGAAGTAGCCTCAACAGGCCAGAATGCAATGCCACCCACAAGACATCTTAGTAAGACACATGGCTCATTTTGTGAGAGTCAACTCTGTTTCCAGATTGCTTGTTGTAAAACCTGCAAAGCCCAGCTAAGATTTCTAGGGATTTCTGAAAGGCAGTTTAGAAAATATAAGAGAACAGTAACTGAATTAGAAAGAGAGGTGGTGGAAAAAAAAAAGGTAAATCTAACAATTGAAGTTGGAAAATGTGCAGTACTTTTTAATTCTAGGCCCCCTGATAACGGCTCAAGCAGGGTCCTGAAACACAGTTATAGCTTTATTCCAGCCATGGGCCCCTGAATCAGATGGGGTTTTCCTCCCAATCTGCACCCATGTGTGTAAGATTGATGCATACAATAGTTTTACTTATATGCAGAAGTGAGGTGTCCAGATGGATTTACCATTTATCATGCAATCTCTTTAACAATAACCTTTACTGCTTGACTATCACATTTGTTGTTTAGCTACTTGATAATCATAATGCGCTAAACATATTACAATGCAATCTATATATGCCTCCGGGTTTTCTGAGATTCCACGGCAACCTGTGAAATGTATCCTGCATTGAACTCTCAAGGTAATAATTCTCATTGGTGCTGTTCAAATAGCACTTTTATGTGACTGAAGTGTTCACAAAGATTGAAAGCTGAAAGAAGCAGCAATGTTACCTTTGACAATGTGTCGTATATACATCTTGTGAAAGATGTATATACGAAAATATATATAAATAGGAAATGAGACATTTTAGCAGTTAGCTTACACATTAGTGGTATTTACTGACCACCAGTAGCATGGAGAGTGAGTGCTTTATTTTGTTATTAGACCTTTATTTACCCACAGGACTCAACAGCCTGGTAACAGATCAATATTACATATTTCACAGTCAGCTTTGGTGGCACCAAGCTTATTACATACACAAAGGATAGAGGGTAGGTGATACAGTCTACTGCAGAGGACTCAACAGGCTGTATCTTCTTCCAGGTTAATGGTCAGTCAGTCAAGCATTGCTTAGGGAACTGGATTGGTACTCAAACAATCTCTGTCAAGTTGAGAGATCAATAAAGCACACCTCAGATTCCCAGTCTGCCATAGTTACAGAGCCATCAATATATTGGTTAAGAAAAATGTGGCCAGGTGACTGACATGAACCATTGTAAAAATGTGTCTGGTATCATGTTTTCTAAAATTGAGCTTTCCCTCCAACCTTTATCTTCATTAAAAGCCAGTAGCACTCTCTATGTCAAGACGTGTCTCTGGTAAAAATCTTGGTGCCTCTCATGGTCTCTGCCAACTCATGTCTGAGTCCAACATAGTCTCACAGCAATTTGTGAAATAGTCACAAAATTAAATCTGTTGGTTTCGTGTTCAGTGACTGAAATCGTGCATTTTCTTCATGTCCCTCAGCATTTCATTTTGTGATGACTTAGGTTTAGGCAAAACCTCCTGATTGACAGTCTGGTTGTTGAACCCATACACCTCCCCTCCCACGCGCCCTTAGTAGTCTTTTTAGGAAATTATTAAGTATGTCACTTTATTTTGTGTCTCTACCACAAATAATGATCCTATAAAAAAAACAGACAATTCTTGTCAAACCAATAGATTGCATTTCGTCACTATTTCACGAACTTCCATGAGACTGTGCTGCTGAGTCACATATCAATCAAAGTCCAGCCACTGTTGGACAAAAAGATGGACTGTAATGTGTCAGATTTCTACCAGCTGTTCATCAGCTCTTACTGAAGCTGCTGGCTTTGCATTGTCTTGAATCAAAGCTATTCCTGAACAAGGACCAATTGCAGACATAAAGACTTTGACTATTGTATAGATCAAACTAAAAGTAAGACTTTAAATAGACATCTCCATTAATCTGTTGCAGAGCTGGCTAGTTGTTGACATTCTTAATTTGCCGTGAAAAGGGTAATTCAAGACTTTACTCAAAACATGGCTGACCAAGCAACCACATCAAATCTGCTTAGATCCCCTAACTCCAGCAAAATGATTGTACTTATTTGATTGGGCTAGTATTGGTTTACTGTCTCTACTCTATGCAGGAAGATGAAATCAAAATTATTCTTAATCTCATCTCAATCCAAAAGCAACCAAACCAAATTATTGTAAATTGGGCTTGGTTTTCACACATTGTTTAAAGAGAATGACCTTACAATTGTTGTGACTGTGATTTAACTACGGATATATTTTCTCAAGGATACATTTACTGCATTATGAAATATGAAAACCCCTTTAGCTTACAAAACTCTTTTATTCATTGACTGCAGAATTGCTTTAACAGCTAAGGGCAACAAATTATTCCACTGAGGTCAAAAGAACGTATGTAAATGTGTTATTGTCTCAGCACATAAGAGGAATGAGTGTTATCAGTGGAGAAGTAAAGAGTTATGCACAGATAAATTAAACAGCCTCCTTACAGGATCCTTAGTATGACCTTAATTACTATTGACATACGTACAGATGGTAGAGTTGCTCAGTATGCTAACCCCCTATACACCCAAATAGAGTCGGGATAAGAGGGGAAATAGTACTTTCGATATGTATTTCCCTTTTTTATTTCTAGACACAATCTGTGAAGCAAATCAAAGATTGTATCATGTAATTGTCACTGCTATGAACAACTAATGAAATAGTGAAGACTAATATGTAATACATAAACAGACTGATTCCACAGTAGGTAGTTTGATGAACACTGCAAGCATCCAGATAGATTGGTATCCATAAAATATTTATAAATGCAGGGGATATATCACCGCTTTCTTTCCATCACACACACCAATTAATAAGTAAACAAACACTGATTAATAATCTCCATGCAGCGGAGTTCAGGGTGTGAGAGGAAAATCTAATGACAGTCATGGCACCTGACGTAATTCCAATATCCTTCATAATTTACCCTGACCAGACTTTATAGAGCACAAAATCTGTTCCAGTCATGAAGTTGGGCCACCATAAAACCATTTCAAATTAGTATTCATGGGGAGTACATTCTTTTTTTTGTTATTTTTTCTTTGCCTTGGAACTGAAAATCAGAAATTCCAGATACATATTCTTTGTTTGTCACTTTGATAGAAAACAATTGTCCTGCTGTGCCCCCTGTGTTTAGAAAGTACCAGTCTTGGTTATACAGGATTTGAACTCTCTCACTTTCAATCACTTGTCTGTCCACACACACATGCAGTCACACACTCACAGTATTTTGTACAGGACATCAGAGCCAATCCCTCCCTCAACAGATTCTGTGCGATAAAAAAAACTTGTGAGCTGCCTGTCATGACTTCAAATGGATAAAGATTACCTGTCGCCAGAGAAGCAAAACAGAGTGGAAGGAATACAGGAAAGACAAACAAATGTAACACGAGAGTAAACCTCAAGTGTGGGGTGTAATAAATCACAGCAAAAGAGGATAGTCAAACTTCCTTTCCTACTTTACAGGGGACTGCTGCCAAAATGCTGGCAAGGCTATTCCCAGCAGGAGGAAATTTCTGGAGATTACTGTGTAATAAGCCTGAAACGGACCGCGGGTGAATTGAGACTGAGCGTTCACCCCTCTTCCAGGGTCACGGGACTCATTCTCTCAGGAACAGCCACTTGTCTACCAATCTTTGGTCGGATGTGTTAGTGGTGAAGCGGAAAAAAAGGAAAGGCGAGAAAGGGTTATTTATGGGCCTTCAGGCTATTGTTTGCCTGCCTCTACTCAATCAACACAATTTAATCAGCCAATGTCGACCCATGACTGCTGGATTTAGAGCTTGTCTGAATTTTAAATGTGTTCCGAGCTTGACATTTCCTCCTCACCTCATTCAGGCCAATCATTTTATTTCTTACCCACTGTTTGTTTAGCCAATGAAATAACCAATATAAGTTATGTTTTTTGGAAACTTGTGCTTGAGTTGGTTGTGTGTTGACTCCATTATATGGACCAGTTTGTGATATTAATATATAAGTGGACATTATACTGAAAGGTTTATCTTTAGGTTACTAGTTTAGAGGTCAGATTCAGATTTAGATGTGATGAAAGTCAATCCAGACCATCTTCAGTTATGGTCTGACCGATCCACAGGCTACAGGTTGCATTCACCTGCATTTCCCTCAACCATAATAGATATACAGAAACAGATCACATGTTAAAAGTAAAGTGAAGTATTTTCCAACCTCTTATTTTCCCAAATCTGGCCATTCTGACTATGGCTCAAGCTAACCACCACCTCTGCTGTAGAGATTCTGGAATGGCAAAGTCACGCAAAAATGTACGTGGCAAGCAGTTTCGAGCCTCCTAAAGCTTTCCATGAAAAACTTCAGCTACACATAAAATATGTTTTACTGCTTGTCTCTAAGTTTGACCGGATGTAAACATTGCCCTTGGAAGTTTAGCCCCTGACTTAGTTTTTGAAGCTAACTGCTTTGGGTCCTCATACCACCTTCCACATACCCACATCCCTACAATGGTGGTGGTGGGTTTAAAGTTAGCATGACCCATAAATGGCAAAAATCAGTGTAGCACAACGCAGACTGCATCCGTAATCTATAACCAATTATGTGCAATTGATTGAAGCTTTTTGAATTGGTGTTACCATTTAAATTAATGAGGGAATGTTGTCAAAACTCCTGCATTTTATGCTGAATTTCTCTGTCTCTGTTCTTTCCTGCCTTTTTGTTCTCAGTGGACTGGATGTTGCTCTTCTTCAGTTATTCTTCAGCACCTCATTCCTTGTGCTAGCTTCATTTGCGCGCTGTCTCTCTGCCTGTCTTTGTTTAAACGCTTTCACTACTTCTCACTTTCTCCCCTCACGGTATAAATCATGTCAAACCAAACAATCCCAGCAAGAGGTGGTTTGCGCTTGCTCCTTGACAGATTCTCCGTTATAAGGTAGATTTCCTGGTGATATTACAAAGATTCTTTATGGCTTCGGAACTTACTCTCCACTTTCTGGCTCTTATTGCCTCCATCAGAAGTTGCTGTCTCGGGTGTAGTTTGAATATGGCTTACACATTTTCTAAGCACAGAATAAATACTGTAAATGTGCTCGCAGACATGAGCACTGGAATAAGTGGTAAATCCACTCAACTTTTCTTCATGCCATCATGGTACTGACTTCCATTATTGGAGAACAGTTTGAAGGACTCCAACTCACTGACATTTTGGCAAAGCTAACAGGCAAGTTGGAAATACAAATCTAATTTAACTACTTAAGAGAGTGAGGTAATACATTTGAGAGGTAAAATGATTGGTTGCAGTGCAGCACACACTAACACAGATGCATTTTGACAAGTAAAGCCTTCATTGGAGCTGATAATGTCTTTTCTCGCCAAAAAACGTCAGAGCGTAAATGTTGTTGAAAATTGCTTTGAATGATCTTTATTGTAGGGTTATAAAAATGAACTACTGAAATTTGTTTTGTATTTTTATGTTGTATTATAATAATAAATACTAAGCTTATACATCAAAAAGTGCTTAAGTTATGTTCACTTGAAGCTCTGAAAGAGTACCTTAAAATAGCATTAAACAATTAAGCTGTATATTGTATGACTTGCCTTTTATAATTGCTTTCCATAGTATACTACAAGTGTGTCTGAATTTAGCCTCAATATTTTGAAAAGTTGTTGAGGTTCGATGTACAGAACTTTTCCTAGTCTCACTGCCTGATGTAAAATCTCAAACATGTTCCTCTTTGTGTGAACTTTGCATGTTCTCCCTTGTAAATGCAGTTTACAAAATGCATTTGTGCCCACAGTTGTCCCCCACATTTCACCAAGTGAGTGCTGGGATAAGCTCCACCTGCATCATTACACAAACAAAATTAAGCTGGTATAGAAAATCAATGAGGAAACTGCTGTACTTACCCATACCTTAGCACTTTCATTAAGAGACAAACAGCTTCTCCTAAGGTGATGCTCAATGCTATTTTTGTTTATTTATTGATGTCACCTTTACTGATACTGCTGTCACTGTTTCAGTGTACTGTACTGCATTTCCCAGTGATCGCCTGTCAGAGTGTCACCAGTGGTTTGAAGTCACTGGATTGACAGCGCCCAAACCCCAAAACAAGCATGTATTAGATGCTATACTGAGAACAGAGACGACCAGAATAACAGAATTCCAAATGCCAGAAAGTGATGATTTGAAGAAAAAAAAAAAGGTAATGTCTTCACTATCTAAATATATCAAGAATGGAACACATATCATTTACAATTAATAGCAGAGCGCATCTCACACACAGCAATATCATATTAATGAAAAGAGAGCAACTGTTAATGTGACCAACCTTTCAAACCACAGAATCACTACACTGAACTTCACATAAAAGTGTGCTATACAGAAAATTTATTGAAACAAATTTTGTGCTGTGGAAGGCTTACCTACACATTCACGGTTGCCAATTTTCTGCCAAATATTGATAAACTTGCTGCTTTATATCAGCAACTTTGTGTCTCTGCAGTCATGGTTGCCATCTATGAACATGCTAACCACAGTGAAATCTCATTAAAAACACAAAAGAATGAATGAATTAAAACATTTAATAAAAATGCAGCCCAAAATGTGAAACTTTGTTTCAGATATACTAGATGTGCAGCAAAAAGAACTTCAGCATCACATAAATAACTTTAAATGCTTGTCTAGAATAAAAAAAAGAGGAATATCAAAATCTTTAAGTGGGATCTTTTTTTTTTTATAAAATTTGAGAAATATAAAATTATCATTTTTCCTGGGACTGTTACATGATCATCAGAGCATCATGAGCATCTGAAACTAAGCACTTATTTAAACAGTTCAGCTCAGTAAAGTCTCAACCATTTCTGTTTGGACACCATACTTGAAGTTCAACCTTTAAGCACATTTAAGGATGTTCACGTTGGGTAAACACTATAGTACCTGCAGCCATTTTTATATAAACTCCAATTACTCCAATTTAATACTCTCATCTTTGGGCAGTCAGCAGAAAAAAAACACTTACTACACCCACAACACATTCTCACTACCAGTTGTCAAAAATGGCAGATTGGTCAGTGGCCCTATCCTTCAATCGATAATGCTCTAAGAACCCATCTCATGTCAGTTTTGCACGGGTTCCTCTTGTTATGCATACCAATGTCTTTTCAAAATAAATGTTTCTACAGGAAAGAACTCGTTTAGGTTAGGGGAACAAAAGTTCTTGGTATTTTTGTTATGTAGTTAAGTAAGCTGCATTACGAACAAGATGTAAGTCAAGTACGTTTACCCAATGTAACTTAACTTACGTGACTTAAAATAAGTCAATGTAGATTTTTGTTTCAGATGAGACACAATCATGGGTCTCCTGAGTTAAAGTCTTGTGTTTTTTTGACCTAGGCATCCACCCTGACATCCTCCCTATACAGCCTTTATCACTATCACTCTATTACATCACTTGACTGCCTCTTCCACTCCTGCCATAACTGCGTCCACATAAACACAGTTTATCACACAGGACCACTGCCCTATTTGACAACCCGGGAGTGTGAATAGGCTGAAAAACAAATTGTATGAGAACAATGAGAAATACTTGACAGCTCAGAGCCAACAACACGTGTGAATGTCAAAATATTTATAAACTGCTCCCTATAGAGATACACTGAGATGCTTGTAATTAGCCTGTAAAGGGACCAGTAAGAACGGCCAATGTTCCTGCCATATAATTACAGCCCAAAGAAGATTCTGCAATCACAATTATCCGTTTAATTATGTCTGATAGCTATCAGGCCCGGCAGCTTTATCAACAGAATCTGCATTTAGAAGAGTGGTGGATGATTGCCTTAATGAATTTCACATGTGGCTCAAGCCAATTATTATTAACATCTAATAATCCCTTTTAATACTGCTTTCAAATGAAGCTAAAGAGTTTAGTGCTAGATGATAGAATAACACAGAATGTATCTGTCAGATCAACTCACAGGTGCCATAAGCGTTATATGTTATAGGCCTCCATAAAACAGGATGGGCAGAATCTATTGCTTCTGGTAATTGAAGTCTCTTGATATGCTGATGGCTGATTACTGGCTACAGGATATCCTGTAACACCCTTCCCCCCAAAAAACACAATTCTATCCATGCTTGCTACAAGTTTTGCCCACAAGCCGGAGTAAAAAAAATAAAATAATGAAAGCAAGTTGTGTGCACTGTCATCAATATTTTACACTCATCCCTTTTGCACCATGAAAAGATAATAAAAAAAGAGTTTGAGTGAACTGCTGGCAGGGAAAAAATGGAAACTGTGTCACTATAGGACTGTAAAGAACTGTAGGACCGTATTTCCATCTCACAGACAACTATAGCTAGTTGGCAGTGGTTTTGTGGTACTGCAAATGAAAAACAGCATCTTGGTTCATGTTACAAGACTCTTCCATTCCTGAGTTTTTCATGCACTTTGCATGGCAGAACTTTATGTTTAATGTAATTCAGGGATTAAAGCAGATAAGGCTGGATCTCTGTGCTTGTGGCAATGTCTGTACAGCTGCCAGGGCAGGGGAGGCACAGCACTTGGCTCGAAGTTTAATTGGAGCCCATTGAAAGAGAGCAGAGAGAGCTCACGTTATTCAACAATAACTTTTATCCACTGACCCTTTCTTCCTACTCCTGGCTCTTTGCTGGAATTATTCTTTTTTTCTTTTTCTTTTTCATTGCATTCCCATGTTTGCGACCCACACAGTGTCGTACTGGTCTAATGATGGCTTCCATTTCATACTCTTGCACTCTATTCATCCAGTCTCTCCATTAACCACAATGGCTCTTCCGTCTTTGCTTTTTTGGGGTCACTTTGTCCAGAGAAGTCAACAACGCCTACCACCATCCCTAATGTTTTCGTTGGTCATCACCATAGTTACTAGGACATGGACATCTTTGAGATTATGAGACTTCATCCGCAAAAAAGCAATATAGTTTTAAAACAAATGTCAGCCCTAGAGAAGGCAGAATTGTACTATGCCATTACATTGTGGTCATTACTTAATTAAAAACAGCTCCAAAGGCAAACATACCGGCATTACTTTCCCAAATAGCTTTATTCTTATTAGGGTTATGAATAATTCAATTGCTTTTTTCTCACAGAGTTTTCTTTTTTCTTTTATGTTTTGGCAACAATTTGGTTCAGGATGTATTGCTTCAAACTAAGATTATTACATATTTAAACACATATATATAACACACACATATTTTTTTCTGATCTTTCCTAACCCAACCACTTATGTGTCAACGTTAGAAAGCCCAGAGGCATACACCTAACTGCTATTCTGCTACTCAATGGACCACCCGAAACCCAGACATAACTTACAGATTTTAGAAATTTCATATCTACATTATGAACATTATGATACACCAGACATCTGTACCTTTGAATCAACCTCCTATGCTATATGTGTGGTTAGATAGCACTACAGATGAGTGGTTATTGTTGAGGCATTGCACATACAATTACAGCAGTAATGTGGAAAATACAAACTTAAAAAAAACTGTAAAGCAATCAGTTGTAAAGACATCAAACAGTCAAAAGAACATACTACACCCATCATTTATATAGGATGGGGGAATTAATCTCCTTTTAACATCAGACTTCTCAATTTAAGAAAGGTAATGGGAAATAGCTTTGTTTAAAAACATAGGCTATTTTTTCCTGCATTAAGCTCAATATACACAGCTAGTTATTATGGTCTAATTTACTAAATAATCTTGCAAGTATAACATATAATCAATGCACATTTGCCCCCAGAAAAGCATATTGCACAATCTACTTCTGAGCTCTCTCAAAGTCTAAAACAAAATAGCAAAGTTACATATATGTAGAAATTAGTTAATATTAAGTAAAAAACCATTGTGTTCTCTTTCATTGTCAGCGAATGGAAAGTGCTTAGTGCTGAATAAATTAAAATGATACATTTTATCTTTTATTAGTTCCATATGAGGTCATTATTAATTCATCCTGAACTCATTGCTCAAAAGGAGCTTATCCACATTCATTCAATTACCAGTGTATTTGTCATATCTAAACACCTACTTAAGACAGTTGAGTTGTGGCACAATTTAGTAGAATTAAACAAAGATTGCCTTCTTAACTCCACAATAGTACCTTGCTTTATTTAATGGCTATAAACGTAGTCTTTCCAAATCACAGAGAAGATTAAGTGTCCCTTATACCATGTACATTCAGAGTAGTGCAATTGTGTGGCTGAAATGAGTCGAGAAGTTTTGTTATTTAGTTCTAGTACTCTAAAATGTCCAAGGCATGATTAAGTGCTTTGGCTCAATCACGGCTTTGTGTCAAGAGGGTCAGGAATCAGAGTCAAGCCCCCAAAGTATTACTAAGTAAGTTAATTGGCAGTGGATCCCACTTCATTTTCAATGCATACTTGTTTAATTAGATGCCAAGTTCTTATATTATATCAGTATGTTTATAACTTGTATTGTTTTTCTTATTTGTATATTAGATACATTCCAATACAAATCTCTCCCACATGCTGGTGTTTTCCTGAAAGATCAGTTTGGCTTGTGTAATAAATCTGCCGCTCATCAAAAGTTGAAGGATAGATTTTAACACATGCCTTATTTTCCTTAGCGCTTCTATTGTGACAACAGACATTCTTAAATAATCTATTTACTGTAGCCCGTAACATTCCCCCACTCTGGCAGCAGGGCTGCTGCTCTGTAATAACTCCCAAAGGGGCAAACCCAAAATCTCTAGCAGTTTAAGCAAATGCCGCTACTCTACATATTTTCTTAACACGCAAGCAGTGAGAACAGTTATGCTGTTAATAGAGTAACTTATCGCAGCAGTGGTCTGACATGACTCATTTTAGTTCTGATTAATAATTGCGGGGTAGTATAAATTAGTAATGTGGAAATGATTATCATGCAGACTTTAAATGAGGAAAATTTTGTTTTTTTTGCTATAGTGTAGTTGTTGTTATTTTTCAAACTGGCCTTTTTTCTGTTTAAATACACCAAACACAGGTAACCACTTTCTCGATTTAATTGATTGAACTTTTTTTGGGCTCTTGAGTGGAAAAGAAAAAACAGTATGGAACTACTGTAGGTCCGGAAAACAGGTCTACTGTAGGTCCTGAAAATTTTATGATGCTGAGAGGTACTCAGCAGTGCGCTAACTGTATTTTCCCCACTGTGCCTCTGGCCGGAGGGTAGCTTATGGTGGTCAGCAATACACTCACCCGTGTTATCACTAGCGACCCCTACCGAGTTAGGAATGAGCAGGCAGTCAAAGGCAGTATAAAACAGGTAATGAAAGGTGTTTTGAGAAAGTGTAAGTCACCGCTGCCACACGAGGTAAGTGCAGCCAAAACTGGGCATCCGAAATATTATGCAGTCTGCAGAATACAAGATTAGCTACGAACAAGCACAGAGGTGCAAACTCACTCGGAAACGGATGCACAGACTCACAGTCACACACATGACTGAACATGGCGCAAATTATTAAGCCAAAGTAAAATCAAACCAAACTTGTACCACAATTAGTGCTTGGAAAGACTTCTGCACATTCTTCCACATAGAATTTGCCTTTAGACGGTACAATGGCTCTCAGTGTTCAAATTACATGAACAAAAAAGTAACTAAGATTAAAAAGCTATGCTAACAAACTGCGGTTGGCTAACACTATAAGGACTGAAAAAAGAAAATAATATCCCTAGGATTTACAGTTTTAAAGTCTTATCAACATTCCTAGCATATATATGTACGTTCCATGGGAAATGCCCACCTACAGCTGGAGGGTGCCCACTATTTCTACAAACTTGCCTTGGAGGTTTTTTTCACTTTTTATATCTATATCATTCTTATCATTATTTGTACTGCCAATTCTCTGGTCATAATGAACCTCCATCATTTGGCTCTTTCATTCCTTTGCCTTTGAACCATAGATATTAAATAGGAGTAGAATGGACGTTCCCATTCAAATCAATAACAGCATGTTCAGAGCAGCGTCTGTTTTTATGCGTACCATTGCCATTGCGAACATTGTTCCATACAGCTAGCTAACCAGTGGGTAGCTCCATAGTTTTCTAGCTTGCTACTAATGCCATACTTTAATGCTAGGCTGTTTGAAGTAAATGAGCCTGACCGGTCCTAACAATCCCTCCGACTCACTCCTCCCAACGGAGAAGCAGCCTAGTTAACTAGTCAGCATCCGTCAACAACACTTCACTGACATGTTGTCTCCATAATAACTAATCAAGAACTGTTATGCTGTTCATTCTGTACACATGACATCTATTGCATTCTGTCCATCCTGGGAGAAGGATCCCTCCTCTGTCGTTCTCCTATAGGTTTCTTCCTTTTTTCTCCCTGTTAAAGGTTTTTTTTAGGGGAGTTTTTCCTGTGCCGATGTGAGGGAAGGACAGAGGATGCCGCATGTGCACAGATTGTAAAGCCCTCTGAGGCAAATTTGTAATTTGTGATTCTGGGCTATACAAAATAAACTGAATTGAATTGAAATTGAATTAATCACAATTGCCATTGTCTTTTGAAAAAGTCAAATAACCCTCCTACTCCTCTTGAAAGCATAGAAATAGAATAGAACATGTTCAGGTAATGGAAGGTCTTATTAAGGCAGACAAGTTCATTTGTTTAAGTCATTTAGGGCACATTGGTCCCTAATGACTAATGATTTATTACAGGGAAGAATTCAGCATTCAGGCATCCTTGGACCTACCCGCCTTGCCAACTACAGAGATGTCATGTTACATAGGAAATTAGTGTCAGAGGAAGTTACTGTTTTGGACTTGTGAATTAATCACAGAGAAGACAGTGAAGGAGGAGTGGAATGCTCTGTCACACTGCTCTCCGGCACTCAAGGTACGCCGATTTCTGGTGAATACATCAAAGCCTGAATGAGGAAAGGTGGGGGCCACGAGAGCTGGCAGCCGGGAGAGGTGTGCAAGGGGGAATGACAGTTCTGCAGGGTTGAAGGGTGATTACGAAAGGTGCTATGACAGAGAGGGGAAAGGAGTGGGAGATAGAGAAAAAGACATTGTTCTACAGCACTCATCTCCAACTTTGGACTCATTACAGCTGCTCTGTACAAGTCCTTTGAAATTCAACTTTTCAAACAATACGCTGAAAGTCGCCAGTGTGCCCTCCGAACGAATCTTTGATTACCATTACAAAAGCTGCAGATAGGAGAGCAGTAAGACACAAAGACAATGGGAGAGCTTACACTGTCTCCTGGCTCGCCATACGTCATTGTAGCAGATGGGCTGTGCAGCTTTTATTGGCGCCCTTGTTCAAGGCATCGCTTTGCAATATTCATGTCTTGTCTGATCATGACTCGCTAAGTCAAGTAAATTTACTTCGATGAAGTCAAAAAGTCATATGATCATTTCATCCATTGGGTCAGCAGATTGTGCAGAACACTGCAGGTTTTTGGCATGCAATTTTCTTCAAACTTTCAAGACGAGCAAGTCTTCATGCGCTTGGTTTCATATTTTAGGGAAAAAATGTCATCAAAATTTGTTACTGTGAGCAGAATTTAAGGGTAACACTTGGAAGGTGTTTGAATTAGCTTCAGTATTTCCATTGAGGCATGTAGGAAGATGAAATCTTTTTAATTAATTTTGACAAAAAAAAATCCCCTAACTTCCTGTCCGCCTCACTCACTCACACACCTCATAGTTCCAACTTACATACGCATGCTCATGTAAAATTCAATTCATTTACTGGCAAAGTACAGAGTCACAGATGTGACACCAAAAATTTGAGAAATCACTCTGCAGGAAGATTATCACACGCAGGCACAGAGAAAACACGGTGCCAGATATCTCTCCCTTCCTAAAGGTGATGTGAAAATTTGATTCGTAAATCGGCAGAGCTTTTTAATGTGTGAATGATGCAAGGATGCTTCCGGGCCACTTTGCTGTTGTGTCTCTGCTGAACCTGACCAGGAATTTGTAAAGTTAGGTGAAAGTTTTATGAAAATTCACTGGCTCATAACAGGAATTGGTTAATGATGGGGAAAAGCAGTGACGATTGCATTGGATTTAGTGGGACAGCTCTGAGAGCACATTATCCCCTGTCACTCGATATATATACATGCATATTCACACATGCTGGTATACATAATACACTTAAACACACAGAAAACAATTTATTTACAGTATTGTACCCATGAGCAGCAGTTTATTCCAGGCGCTAGTTTATTCCAGGCACTGGTTTGCCCCCTGCTGTGTGATGGCTTGAGCTGCTTCAAGAGTCTCTTTTCACTGCCTGAGTGCCACCGTATACCTCTCAGCAAAGTCCTACAATTATCCACAAGAGTAAAATTCCACCTTATTAAGAAAGGTACTTGACATAGCCCTTTTGACATAGCCCCACGTCCCTATAAAAGGAAACAAAGTTTCCCAACGTAGAGATTCAGAAAAGTCAGATTACTTTTTATTCTGTTTATTTAATCTTTTCGGAAAAATATACTAGGTTTTCTTTCAATATATGATTTCATGTACCTTGGCTACATGAGTTATGGCTTTACTTTATGTCAATGTGATCTCTCATTCATTGTATACAGAATAGAGGCGCAGGACTACAGCAGCTAAATGGTGAATCAACAGTGCCACCCTTAGGCCAATCGGGAATAGCACACAGACATCAGCAGAACTGATAAATGTCAAATGCACTGCTTACAGGTTTCTTCCTAAATTGAAATGGCACAGCAGTTCTGCAAATTAGTAACAATTCTGAGATCACTGAGAAGATGATCTCGGCAGATATCTCAACTTTTATGTCCACTGGTACGAATTAAACTGAAACAATTAACCAGAAACTGCTACAGCAGTAAAATCAAGCTAATCAACATTATTAAATATGTTGGCTTCTACGGCATATATAAATTAATAAATGCGAATAATGCTGGCTTCATTCTTCAACTTGACAGTGGTCAGCGACTGTAACAATAATGTGATCCCTTTGCTGACAAATATGTAAACAAAGTAGAATAGAACAGAATACAATGGGAATTTGAGAGACAGGTTTGTTATGGGAAAGAAAGATTGACAGGGTTGATTTTACATTCAGAGGAAATATTTAGAGCGCTGCTCTCTATAATTTTGAGAGCTGAATGCTCTCCAAGTGTTAGAAGTGTTAGAATCAGGACAGAGTGTTAGTGGAGTCCTGTGGTACCCTCATTGGACTGACAATTTTCATTATTCTACCCCCCCCTCCATTACTCACCGTCTCTCAGGCTCCCTCCATCTCTCACTCTCTCTTCCTCACACCCTGGCATACACGCTCACACACACGCTCTGAGTCCAGAGACATAAACAGATTGTTGCAGCTGACCCGAGAGCATCTTGAGATGCTGAGAGTAATGACCAACCGATGCCACATGATCAGCAAGGTGAATGTGTGTGTGTGTGTGTGTGTGTGTGTGTATGTGTGTGAACGAGTATGTGTGTGTGATGACTTTTTTTTTTTTTTGCCTGTGTTGTATTTTGTCAGTCTGATCTCACATTTGAAAGTAATTATCTTGAGGGCTTGTGTTTATTTATATTTATAAATAACCTCCATTTACACAGGAAAATATCATTGGTAGTAAGGCCTCATTTTCAAGAGAGAACTGATAGATGTAAGGATGAGTCAATACATCACGTAAAGATTTTATAATTAAACGACATTTAAAAAGATGCTTACATATTTGTAGCACAGTCAAAACAAATAGAATGTCAAATATTTAAACAAAACAAAATTAAATTCAGAATTTAAATTTACTGTACATTAACTTTTAATCCCTCTACCTCATGGTGATATTTTTGGTGTTTTATTTTTATAACATGGTCATTAAATGGAATAATAGTAATGTACAGTGTGTTATCTGACGTTAGGGTGAACATATGACAAGTCAAAATCCCGGGGTAAACTGCTGGTGTGAGTTGGGTATTTGGTGGAGTTTAAAACTGAAATATCAGTGGATGTACTTCTAACTTCTACATACTTCTAGCAATGTGGTCGCCATAAGACCTTTTGGATCTTTTCTGCTTAGTCTTACCCTATAACACAAGGGACAGTGCTCTTGTGTATGTACTAAATATTTAATTAAATGGAAGTGCCAATCCTCATGAAAACTGACAGATGGGGGAGTAGATTCAGGAGTTTAACCCACAGCAATTAAGGGAGGAACACTGTGGATTTCTAGCCTGTGGCACTTAGTCCAGGTTTGTATCAACAGTTTTAAATATTTTATGTGTTGATTCAAACTGTTACACTAACCATTTGAAGGTCTTGTTTACACTTTGTTGCATGCAAACCAATACAACAATGTCCTTCCTATGTATTTATACATTTTCATTAGAAAGAATAGTTTTAACAAGTGTAAACATAAAATCTCGCCTTCTCTGTTCTTTGTTTTTGCTTTCACCCTGATTAAGTCTTAAGCCCATGACTCCATCGGGCCAAACTACACTGTGTCTCTTCTACAGTCCTGGTCGATCCACAGGAGAATTCCAGACTAACAGTGGGTGTATCAATCCACGCCTTTGACTGCCCTCTACTCTACAAAGCTCCTCCGACGAGTGTGCTGGCAAAATCAATAGCTGTATATTCCCTATAGCATACAACTTTGACAGGTGTCCTTCTACACTCACTGTCATACAGCACTCTTTCTCACTGATTCATGAATCCTGAGCTGCACTGAGCTACTCTGGTTTAGCATTCCCCTCAGCGCACTGTGGACAGGATGATCCGCCAATAGCACCACTCCTGTAGGTCAAACCTGTGTGAAAATGTCCTTACAATGGTCAGCTTAAAGCTTGACTTCAGACTTTTACTTTTAACCTTGGATGCTACTTTATCTCCTTTTTGATTCCAGTATCTATTCACATTCTTTGTAAAGCCCAATAGGGACAATATGGCCAAAATAAATATTGGTTTTCTACTTTTGAATTACATCATTTTTGAACCCAGTGCTATCCAAATGTAGCTTTTGTTTAAACATGGTCCAATTAGTTTTGGGGAAGTCAGGCAAAGTCACGCTTCTTGACACTGTAAACCAACCATCCTCCCACTCAGGGATGAGCCGTCTTACTTGGGTCAGCTCCAGATCTTCTGGCTCACGGGGCCCAGTGTCTCACACCTCTCCCTGCTGTGATATGTCATCTGCTGTCATCTGCTGGCTCTGACAGGCTGGTAGTCAGGCCGCTTTTACCAGAGGGAGGCTGTACTTTCTGGCAGCTCCTGTGTCAACTAACTATAGGCCACTCTTTTAGTTGTAACTTCAGCACTGCAGTCAGCCAGTCAGTAAAATATTTAACATAAATGAGAACTGCATAAAGGACAGGTATACTATAGTGTGAAGCGCAGGGAGTTGGACCCTTGTTACAGTTGGGATGGCTGCCAAAGTGAGTGCTGTATCTCATTCAGCACATTGAGGCCCCTTACCTTTGTTTTGGCACCAAGGAGCCCTGTGCACTGAGAGGAGACATTGTTAGCTCTCAGCAGGTCTGTTTATTCATCATAATGAGAAAATGCAGGTGACACTGTCGAGCACACAGCTGAAATGCAGGGTGTGGAGGTTTGCATGCGAGTGTGTTTGGAGCGATGAATTTCACTGAAACCACTATGATAATGGAGTTTACTCACATTCAAAAGCCCTTTGGAGAGGGTTGGCTCTTTTTCTCTCTCGGGCCTTGAGGCTATTAATTCATATGTTTCAACCTTCAATCAGCGCCCACAGCTCTCACAGATATCACAGTTTACTGATTGAGAAGATGAAGATTGGAAGGTCTTTTCTTTTCTTTTTTCCCATCTCTGAAGCACTTGTAGCTTAATCACAAGCTTGGTGAAGACCTGCCACTTTTCAAATACTTAGGCCTCCTCATGTGACCTGCTTGACTTTCTTTCCAAGATTTATACACAATGCGTGTTGGAAATAAAGTCCATTTCAGAATATATTGCAACATTGTGTCCAATTGTGGCAGATTGATTTGCCTGGAAGAGAAACAACAGAGGGATTCAATGGTCATTTAAGTGAGAAGAATAGATTCAGTGTTGGCTTTACTTTAAAAGCATGCAGCCAGTATCACCCTCATTAGCAGCCATGACATCAGAAATCTGTTTAATTTTGCATAAAACCTTTCAGATCTTAGACCCCATGCAGGGAAGCTTTTATTACAAGTGCTAGAAGGTCGCAACGCACTCACCCATTACTTACAATCCATATCAAAGATAATAATAAACACACCGGTGGGCTGGACTGATTGCACCTTACACTCTGTTCAAGGACGGCCCACCGTGAAGTCAGGTTTAGATGGATGGAGATCCGCAGGCGAGCCAAGAACGCGGGAGCTTGGCTTGTTTGTTTTTTTTTTTTTTTTTTTTAAATAGCTTTACCATGTCTTTTGTTCGCTTATTTGCCATCACAACAGGAAAAGATGAAAGCTGGGAAAGATATGGAGAATGGGGCAGAGGAACAATATAACAGAAGAGTATTTTTCCTATATCCACTTCCACTGCTTGTCTGAAAGAGTGAAGACTGGAAACAGATTTTAATTACAGTGATTTGAAAACATTGTTTGAAAATATCAAGCTTGTTTCACTGGCTGTGTTTTTCAGATGCCATCACACTCCGTCCTTGGTGATCATACAGAGGAGCCCAGCTCTGAAAGTAACAGCTTTGGTTTGCTGAACTGCCAGTTGGCTAATTGTGATAGGCCGCCAAAGACACAGCATGAGGCCTGTCGCATCATTGTCTTTTTTATAATTGTTTTCATTGTAAGACGAAGCTCAGAGCAGTGTGTATGCGGTCACACTAGCATGTTTCAAGTCGTCTTTTCAGCTTCCACACTGGTGTGTAGGTCCATCCGTGTGCATGCGTGTATGTGTATGTGTTTGTGTGTGTTCAGCTGCATCCAAGCTTGTGTGCTTGTGTGGATGTGCTGTGTATGCAGAATGAGAACAGTGGGTGTGCGCGTGGACAAGTGTCATCTCCTTTTTTGTCAACAAACACCTGTTTATTCTCTGTTAATTAATTGTTTAACATAGTTTCAATTTGTCAAGCAGTTTGCTCTTGGTGAAATTATCTTGCTAGCTTGCTGACGCTAGCTAGCACACCCCCAATCAGTGTCCAGATGAATTATAAGTGTTGATGTGGCCAGATGTTGCTCCGCCATACATCCAGCTGAATATAAATAATAAATAGCATCTGCTGCTTGAGCATTGTGTAACCACGCAGATGAGGAAGAGGCAATATTATAGTTACATGAGACAAAAACTCTTTAAAACTTCACTGGTTTTGTATTAATATCATAATTACTAACAATTAACAGGTCATTGCAGCTGTGTTTACACATTCAATATGGGCTGTTGTCTTATTGTTTTCAGTGTTTCTAGGTTTTTACTTCCTTTTGCAATAGTGTTGAGATATTTTCTACAATGATATGTTGTCATAATAACAGTGAGTACTGTGTTGTCCCAGTGAGGGGCACTGCAGCAATGCATACAGCTCTGAGCCTGTTAAACCAGCACTGCATCAATATACAACATTCACAAAACAAATGGCGCTCTCTTTGGCATGAGGGATCCAGATTGGAGCATTACAACAATCAAATTATGAATAAAATCTACAATGTCAATATTTAACAATGCACAAACAGTGACCGTCTGCTATGTCCATAAAGGTCTAGAAGGTTGTGGTATGAGATTTTAACCCCATGACAAACTTCAAGTGTGATTATTTTTGAGAAAATAGGGATATGTATCAGCATTTAATCATTCTCAAAGCGTCTCATATACGTTGAATGTCTGAGGAATATAATGTAGCACTTTACAATTCTCCACAGAGCTTTTCCTCCACTACATTATCTGACCTCTCTTTCTCGTTTTCAGGTATCACCGACAAGTGTGATGGCTGGGTTGACAATGAAGGCTCACCTCTCCGAGTCCATTTCTGAGTCCATTACCAAATGCCTCCCTCCATCAGTCAAAGCCGCTTAGTGTTTTGTCTCGGCTGCAGCTGTTAAAGTGTCATCCATTAATGGCATAGCCCTCACCTCAGCTGCGAACACTGATTACCATCTACATGTATCCATTTTTATGTTCCAACTTATTCATGTGATTCACCCTAAAGGAAAGTGCTTTTGATGACAACAGATGCCATTTCTTTGAAGGTTTACCGCAATTGTGTTTGACTACAGTCAACTGCAAAGCACACCATATAGCTTTGAAATACAAACATGCTACGCAGCTACCTTTTAACTCAAAACAATGCTGGACTCTAGTGACTCAAACAATACAAGGGGCAATACATTGTCTTTCAACCATATATATATTTTTCTATCTTAAGTTTTTCTTTCCAGATGGTTAGTGTCTCAAAGATTCATCCCAATCTGTAATGAGTGCTGAGCATGCTATTAAAAACAGCTTTGTTGCCCAGGGGAATCCTGCATACTGTAGTTTGCATGGTTCTTTGAAACTAAACCTTGTATCTGCATAAGTGAGTGTGACAAATTAAAACACTACATTTTGTATTTAAAAATGAAACATGTTATGTGTGTTCCTTAAAGGAGGGTCACAAACGATCCAACATTCCTTCTTGTTCTTTGATTAGACATGCATGTACCTAAGTTCTAACTGTGTTCATTTTCTTGTTAAAAACATGAAACTCCTTTTGCTGCCATGCATTCCCTTCAGGATTGCCACGGGCCTTTTTTCAGTTTGTTATAGCTTTAGAGGGCTTAAAGGACATTTTAAAAGGCTGTCAGCAGCTCTGCTGAGGAAATGGCATAAATAATGTTACCCGGTTTTTATATTAGTGAAGATGTATTATTAATAATGAGTACCTATGTTGCCAACACCTGCATGTTATATCTTATATCTACATGCATAGCTATATGTACTACATGGTTATAATACATGTACCTTTCAATGCAATGCAAACTAATAAAAGACCACTCAACCGATCACTACTTCTATAACATTGAACTTAATTAGAAACCAGAATTGTTCGTGAAATTGCATATACCAAATTAATTAATTTAAGTAATAGAAAATACAATTGTTTTCTTCAGTTTTTGCATGGGGGCAAATTAGGTGGCAACAGCGTTTGACATGCACAAGTATTAGTATTTTTCTCGTAAAGCAGTTGTGTACCAACAGCACTTAAAGATGCTCTTTTTGTCAACTATGATCAATCAGTATAAATCAGGGATTTGATTGAGTGTCTTCAGATAATAGTCGTAGTAAAAGCTAGCATGTGTTGCCTGTAAATAAATCACTCTAATATACCTGTCACTGTGTCAGTGAATAAGCTTGCAGCATGTTTTTGATTATATTGATAGCAAGGGGTTGGCTGAAATATATAATTAATTTTGCTAACTGAAAGGGAGGAAGAATAATTATGAATATGATTAACTTTTTTTTTCTACAATTCTGTTGTCAACGTGAAAACACTGGTGTGGATGGAAATCAGTTCGACATGTAAACAGCATTTTGTATCATCCATTAGTGAGGGCATGGCTTGAGTGCAGACTAAAAGTCTGTTGTGAGAACAATAAATCTCCACAGCTGGCTCAGTAATTCTTGAGTCAGTGGTATCGATCAACAACCTTATGAATCTCCTGCACATATATCATAGTCTTTTTTTTTTGTTGCTATGAGACAATGAAAAAAAATCTTTGTTTGTGAGGGACTTTTAATAAAAAAATTCTCAAACGTGTTGAGCTGCTAAACTTTACAGTTTATGGGAAAGTATAAAAAAAATATTAAATTAAACACAAGCATGAGATGTTACCTCTTTAGACCCCCATCAGTACATTTTTGATACTTCTTGTATTCGTATTTGTGAATTGTGCAAAAAGCATCCCTCTAGTCCAGAAATGAAAACCAAGGTCATTATAAACTGATTTTGCACATTGTTTTTTAGATATTGACATTGCAAAGAAAAGCACAATACTTGACATAATGCTTCCTTCAGGGATCTAGATTAGCTAAAAGAGCTAGCAGGTAACTTGCTGCCATAAAACAGCACGTTAATATATTTTCTTGTTTGATAGCATTTGCGAATGGATATAAGATGTTGAGTGGCATTGATTTTCTAAATGCAAAATGTACAGTTGTAAATAGAAAAGTTTGTTACAGCATAGCAATGTAGCCTACACACGCAGCCTTGATAACCAAGTTAGAACAAATATATGTCTCTGTGTTGGGTCGCCAAGATCCCATCAGTTACTTAAGAGTGACTAAAAGAAAGAATGGCAAGAGCTACACATATTCAAAAACCCAAGTTGTTATCAAACGTGGGCTTTATTAATGCATGAAGCACAGCGAGGCACTAAAATGTAAAGCACCGAACCAGATGTTCCCTTGTCATACCGTAGCCTTGAAGTCATCTGAGTATAATGTTCGGATCTGGCTCCAAAGCTTGATTACAAGCCCTTTCAACCAGCAATTAAACCTACATTTCCACACAGGCGCATACACAATGATCTAACGAGGTTACATTGGACAAGCTTGCATGAATTAGTTGTTACGCTAAAAGGTTGAAGAGCACATGGGTCGAATGTTAATTACAAATTGTCTCAGTTCATAGGGAATAAAGATTGTAATTAATCCTGGACGGGACAAATTCATAGCAATTTACCACACTAATGTACCTGTGTGGCCCATGAACAGCGTCTCACACATTTCTCAAGAGCATAATTTAAGAAAAAGTGACTCACCCCAAATTAATGTTCAAGCCAAAAGGTGAGAGAACACGTGACATCATGTATGACTTCATCCAGATTAGGCATGACCTTATGCCTAGTGCCTGGTAAGATTTTAATTTGTGACATTAAAGGCAGAAATGCAATATGAATGAAGTATAAAAAAGTTCCAATTGAAATTAAAAAATGTAATAATAAACATAAATGTTGTTCTTCTTGATTTATAGCACCAATAGTTTAATAAATACTAGTGGTTGATTATGTTATAGGATGCAGGCTTAAACCAGGACCAGTATCAATCTACACAATCACAATGTGACATTACACTTAAAGAAATCATATCAAAACAGCTTTGAAAACAGTTCGAGCAAATATCAGAAGGAAAACCGCACCTTCTATGTTTACATCATTTTATGTAAAACACACTGTAACATCCTTTCAATCTCCTTTCTTATTTTTCTCTGTCCTTTCCTTGCTGGACTCTTTAACAGCATCAACTCTAGAAACCTGAAAAGCCCTCTAATGCCTTGCTGTTCACTTCAGGATCCTCACCACTGACTATGAATGGAACAATTAACATTTTTAGGGGTCACACAGTTTCTCTGAGCTCTTAACCCTCATACACACACAGGAGGTGCTTCTGGTGGACCCATTGCCTTTTAATTCAACATAATCATTTTAATATAATCTTTTTTTTTTTTAAATACTCACCAGATGGTTACTTCAACCAAATTGCAAGAAATAAAACAACACATATGTTAAATTTGTTCCCTTTCCCTTTGTTAAATCACATTTATGAAAAGAGGTGCCACTTTTTTCTTTATTTTTTTATTAAAATGTAACAAAATAAGGAAATGCATCATAAACAGGCATAACTGGGAAACATTAAACATACTCAATTCTGTCTGAACAACAAATTAAGGCATTTGAACATGGCAATTATACTTATATCAGACTATACCACACATGAGGGGCAGAGTCTCACTGTATGTGCATTGCATATGTATTTTTTGCACTGCTTGCATGTATAGTTTTTCTGTCCATCATGGGTCCACACGCTTCATGCAGCGTTTCTTTTTGGTGCTGCCGGCCACAATCTAGAATAATGAAAAGATAAGGATATTTACTAACACTCCTTCTCAGAAACATGAATTATTATACTACAACCTCATCACGCACTTACCTCAGGCTCTGCAGATGGTGGTTCTGTAATTTGGCAGGATGTGGCACCATCATGTTCCTCCTGAATCCTCCTCACAATGGCTGCAGAGACTGGAGTTCTTGGAAGATTTTGTCTCCTTGCAATGTGAGGTCTCACCAACGTTTTCCCCAATTCCTCGAGAAAGAGACGCCTCTTCTGCAGCTTTCCCCTATTCCACTCTGGGCTTTGGGCTCTCCAAATGACGAAGGCGTTGTATGCGGAGATATCCAACATATCAAAAAATATCACCAGAGGCCATCGTAGGGTCTTCCTTTTGCAGCTGTAAGCTGTCACCAGCTTATCGAGGTTGTCCACCCCTCCTTTTGTGGCATTATAGTCCATGATCATTTCGGGCTTTTGATGCTCCTGGCCACAGATTCTCCCGTCCCTGTGCAGTGTACTCATGAGCACCACATTTTTTCGTCGTGATATGGAACCACGCTGACAGAGCCTTTTTATAGTGTCAGGTCCCCAAACTTGGTTCCCGCAAGTCAGAGGGTGAAATGTGTGGGAATATGGGTGTAGATAGTGTTGGGTTCTCAAATTTTGCCACAATGTTGCAACCTTGTGCGGGAACAGTGGGCGCCCTTTTCAGTTCTACTCCTCTCTCTCACACAACACACACAAACACAACACACACCTCCACACACAAACACAAACACACACACACACACACACACACACACACACACACAGAGGAAATTCCCTGGGTGACAGGACTATCACAGTGTCTAAAATGTGGGTCTCCCATTCAAGGTCAATGACGTTGCTTTAGACATTCTCTCTTTTTCATTTTGAGCAAGGACACAGACTCATAGATGCCTACAGGTCTAGACTGTTGACTCCAGACATGAATATATATAATATACTGTATTATATCTAATGCGATCACCATTGTTGAAACATGAATATTGTTTTCTTCTCAAAATGCTGTAGTTAGGGCAAGAAAGCTGTGCTTTGTAGCTGTATGATGCAGACGAAAGGGGGGTCATTTTTGGTAACCTTCAACGTTGCAATTTAACAGCGTAAGATTATAATGACTGTAATTATTACAAGGCAACCATCATTGCAAAATGACTAATGTGACCATCAGAGCTAACAATGCGTACAGCGCACTTCAAGACAAGCCTACGCAGATGTCAACAAAGTATCACAATGCAGCAACACAGCTAATTAATATATAGCAGATCAATGAGTACACAAGAACAAGCTTCATCCAGGCCACAGTTAATTGAAAGGGTTCTCACTTTCTGTAACAGCCCTCTCAAGGTGACGGAGCATGTTGTGGTTAGATTAAATATTTATTGAGGGGTGTCATTACATTGCCATTATCATTTAGATCAGTTCATTAAACAACAAGATACACCAATGATGAGACAATTACGGTTGTTAAATAAAACAAGATGAAAAGACATAAAAATAAGACTGCTGCACCCACACCAACACATTCCCATTGGTGATGTGTGTTCTGTTCAAGCACACCAACACACACATGTTATGCTGACTTCCAAGGTCATGCCTAAGCTAGAAGAACATTGACTCTGATAACCATTAACCCCTGCTGTAAAGTCAAAGCAACACAGGCACTGCACACTTTAGGAATTGTGTCATACATGATAGATATAACAAAGGAAAATGCTTGTGTACAGCCTTATATTTATCCAGATATTCGACAACAGCATCTTGATGACTCACTGGGTTATTAGCTGTATGACACATCGGGTTTTATAGGTTTTTCACTTTTTTTTTAGGCTTTGGAAATTGCTGGGATTTCTCTGTGGAATTATCGGGTGAAACAGCGAGGATTGTGCTCATAGAATTCAAATTTCTCTGACAGATGTGTATTCATAATCAGTTTTATGCCAATGATTTAAAGAGATTAAAATTATGTAAAATGATCCATGTAATTATGTATACATTTTCGTATCCCCTCATAGCTACCTACGATGTGGTTTTGAAAAAAAAATCTTCACACATCAGCTGTAACTATCTGGCTTGGTGTTAGTGGTGTCAGATGATATTATTCAGAGGTACAATATATACTTAGAGTAGCCTCAAAATCTATTTCATCAAGTTTTGTTGTGTTTTTACTTCCCATGGAAAAAAAGCTTTTTGGGACTTCCATTGCGATTATTACTGATATCACATTATTACCTAAACAATAAATGTCCTTACTAAACCCAGATGGTCCAGCCTGTTCTTTGGGATTATCCAAAGGTGTTCTGAGAAATGAAAATAACTGATTTACAAGACATGAAGGATAAGTCTGGTGTTGTATATATTGCTTTAGTATTTTACTTTGTTCCCTAGAAATGTATTGTTGTACAATACTATTAAAACTTAATATACTTAACATATTCCTTCACTGTGCTGAATAGGACAAGTTTATTCGTAAACATCACACAAACTCAATAAACTATGACATTCTGTTTAAGTCTCTTAAACACAATTTGAGTTAATACAACTCCAGCCTTATCCATTAAACAACATTAACTGTAAATGTATGTGCAAAGGATATCACTTGTAAAACAACAAATACAGTAGAGTATAGTAGTTTTTTATTTTTTATTGAACGTCTCAGGCGTGCTGGTAGATGTCTTGTTCCCTTTGCTGTTATGCATTCGATCACTTGCAGTTTTACATGAATAGGTTGCATTCACTGGCACTCATTAGTCCGTGGAAAGTTTCTTAAGTCAGGACATGAGCAGCTGAGGAATGAACAAAAAAAGCAATGATCTACTGATGTGGCTGTTAGAAGAAGAGACTGAAAGATGTCCTCTGCTGTGTTTGACAAGTGTTTAATGTGAATGATTGCTTAGCTATGTCCAATGGATCGCCCTATTTTTAGAAAAGTACTTATAAATGTCAACTGGCTTGATGTACATCTCCTACAGAGTGTGGGGGAACAGAACACTCTATCTTGATAAGTGTAGCCATGTGACGGTAGTTGCAAAATGTAGCTCCTAGAACATTCGCTTGGCACGGGCACAATATATGAGTGCTTCAGATCTCTCACAAACAATGATGTCTTGCTGAGACTGGCCTTTATTTGTGGTATGCACTAGTTTATTTGTTTTAAACTGAATTGATTTTATAATTTTGAGCTTCATTTTGGCTTTTTTTTGACAATCTTCTGTATTTGTTTTGTATCTTTCTTTCAGCTTTTGTATGTTCTACTAATTGTTGTGCATTTCTGCAATATACACCTTACTAAAGGATTTAGAACTTCCCTAAGAATAGTACAGTCTCTAATTAGAGAATAAAACCTTGGGAGTTAGGACAATGTGGAATGTCAGGATATTTTTAGGAATTAAGGTCATTTTGGTTTTCATTTCAAGTTCTAGACCTTGGGTATCAGGACAATGTGGAGTGTATGGTTATTAAGTAATGTAAGGACATTTTAGCTGCTCCCCACTTTCCAATTTGAGTCGAAGGGAATATTTTGAAAAATTGGTACATTGTGGAATCTGAGGACATTTCGCAGGCCCTTTTCAGCTAAAGTTTTAGACATTGAATGTCACATTGTAGAATTTAAAGACATTGAGGACTGTATGGATATTTCAGCTTGTCCCCACCTAGTAAACCGAGTTTGAGAATTTGACAGCAAGGGATTTTTTCGAGAAAAGAAATGG
The DNA here is from genome assembly GCF_027596085.1 of Anoplopoma fimbria. Classification (NCBI taxonomy): domain Eukaryota; kingdom Metazoa; phylum Chordata; class Actinopteri; order Perciformes; family Anoplopomatidae; genus Anoplopoma; species Anoplopoma fimbria. The sequence continues at coordinate 8,194,414 of NC_072456.1, forward strand.
GGACAATGTAGAGAGTGAGGACATTTTTGGAAAGTGAAAACTTTTTGGCTGGTCCCAACATTCCAATTTAATTGCAGACCTTAACAGTAAGGACATTGTGGAATTACAGAACTGTTTGGAATGTGAGAATAGTTTAGCCTGTTGTCACTTTCAAAATTGAGTTTCAGGACATGACAGAAAAGACATTATTGGTAAAGACATTTGGGTCCTACATTTTCAAAAAAGTTTAGACCTTGACATCGAAGACCTTGTGGAAAGTAATCTCATTAAGGTAATCTTTCCTGTAATAGTTTTTGAAGATGAGTACAACAAAATGTAAGAAAAACAAAAGGACATTGTGGCCATCCCTCATTTTCCAATTTAACTTTTAGACCTTTAATATTTGTATCTTTAAGAATGTGAGGTCCTTTCACCCCATACTCACTTAACAATTATTGTTTGAAAATTAAAAATATATATATATCTTTTTTTTAATGGCGCATCAATTTTGAAAGCAAAGTTATCTTTGGAAAGTGAGGACATTATGACCACTCCTTACTTCTTCAGGAGGCTTTTTGGAGGTTAAGACTTGCTTAAAGGGTTATGGTCATAATGACATTAGGAAAAATGTCTTGTGATAGCTAAGGTTAGAGTTAGGCGTGATGTCAGTGCAAGCGGGGATGAGAATTACAGTGATAACACCTTCAGAAGTATGTCTGTAACCTTCAAACAATAAGCAACATATTCATAGCCAGGTGAGCCAGAGTCAACACTAAATTACCATTCCAGTGTTTGTAGAATTTGTAGAAAAATAACTCTGCATAATCACTGCACTCCAATTTCAGAAAAAGTGCATTTCCATTCAGGCTCTGAATCCAATATAACTGATTAAGATAGTGCTGTAAGAAATATTCATAAATTACAGGAACCTTAATTACATTTAGTAATAGAGGTACTAAGGAGGAAAATGAAAATCATGCACATTAAAAAGAGACAGTGATTATTTTCCTGTTGAACAATAAAAGAAACACAATCATATTCATGTGCTAAGTTATTTAAAGGAACCGCACATGCTGAGCCCGTGGTGCAAAATGTTTCACTTGTTATTCAGACTGAATGGACATTACATTTACATTACATTACAGTCATTTAGCAGACGCTTTTATCCAAAGCGCCTTACAATCAGTAGTATATTACATATCATTCACCCATTCACACACTGATGACAGGCTACCATGCAAGGTGCCACCATCAGACTCTAACTAACATTCATGCAACATCCAGTCCACACCGATGGCAAGCCTTCGGGAGCAACTTGGGGTTAAGTGTCTTGCCCAAGGACACTTCGACTGCCGAAGCCGGGTATCGAACCACCGACCCTCTGATTGGAGAACTACCTTGCTCTCCACTACGCCACAGCCGCCCAATGGAGAGTTTATCACCATGGTCAAGGTGATAATTTAGTTTAGTGTTATCAATCCAGTTTTTCTTAACACCAGGGATGATTCGTTCCTTTTTTCAGAGTGAGTGCACAAAAAAATAGGATGAAAATTAGCACTGCACAATTGAATTACAATATTTTGTTGTGGGAAGGTCAAAATTTGTCCCTTTAAAAAAATAACATAACAGCTTCCAAAAAAGCTTTGCGAGGTCACCGTAAAGTGGAGAAGGTGAGCTTGACACATTGTACAGATTTCTTCAAAAGCTGCATGCGCCGAGGGAGACGGGATACCATTTGTTAAGAGTGAAAAGTGGTCAGAAGTGTTTCTCTACAAAATATGGAGGTCAGGGAGTCTTCCATACTCCGGCCAGTCTCCTTCTGGTTTAGATCTGTAGTCATTGGAGATTTTTCTGACCTTAATGGGTTTCCAGAGGCATCCTGGGTGTGAAGATGTAAGCCTCACCAGGTGAAGAGGATGTGTAATTGGACTTACTCTAACAAGGCTGTTATACTTTGCCATAAATCATGACAAGTGAAAGTCCTGTGCCCTCTATTCAGTGTCCTGAAATAGTGCAGGAGGAAAAATTAACTATGCTCTGTTAGAACTTTCCTCTTCAATCCAGTGGGGGTTTATTGGATTTTATCCTGCTGGGTTTACATTGTAGTGTGGGCTTTGTAGAAAAGGAGTGAAGCTCTGTGGTAAAACTCTCTCTGCTATATATGAAAGTAAAAAAAGCATAATTCTGTAGGTAAAGCATAAGATTTAAAAGAAAATTTAACTAGGCTCTGTGACTTTTGTTTTGTTTTTAATTTTCAGTTGGCTCTTTTGACAACCTGAGTTTCACTTTCTGACTGATTTTTAATGTAGACATTGCTAAATCTTTGTTTTGGCTGAGTGCTTGAATTGGAAAAACCTTGAAACAATCAAAATTGAGCAGTTTCTGATTTGGAAAATTCAACAAAGTGCATATTCACACTCAGCTGCGGTCTCTCTAAAATAAAATAAGAGCTGGTATTGCCTGATTATATGGGTCCAATATGTTTGATAGCACATTAGTGTTCCGATTATTTTCAGTCTTATTTTGGGTCTGATCATATCTTAACATGGTTAATGACGAGCCTAGTTAGTTAGGTCATCAATTATTGATTGTATCTCTCCATGTTACTGATATCAGACTTAGAGTTTCACTTAAGTGTTTTGATCATGTTTTGTCTAATTAATATCACAATGGTCCAGAACCACTGTTTACATGCCAAGAGGGCCCCAGGTTAAACAGTTTCTATTATATTATTCGCAAAAATAATCTTGATACTCCAAAAAAGTGTGTGTACATAAAGACAGTCAATGTGACAGTTCTGCCTGTAAGGACCATAATGCATGATAAATATGTGAACAGCAGCAGTGATCGCAGGGTGTCAGGACACAGAAGGTGTCAGAAAAGGAAAAATCTAGAATAATATGAAACCATGCATGGACTGTTGCGAGGAATATTTGATGGAAACAGCTATAAAAACTCATCTAGTCTTATGAGAAGTAAGAAGAGCAAGCTTGTCTGTACACACAGCTCAACAATCCATCGTCTATAAACTATTAATCAACTGTAACCATAATTTTTTTAGTGTGAGGCTGACAAAATAAAATAATCTATTACTGAGAAATGTAACAGTGAAAACAAATAAAACATTAATCTGAACAAAAGAATCAATTGGGCAGGAAGGAAGTGTGCAATCACTGTTTGCCCTGTTTTATGTAGATTAAATTTCAGTGAAGTGCTATATTAAAATATATTAGTAGTTGTATAATGATGGGATGCATACTGCAACTGACAAGTGTGGGTGAGAGATCTAGATCAAAGCGGTCTGTGTGTGTGTGAGTGCAGTGCTGTGAGTCGAGCATCCGATTTCCGTTTACTTTAATACATAACCTTTTAAATAAACTACTCTTATTTGCATCACTGAGAGGATCATCCTCATGCTGGGCTGTAAAGCATGTGAAAATATACCATCCTTCGTGGGTCCTTAATTATCGTGTATTCCCGATAATTAAGGATATCAATTGTCAGCCTGAGACATTTGTGCCCCAGGGGCCTCATTTGTGAAAACATCTTCAAACCAATCACATTTATATATATAAAAAAATGCAACATATGCAGAAATTATTGGAAACCTAATTATTTGTGCACATTGAAGTGTAAAAAAATTCTGCCACATCTTGACTTGATGCGCAAACTTTTGTGTTGCTAGCGCTCAGGTTTGTTTATCATCTCAATACAACCTGAACCAATTACTGCGGGAACTGACTATGGTACAGCTAATTTATCAGAACAGGGTCCTTTATATTACTCATGATGTCATAACTTTTTTGAACACATACATTGCTGTACTGTAAGCTGAGAATCAGTCGCAGCCTCCATTGGCAAAATGACAGCTCTGTGCGAATTAACGCAGAGTGACTACCCCATTCACACTCTATTAGTCCGATTATTTAATTTAATAGAGTTGATGAGGAAATTAGTTCTATGAAGATGTAACACTTGTTATCACGGAGGCTTATTAATTAGTTGGTTAAACAACTTAAGGATGCTCAAAACTGCTCAGTCATGATGTGTCATACAGCTCACTGGTTATCATTGTTTTCAGGAGAGGAAATTATGACAAATGGATGATGAATAAGCTACAAACAGGTGTTTAACGTTTGTATGAGCTGAACAAATATTCTTTTTTAAATAAAAGTAGCTAGATGGAGAGGGTGTAGGTGAAGTTGAATGTGTATACATATTGGAATAAAACAAATGTCCGTATGTGTGTACATTCTTTCCCAGTGGCAAAGAGGAAGGAATAATCAGTATTTCAACATTGGTTCACGGAAAAATGTTTTCTTTTTTTGTTGGTATGACAAATGACTCTAACTGCTATTATGCCCATTGCACTCCCTTAGGCAGAGGACGCCTTTCTCTTACAGTGTAGTAGCGCTGTTATGGACTTGCTTTACAGCCGTATGGAAAGAAGTAATATTACGTGGACCCATTATTCTCTTAGCTTACCGATGGCAGTGTATTAAATGATCCCAGAATTTGAAAATGTTCTTACTTAAACTACTAGATTTTTCAGAACAATTTTTTATCTAATCTTTTTTTCTTTTTATCTACTTGCTGCAGTGTATGCAACAGGAAGTTAAGCTCTGTGATTTGATGCTTTTTACCAGAATGCTCCTTGAAACTTGCAGTAGACTTGCAGTAGATTTTTATTTACTCAAGCTTGTACATTAAACTATAACACTATCATTTTTTACAGAGTTGCTCATGTTCTGTACTGATGAAAGTGCCCACTGCAAGTTCCCTATTGTTGATGCAGTTAACAAAATAACCCCTTTGGACTCAATTCTGTAACATTACAGTACATTTTTAAGTGTTAATTGTTTGTTTAATGTTGATTTCTAGTGTCATTGTAATGGTCTTAAGATGTTTAATTCCAAAACTCTGTTAACAGATCAACTGACTGGATAGGGTTCACTTATTTGCAAAAAAATTTTGATCAATGCACATTATCTCTGCAAAGAGACTCTGAGCTCAGCTTGTGGAACATGCAGCTGGTCACTGCCTTGTGTACAGTATGTTTATACAAAAAAAGGCAGTGGTTCCCTCGCCTTCTGCGCCTGCATGCCTGCAGGCCATAAAGCCGTGTGTGCAGACCCGTTTAATGAGCCATCATGTGTCGGAGGACGAGGGCTTTATTTCAGGAGCGCTAAAAGCTAAAAAAGAAAAATCCTCATATTCACACTTCCTAAACCAAACCTTTGAAATGCTAAGATCTTTCTTTTCATCATCTTATCATTCCGTCTAAGGTCACAACAATTGCGGACACCGCTGGAAAGAATGGTCTGTAATTGCAATCAGGATTTCATAACAACTAACCCTATAATTTCCTCCCTTTTTTGGAGAAAAAGACACATTATAGATATCCAGTGTTAGAGTTTAGTCACCTCCAAGCTGGATACATAATTAGCAACTCTGTGCGAAGTAGCAGCTAATACAGCAACCTTATATTATTACCTTATCCAATACCTGGATAATCACTGAAAGGCTCCTGCAGGTTCAGAGGGGGGGCTGACACTGAGAACTGCTCCAACTTGCTATTCATTGACTTCTCTGACTCAGGCATTGGTCCGGAGCTCATTAAAAAAGGCCATTAAAGATTTTAAAAAGAAATGTGATAGCCATACAGTGTATCTCCACAGGTCTGAAATCTTGAAAATGTTTATATAATTTCAAACATAATGCTCGGATGTTGAGAATAAGCTAAAATGCATGTTACAGAGGATAATAAAAAAAAAAAATATATATATATATAGCATTGGTGATCTTTTTAAAAAAGGATCAACTTTAACACGTGCTAATAATGCAGGAGGCTTTCTTATACTAAATTTGAAGTTAATTATCGGGCTATTTACTAAAAGGAAACGTTTGTATGTACTGCCCATTTTCCCAAACAGGGACAATCATTTTTTTGGTGCAGTAGTGAGCGAGAGTGATGCAGGCGGCAGTCTCTTAACTGGCTGCAATGTAATCCTTCCAGGCAATTGCACACCATCAATGTATGTAAGCTTTAAGTGTTTGCCATTGACAGGCACAGAGACCCGACAGAGAATTGTGTTTTTCTTTATCTTTCTCTTTATACGGTCTCTTTCTTGTGTTCTATACGAAAGGCCTGTGTTTGTTTGACCCTTCCCCCTTCAATCCCACCTGCTTTGTGTGGACTATCAGGCAGCTTATACTATGTCAGTTGCTCTGAGCGTGTAATAAGGACATGGGTGAGTATTCTTTGGAGTCAGATGCAATAAGGAGCATCACATGCACACAATAAAGAGTGCATCCGTGTGTTGGAGTCCAAAAGATGAGCAGCACAGACCGAGCTGTGGTATTTGACGCATTTGGGGGTGAGAATGGGTTGTCTAGAGGGTTTTCTCTTTTCAAAATTAAAATATGTTGTTTCGGGGCACTTATTGAAATGAATGATGCTTTCATTGTTCTGGAGAGGACAGTCTTGCAATGTTTGTTCAAGATAGCAGGTCTCTCCCAATACACACACCTTAAGTGTAGTTAGTCTAAGTGTACATTGTGTGTTCCTCATCTGAAAAATGCAAATCCTCATACACTGCACCAGGAACTTAGAGCCACGTATTGTATTCTACAATTTACCACTGTTTAATGTGTGACACAAGTTTAGTTTATTGATGTGGATAATAAAACCAGTTTAGAGGGACATTACAGCAAACAACAGATTAGCAACACATTTTAATGTATATTCAGAATCTGACAAACAATGGATAGTCCTTGATGAGAGTGATAACAAGAAATGTGTTCCTAAACCTTAAACATTTACCTTAAAATAACTTGTTACCATTAATAATGTTAATGTTCTATTTTATATATGGAAGATGCTACCTTCAGCCCCTGAATGTATGTTTTTTTTGTTAAGGTTTTCTCTCGCTGCAATCTGAGCTGTAACGCTGGTGAATCCAACTAAATTACTCTCCATGTAGAAATAAAATAAAACAAAGAAAGAATGTGAGATCAATTGAGCGATTTATTTGCCTTTTTGAAGAGATAGGGCCATTATGTCCCGGTGTGCTCTGAATAACTTCCACATGCTTGCAGTTTCAACTCTCAACAGGCACTTTTCTGGCAGTTACCAGATATCACGCAATGAGGCACTTGACTATCTGCAAATACGCAAGTGTGAGCATTGGGTCAGAGCCAGTGTTCCAGCTGCCTGCTCTTCTATTGGCCAGAACTCCTAACTCATGTTTTCTGCCACACATCGACAACAGCCAATGTCTTTTATTCTGAAATATGTTCCCTGAGCCTGGATCTAAAAGGAAACTACAGGTAGGGAAAAAAAAAAAAATCTTCTCTGAGAATGTTTTCACCAAGTTGAATGTCTTTGTTAACCTCAGCTGCAGAGTGAAGTCATGCAATCAAGGAAGCCTCCAACTCTGGTTTAGCTTTTTGATGCTTTCAGCAATGGCATAGACTTGAATCAGTTGCATCCTTTCTTCTTTACAGCAGCAGGGTAGGAACACACAGATATGTTAAGTCTTCGGAGCCCTTAAGTAGGTTGGTGTTTCATGAGGATTGCTTTTGAATGAACCGCTGATTAGACATTCAGGGTTGAAGAAGAATTGTTAAAGTTTGAACACAAGCATTTGATTGTATTCCATTTTCTGTTATAGTATGTCTGTTAACTGCAAGACGCAAGATCAATCAAAGCAATCAAGCAATGTCACCTTGGAGCAGCTCAGTTGAACTCCAAGAATATAATTTACTTGACTTCCGAAGTTGAAAATATGAATTCACAATGGTTTCTTTTCCCTCAGCATTTAAGGGCACTTTCCCTCAGTGACTAAGAGCAAGAAAGTGATGGAGCTTACCTGACCCACCAGGCATATTCTGAATAGAGTCACAAATTTTCGGAGTCTTCCATGATTCTACATCAGACCAGGAACGTGTATTTTTTTTTTTTGCACCGCTGGGGTAAATGAAAGAGCTTGAAAGTGAACGTGTGAGATGGTTACCTGCAGCGACAGGGATTCTCACTTCTTACCACTTATTTGCCCATGAGGGACCTTCTAACAGAAAATGGGTTTTTGTTTTACACCAGCAAGAACCATAGAGACACAGAGCATAGTATGTTCATTATAAACATGTGACATTGACTAGTGGTCGCACTTTCAGTTCGTCACCTGGCTTTGGTCTCGGATACACACACATGCACAAACACTCTTTCTCCCCCTGCCAGGAAAACGAACCAGTCTAAAACTTCCTAAACAGCACTTTTTGAACTTTTTTGTCTCGTGAAATGCCTGAGATTGCAAGAAGCGTCTTCGTTGTGCTGCAGTAAACTATGGAGCCAGGCGAGTCGGAGCCCTACCTTGGTGGGATTCATCAAAGAGTAGCAGCGAGCAGCTTTTTCCCGCTGTACCATCAGGAGACATGCCTTGCGGGACACTTCCATTCCCTCTACCAGACCTGAATGCAATGTGACAGGCTGTAGGATCAAAGACAGGCCTGGCTTGATGTCTTGCACAACTT